>NC_051064.1:19269538-19609538 GCF_004664715.2 Peromyscus leucopus | reverse complement strand
GTGATTGATGACACCCAAGAGAGAAGTCGCACTGGAGTGAGCACCAAGCCCCAGTCACCAACAGCGCCAGGCTCACAGCCCCCGCCTCAGTTCCGGGGGCTGTCAGGATGGCTCCGTGAGGAAAGGCGCTCGCTGCCAAGCCTGCCGACTTGAGTTTGATCCCCAGAAGCCACATGGTGGAAGAGAACCAACTCCACAGAGCTTCCTCTGACCTCTACACCTGTGCTGTGGCTTCTGTGTGCACCCTCCAATAACAATAGTAAAAATTTTAAATTGCCATTCCATGTTTTCATTTTCATGTCAGTCTTAATGAGATATACTTCTTTTCTCTTTTCTCTTCTCTCTCTCTCTCTCTCTCTCTCTCTCTCTCTCTCTCTCTCTCTCTCTCTCTCTTTGGCTTTCCAAGACAGGGTTTCTCAGTGTACCTTTGGAGCCTGTCCCGGAGCTCATTCTGTAGACCAGGCTGGCCTCAAAAGCACAGAGATCCACCTGCCTCTGCCTCCCGAGTGCTGAGATTAAAGGCGTGTACCACCACCACCTGGCTGAGATATATATCGTACACCATGTAATTTAATTACTTAAAATGTACCTGCAATTATTTTTAGTATTTTCGGTCTTGAATGAAAACAGTAATTTAAGAACATTTTCGTTAATTAACGTACCCATCTTATTGCCTGTAGTGTGGATCAGTTGTCCTATCCATTTTACAGGCTGGATCATGCAGTGGGTGTGCTTTTGTGTCTGGCAACTTTCACGTGGTACAGTGTCTTTTGGGCTCACCCATGTTGCCGGAAGTGTCAGTACCTCATTCCTTTGTGCTGAGCCATGTACCTGCACGGTGTTGCATGGTTTATCTGTCCCTCGGTGGTGGTATTTCATCATGTAGGTGAAGAAACTGAAGCACATAATTAGGTTGGGGGTTGGGACCGTGCAAAGCCAGCTGTCCTTAGCTCTCACTTCAGTCCTCACTCCATTAAACAGACACACTGGGCTTCATAACTTGTTTGTTTGTTTTCTTGGTGGTGTGTATATACCTGTGTGCACACATATGTGTACAAGTGTGTGTGCTCATGTTTGAATGGCGGTCAGAGGACATCAGACTCCTCTCTCATCCTCCACCTTCCTCCCGAGACACAGTTCCTCATTGCTCTTGGAGCAAGACTGGCAACCGGCAGCCTGAGCGAGTTTCATCTCTGCCCTCCTACAGTGTGGCCTTAGAGGTGTGAGTGGGCACGGGCTTTTTAGGGGGGTGCTGGGATCTGGACTCAGGTCGTTTGTACAGCACACATTCTCACCCACTGAGCCATCTCTCTAGCCTCTGAGGCCCGTCATTGAAAAATGCAGATTCATATCTACTTTCACAACACATTGGCCTAAGAAATTTTGCAAACAGGAATGAAACTCAAAAATGCAAATGCAGTGTGGGCTAGGCCACCTTTCTGGGTACTTGGCATTATGAGTTTGCCCACCTCCGAAGACAAAGAGAAGAAACATTTCAAAGATGGCAAGAATTCAATTTAAAAAATCTTTGTAGAAGGTAGCAGACTGTCAGCCCACCCCCTTCTCAGACTCTCTTTCTCCTCTGTTTTCTCTTTGTAGAAGCCAAGTGTCAAGTCAAGCCAAGGCCCACAGGAACCGAGAGGGGCAGAGAAAATCGGTTCTCCTTATGGAGGTAGAACACGGGAGGCCAACAGCCATCCGACTTGTAGGGCCGAAGCATGGGCCCTAGAATGCAGAGGCCACACCAGAGCCTCGGGAACCCCTCGAGGCTCTCTGTTGATGGTTGGCTGGTTTTTCACTACCAGATATCAAGCGCTACCTCACATATGCTAGGCCTGATTAGTTGTGTCTCCCCAACACTGTTACACACTTAGATGAGCCCTTGGGTGGGGTAGAAGAGGCAGCTACAGTAAAGATAACACAACTGACAAAATTAACTCAGGAGTGAGATTCAACATCAGGCAGAGAGGCTGAAGTAAACAAGAAAGCCATGTCTGAGCTTGTGCAAGCATCCGGGGCTGCAACAACTGGGGGTGTGTGTGGGGGGGACTTCTGTAGTCTATCTCTGGTTTCCTTTTCTGTTCTCAGCTTCATAGAAGCAGGTGGGGCTTCTAATTCAGGAATCCTAGACTAACCCCTGACAACTGGGCAGATCTACTGCCAGGGCTGTCCCTGGTGATGGGCGACTCTAATACATAGTCAGGTGTACTCAGAATTCTAAACAATTCGGACTCGTGCCCTGCTTGAGTCCTGTTCTACTGCAGGTCTTTGTGATAGCCGAGACACAGGTGGTGAAGGGCTTGTGGACAAGGGCTCCCTGCAGCAGAGAACTGCATTCTGCAGGAAAGGGCCACTTTAAGATGAAGACACAATCAATGCAAGTTGCAGCACCGTGCATATAAACAGCATGACTGTGCCATCGGAGACGCTGGAAACTGTGTGTCTCCAGGGATTTATCCAAATTTAGAAAAGCCAGAGAAAGATGTGAACAGTAAATCCTGGAGAGTCAGCGGCTCTGGGTGGCCAGCCAAGGCTTTGGGCGTGGCCAGTAAAGAGAACTAATGGTTCATTTTGAAAATTGTATTTATTTATTTAGTGTGTGGTGGGTGTGCATATGTGACAGAGGACAACCCGCAAGAGTCTGCTCTCCTCCCAGCTGGTGGGTCCCAGGAGACCAAACTCAAGTCATCAGGCCTGGCAGCAAGTGCCTTTACCTGCTCAGCCTTCTTGCCGGCCCAGTAGTCTCACTCGTAAGCCTACCTCACATATGCTAGGCCTGTGGTGGAGACAGTGTGAGCACTGTCTGTACTTGTGCTGGGTTTGTTTAGTTTTGTCATCTGGACACAAACTAGTCATTAGATATGGAGGAACCTCACTGAGAAAATGACTTCATTAAAATTTCCAGCACTCAGCGGGAGGCAGACACAGGCAGATCTCTGAGTTCAAGGCCAGCATAGTCTACAGAGTGAATTCTAGGACAGCCAAGGCTACACAGAGAAACCCTGTCTCAAAAACCAAAAGCAAACAAAAAGCTGTCCAGTAGGCAAGCCTGTAGGGCATTTTCTTGATTAATGATGATGTGGAGGGTGCCAGCCCACTGTGGGTGGTGACAACCCTGGGCAGGTGTGTTCGGATTCTGCCACTCCTCCAGCTATGACCGTATATTCGCAGTTCAGTAGCTAAGCAAAGGGTCTTACATCATCAGTGTGCCTTGTGATTACGCAGCGTGGTCACATGCACATGAGTGGCATAGCTCCGTAAGCCCACATGCGCATGTGCAGGGAAATCCTTAAAAAGCTGGTCATAGACTCCTCCCCTCTCTTCAGCTCCCCCACCCCTTTCTCCTCACAGGCCTGGCCATGCTCTCTTCTGTGTCCCCAACCCCCCCCACACACACACACACCACCCCCAATAAAGCTCTGATACTGGGTTTTGTTGTGCCTCGTGACCTTTCCTCACAGGGTAAAAGTGCCCGATTTAAAACCAACAAGGTAGTCCTGGGTTGTATAAAAAGCAGATTAAGCCAGCCAGGGGAGCAGGCCAGCAAGTATGCAGCATTGCTCCACGGCCTCTGCTTCAGTTCCTGCCTCCAGGTTCCTGTCTGACTTCCCTCACTGACAGTGTTACCTAGAAGCATAAGATGAAATAAGCCCTTCCCTACCAAGTTGCTTTTGGTCATGGTGTTTAATCACAGCAACAGAAGAATAACTAATACAGTTCATAATATTGTTTTAATTGAAAATTCTAATGACCATTACAGTAAACATTTGTCACACACCCAGGGTACACAGAATTCTGTAGTTCCCCAATATAGGGAGGTTATTAGGGACTGAGTGCAGGTTTTCCTGTGTACTAAACCTGAGCTCTCCACCCTGAGCTGTATCCTCAAATATCTTCTTTCTTCTCCTCCCATTCTTTTTAAAATAATGATCTCATGTAACCCAGGTTGACCTCAGAATTGCTATGTAGCCAAGGCTGGCCTTAAACTTTTGATCTTTCTGACTTCAACTCCAAGTGCTGAGATTACAAGTGTGCACCACCAAGTTTAGACAATTCTTTCTTTCCTCTCCTTTTCTTCTTGAAGATTTACTTTTATTTTCTATATGTATGTGTCTGTCTGTGTCTTTTTGGGTATGTGCCATGTGTGTGCTGGTGCCCTTGGAGGCCAGAAAAGGGCATTTGATCCCCTGGAGCTGATTTTAGGGCGGTTGTGAGTTGCCCAATGTGGGTGCTGAAAACTGAACTGGGGTCCTCTGGAAGAGCAAGAGGCACTCTCAGCCCTAGGCTGTCCCTTAACCAGTGAGCATCTCTCCAGCCCCTTTACTGTTTGTTCGTTTGTTTGTTTGTTTATCTAAGGTCTTGCTAGGTGTCCCTAGATGGCTTAGGAATTGCTACATAGATTATAGATTATACATAGCTGGCCTAGAACTTGTGGCAATTCTCCAGCCTCTAAATCCTGGGATTATAGGTGTGAGCTACCATGCTCAAATTAGGTATTTAATTTTTTGGGAAATGTAAGAAGGCTATGAAGAAGATATTCTTAGGTGAGATAATTGCTTATTTTCTTTTCTACGCCTGAGCTGATGTTAAACTAGTGGCTAGGCCTATCAAAATGGCTCCTAGTCTAAGTGCTGAGCTATGGCAACTCTACTGTGATCATGAAGACACAAACGAAAACTGCAAGCCTATTTCACACTGCCACACAGCCATGCTCAAGGGGAAAAGGAAGTTCTCACTTTAGAGTCTTTTAGGACTAGGGAGAAAACTCCAAAAAGGCCTCTGCAGATTTTGCTTCCAACCCCATTGGCTACAGTTGGTTCACACAGCCACATCCTTGTTGAAAGATAAGGCAGGTAACGATTATCTAGCATTTCCAGCCTCTAGAGAGGCGGTTCCACCAGTAAGGAAAACATGAAGAATGGCACCCACCATTGTTCCCAAGGAAGAAGGTGCCCAGACTGGTCTGTCTGCCAACAGCATCTGCACCTCTAACCCAGTCTTGTGACATCATCTTCAAGATTCATGCAGCTGTTAAAACCACACTCATCACAAACACCACTGCAAACATAACCCCAAGATCACCAGGTACTCCCCTACCGCATGCCTTTGTAAGTGGGGTTCCCTCAGCCGGGGAGTCCATTCCTGTCCTCAGCATTTTTAGACATAGGATCCTCTTTCAAAGATAGCACTCAAACACCATTTTCCCAATTAAGCCTTTGAATTTCCCAATGCGGACTTTAGTCTTCTGTCAAATGCTGACTCTTCTCTGAGGTCTCTCAGGGAGCTTCCGCAGGTTCTCTGTGTCCAGGGAGTGAGGTGGGACTGTTCTGCCCTTTGAGCTGCACGGGAAGTGCAGGAGAGTGCTGTTTCCTCACAGGTGAACACAGAGTACAGCTCACCAAGGAAGACTTGGGCAGGGGATGGCAGGGGATGAAATGCTGGCGTCTCGGTGCTGACGGGGCGCCTGTGGGTTCAACACTCTACAGAAATCCCATGCTTTTGTGAGTTTTGCTTCCTGGAACTGGAGGAAGGAACCATCTTGAGCACCCTGCTCTCCTGAGCTAGCTCCACCTACCATCAAGAACTGGTCCCCTGGAGACAGACTGGCTCAGCACAGGCAGGCAGTCTGCAGGAGTGAACACTCATCTCCAGACCCCTCTACTAATCCTGTCCCCCTGGGGGACATGTGTGGAGTCCACAGCCAGAGGCACAGGCTCATTGATGCTGACACGAGGCTGCAGAAGGCACCCCTCCCTGCTGCGCCACCACACAGGAAAGGCCTATTTATAGCAGTTCCTTTAACCTGGTACATCCCGTCCCCAACTGAGAAGATAATACACTAAACCACGAAAGTCTTTATCTGGAAGCTGGGTGTGGTGGTGCCCACCTGCACAGTTAGTACTCTGGAGCAGAGCACTATTGCTGCAAGTTCAAGGTCAGCCTGGGCTACACAGAGAGACCATCTCAAAATTACAAACAAAACACACAGTCTGAAGAGGACCCAACCAGAGGTGGCAGGAATGCCGGGATTATCAGAATGGAAAGTCAGCAAACGTTTACATTGTTTTTGTTTTGTTTGAGACTGGGTCTCATGTAGCCCAGGTGATCTAAAACTTGCCCTGTAGGTTAAGATGATCTTGAACTCCTGATCCTGCCTCCACTTCCTGAGCACTGGGATTACAGGCACACATAACTGTGCTAACTTTATGTAGCGCTGGGGTAGAACCCAGGGCTTCATGCATGCTAGGCAAGCACTCAACCAACTGAGCTACAGCCCCTGCTCTTTTAGGACCAGTCTTCCTATGCAGCCCATGCTGATCTCACACTTGCAGTGTTCTCCTGCCTCTGTCACGCCTGGGTGTGGAGCTTGTGCCAGCACACCAACTGATCATCAGTGCTCCTCTGCACTGGCTAAATGCAGATGGCTGCTCCCTTTCACCTGCTGATGCATTCTTAGGCTCCACATGGATGCAAGATTGAAAAAGCTGCTCCTGTCAGCAGCTTTCAAGTTCAATTGCTGGGACCTAGTTCAGAGGAGAAGTATGTGCAAACACAAGGCCCTTGGCTGATCCTCAGTCTAAGCAGTTTCATATTCAAGTATATCAAGGGTCAAGAACATGGTGGTGGGGTGAGTCTCACTGCAGTGACTTCAGCTCAACTGGTTTCCATTACTTGCTCCTTCAAGCCAATCACCAGGCACAGGGAACATGGTGTGCTGACTGACATGGACATGGTACTGTGATGCTTTTCTTGAGAAGAATATGAAGTCCAAGGAACTTCACGGGTTGTGAGAGGAAGCCCAAACAAAAGGCACAGTGATGGTTGCTGTCAATTTGACAGAATGTGCAATCACCTGGGAGACAGGCCTCTGGGCATACTGTATGGGATTATCTTGATTATTAATTAACCACCTGCCCACTATGGGCAGCACCACTCCCTGGATGGGATCCCAGACCTGAAGAAAGGAAGCTCTGCAGCAGCAACAGCACTCATCCTCCTTTCCCCTTGAGTTGTTTCTGACAGGGCATTTTATCACGGCAACATAAAAATAACAACAAAAGCCCACACAACAAAACAAAACCAGGACAGGTGCAATCGCTGGAAAAAAGGAAGATAATGGAGGTAAACAAATGTCCATGAGACTTCATGTCTGATTCGGGAAAGTCGTTTTTCTTCTCACAATAGGCACATTGCAGCCACACCTTCCTCAGGATCTGCCCCAGTCAGCTCTTTTGAGCTGTGTTTCCCACACAACAGTTCTTACAATGGGTAATTTCCGAGGCAGACTGAACCAGTCTAACATCATGGTTCACTTTCCCTATATACCATAAAAGATCAAGCTCTTTTGTTTTTAAAGATTTATTTATTCTTTATGTACATTGGGATTTTACCTGCACATATGTCTGTGTGAGGATACCAGATCCCATGGAACTGGAGTTACAGACAGTTGTGAACTGCTATGTGAGTGTTGGGAATTGAACCTGGGTCCTTTGGAAGAGCAGCCAGTGCTCTTAACTGCTGAGCCATCTCTCCAGCTCCAAGACCAAGCTCTTTTAGAGACAATGTACAAACATAAACACACAAGAAGAATTAAAGATTACACTCTATTCTCATTGCATTACATGACTATTTCTTAGGCATTTCCTTCCAGTCTGTCTCCTATGAAATATGGTTCATCTTTTGTCATACTCTTTTTTAATATTCTTGAGATTCTTTCGAACATGTTTCTACTTTTTAATTTTATGTCATAAAAATTTTTACCAGAGTAGTATGCAGATCTCATAAGTATAACTTATTTTCATAACGTATTTAAACAACTGGATCTAGTGTCTGTGAAATAATCAGTTTGACAGGGGAAGGAGGCACGTGCATACCCACACATACACAAACACAAAACAAATGAATGTAATAATGTTGTGGGATATTTGTACACTATGTGACGATATATTGTTCTGATTGGTTTACTAAAGAGCTGAATAACCAATAGCTAGGCAGGAGGTATAGGCGGGACTTCCGGGCAAAGAGAGAGGAAGTAGAAAAAGCCATAGAAAAGCAGAACAAGTTGGACACACAGAATGAGAGAGAATAGCCCATGGTAGAAGGTAGATTAATAAAAATATGGGTTAATTTAAGTTATAAGAGTGAGACAAGCCTAAGCTAAGGCTGAACTTTCATAATTAATACATCTCTGTGTCATTATTTGTGAGCTGGTGGCCCAAGGAAAGCCCTACTACATAGTTTCTAAAAAGCCCCCAACTCATGCCCTGTTGACACAGATCTATTTACATGCTGGTCTTATGATGACTGCTTTAACAAATGACAGCAAAAAAAGATTACCTTCTCATTTTACTTTCTTAATATGGTGTTTCACAACCACTTATAGCGGAGGAATTATGGGCTAGGTACTCTTCAGAGATGTTTTGTTTAGTGTTCACAACGACCTTGTGAAGTAGGTTCTTGTGCTGGTTAGTGCTAATTATCAACTTGACAAAACCTAAAATCACTTGGGAGGTGGCCTCTGAACACCCAGAGGTGAGAAGATGCACTCACAGTGGGTCCCTAGGCCTGGACCGCAAACAAGCCGAGCACTAGCACGCATGCTCCCATTTCTCTCTCCTGCCTATCGATGGAATGTGGCCAACTGACTTCAACGTGGAACTGAGAACCAAAGTAAACTCCTTCTCCCCTAAGTTGCTTTGGTCAGAGTAGTTTATCACACTTGAAAAGAAATTAAGACAGTCTTCCCCAGATGAACAACACACTCTCACCCCCAGAAATTACGTAGCTTGCTCAAGGTCATGTAGCTGGTGAGAGGCGAAGCCAGAATGAACACAGACAGTTCATGTTTAGATACTGAAATCCTAATGACATGGTAGTCATTTATGATTTCTCTTTAGAAATAAACTTTTAGCCGATTGGTGGTACTGCACACCTCTAATCCCACCACTTGGGGGGCAGAGGCAGGTGGAACTCTGAGTTCGAGGCCAGTCTGGTCTACAGAGTGAGTTCCAGAACAGCCAGGGCTACACAGAGAAACCCTGTCTTGAAAAACAAAACAAAACATAATGAAATAAATTTTCTTTTCTCATACAGAATAGGCTGCCCTTGAACTCTGATCTTCCTGTCTCTACCTCCAAGTCCTGGGATTACAGCCATAACCACAGCTCACTTCCCCCACCCACTTTGAAGACAGAGTTATTTGAAATCAATGTTCAAATTGTACTTTTCTTTTGACTCAGGGTCTCACTGTGTAGCCCTGGCTGGCCTGGAACCTACAATGCAGGGAGACTGGCCTTGAGCTCAGAGATCTCTCCGCCTCTGCCTCCTGATGGCTGGGACCACATCTGGCCTGCACTTATTTCTACACTCAGAAATTCATTTTCCTTTACATTGATTTCATACTCTGTCTTTCTATGCCACTGACCAAAACATTTAATCTTTTTTTTCTTTTCTTTGAGACAAGGTCTCTTGAAGCTCAGGTCACAAACTCACTATGTGGCTGAGGATAACCTTTAACTTCTGATGCTCCTGCCTCCACCTCTAGAGTGCTGGAAATAGAAATGTGAGCGATCGTCCCAGTTTTATGATGTTCAAAGGATCAAACCCTGGGTGCTGGGCTTGCTGGGTGAGCACTCTGCCAACCGAGCTACATTCCCGACACTCAGCCTCGGCTGAAGACCTAAGTTCTCAGACTCTTCTGCCTATTTTCCAGAGGCCTTCTGCTTGGCACATCAGCACCTTCTCTTTCTGACCTGACCTAGCATCTGATCTAGCTGCAGTCTGGGGAGAAGGCAGACACACAGCAGACGACGACGACGCCGGCAAACAAGTAAAGCGGCTGGTTGTCTCTTAAGCCTCTGCACCACTCTGTAACTGTGAGTCAGGATTCTTCAAAACAGCCATGCACTGATAAGGATGGAGACGGGACCTGTAAAGTTCAGCCCGAGTCCTTTTCATCTTTATGTGAGCATCACAGAATGCAGGCATGCACGCACACAGGACCAGATGGATCATCCATCTAGGTCTCCCGGCAACCAAAAGACACAGTAAACACCCGACCTGTGAGGCTGCTGCTGGCAGAGAATAGTGTGTAGGGGTTTTGTCTATTTGTTTGGGGTTTGGTTTTGTTTTGCTTCTTGAGGCAGAATCTCCCTGGCAGGCCTGGAACTTGCCATGTAGGCTCGCCTCAAACTCACAGATATCCTCCTGCTTCTGCCTCCTGAGTGTGAGTGCTGAGATCAAAAGCATGCACCATCATACATGGTTTTGTTTGTTTTTGTTTTTTAAACGAAGTTCAGAAACTTGGAAAAAGTCATTCATTTGTTTCTGTGTATGTATGTGTGTGGCTGTGTGTGTGTCCCACATGTACCTCCCTCCTTCCACATGAACCTGCCACTATTTCAGACACTAGATCATGCTAGGGAGAACATTTTCCTGGGAAACTGCTGTTTGAAAGGCATGAGAGGTCAGAGGGCAATGTGTTCAAGTCTGTTCTCTTCCGGTCAGCAGGCTTGTGAGATATCTCACCAGCCCTGTTCTTTGTTGTTGTTTTTGAGAATAGGTCTCACCATGGAGTTGGCTGGGAATTTAACATATAGACTTGGCTGGCCTTGAATATGTGTCTCCTGCCTCCACCTTCTGAGCTCCGGCATTATGCACTATAGGCAGGTACTGTAAAGTAATATGAAAAGTGAACTATAGTAAATTCATAAACCTACAACGTGGTTGTTGATTGTAAGGGTCATGCCCTACATATAATTGTATGATTGTGTCACTCTCTTTCTCTTTCTTTTAGTCTTGGGGATGAGATCCAGGGCCTTGCACATGTAGGCAAGTGTCCTGCCACTGAGCTCCACAGCAGCCTGCTAGACCTTTACCTTATGGGCAGCAAAGCATGTTAGCTTACTCTGGGATCACGGCGATGCACATGTGAGTCATCGTTACTTTATGGAATTGCTAGGAAATCAGATTCTTCACCGTCACTGTAACTGCCGTCCACGGATGACCCAAACACACATGGTGGGCACGTTGTTAGGTCTCAGAAACCCGCGACCAACGGCTGAGGTGCCTCTGACACGTGACTATGTCAATCTATGCAGGGACTCAGGAGATATAAGGTGGGATTTTCCTTCACCTGTGAGCAGCCTGGGCACAGGATGCCCGTCAGGCTGAACCTGACACAGAAGCAAGCACTTCCAAGCTAGTCTTTGTCACAGAGGTAGGCAGAACATCTTCCTCCAGGGAGTGTGTCTGTGGTGGCTGACCACAGGCTGAGCGGGGGCACAGTACCACCAAAATCCTTTTAGGAGGAAGTCAAAAAACCAATAGCATGAGGGAATAAGCCTCACCCTTCGGCTCTGTTAGCCTCACCCTCTACTTTTCCTCCTTTCCTTTCTTCCTTTCCTTTCCCCGCCCCTCCCCTCTCCTTTCCTTACCTTCCCCCCACCTCTCTGGTACTCAGACCTTTGTGGTGGTTTGAATATGTGTGCTTACTCCCCATGAGCTGTTTGGGAAGGAATGGGTGTGTCCTTGTTGGAGAAGGTGTGTCACTGGAGGTGGCCCTGGAGGTTTCAAAAGCCTCTACCAGGCCCAGAGGTTCTCTCTACCTGCTGCCTGCAGATCAGGATGTGAAGCTCTCAGCCACTGCTCTAGCGCCATGCCTGTGTGCTGCCCACCATGATGACCATGGACTAACCCTCTAAAGCTGTAAGCAAGTCCCCAGTCAAATGCTTTCTTTTATAAGAGTTGCCTTGGTCATGGTGTCTGTTCACAGCAATAGAACACTGACTTAGCACCTTACTCAAACCTGTCCAGTAAGAACTACACCATGGACCTACACCCCCCCCAGCCTTGACTTCCTGCCCTCAGGGCCACCTTCACTCCTATAGGGGGCTCTCCAAGAACTCAGCAGAGGGTGCAGACATGAGCAGGGACATGGGAGGCCCAGCTGTGCAGCCAGCCGCCACCTTAAACTGAGCTTCATTTTGCTGTGTTCTTTTTAGACCCCAGTTATATTCACATCTTTCAGACTGTATTATTTACTTCTGAGGAACAGTTTTTCAGATGAGATCAGCATGTTCAGGTTTGGGAGGCTAAAGGCAGATCAGTTTCCAAATTTCAGTTAGACCCAGAGCAGAACTTTCTGAGTTATCTCTGTACTCCCAATACTCAGTACAGGGCTCTACAAAGGGGCCCTGCAGGAAAGAATGCCTTCCTGTGTGACTATGGGTAAACATGTACTGGTTTTCCCTTTCCTCCTGGCTTTTTAGTTCTATGTGGGCTCTAGTGAGAGTGTTTACGCTATGTGATGGGCACTTAGCACCTGAGCCATCTACACAACCCCAACCCTTCTTACAGATTAACGCAATATATACATTTTCCCATTACCATAAATTCTTCCTAGATATTTTATACATCTCTGTAGTTTAATATTAATAACTTAGTGAAGTCTTAAGTCACTGTTCTGCTGCTGTGAAGACACACTATGGCTGAGGCAAGTCTTATAAAGGAAAGCATTTAATTGGGGGCTTGTTTACAGTTAGTGGCTTAGTCCATGATCATCGTGGTGGGGAGCACAGCAGCACACACTCTGGAGCAGTACCTGAGAGTTCACATCCTCATCTGCAGGCCAGCAGGCCGGCAGAGAGAGAGGAAAGCTGGGCCTGGCATGGGCTTTGAAACCTTAAAGCCCAGTGACAAACTTCCTCCAATAAGGCCACACCTACTCCAGCAAGGCCACACCTTCCATCCTTTTAATCCTTCTCAAGTAGTGCCACTCCCTGGTGACTAAGCATTCAAATATATGAGCCTATGGGGCCACCATTTGCATTCAAGTCACCACAGGTAATAGTATGACTACGCCACAATTTTCTAAGCTAGTCTCTCAGTGCTAGCACTGGAACTATTTTCTATAATTGTGGATAAAATTGTGGTCAATTTTCTCATCCACATTTTTACTTAGTTTCTTAGATTTCCCTGAACTGGAATTACTGGGTAAACTGTCATGAAAAGCCTTTTGTTCATTTAATGGTTGAAAACATATCATCTTGTAGTTTTAATCTGTATTTCTCTCCTTGTTGATGATGTCACATGTTTTCTAAACCTTTGTTTACTAGTTTTACTTCCTTCTTTGTGAACTGTCTGTTCATATCCTTCGTATGTTTCCTGTTAGGGTCTAAGTATTTTTCACATTAATTTGTATTCTTTCTCACCATAAAATCCCTAGCCTTTGCCTTAATCCTAACATCTTTCTTGGTCTGAATTTCAATGTTAGAGTATTTGTTTGTTGGTACAAATATTTTTCACAACTTAAGAGTTTTTCCCTCCTCCTCCTCCTCCTCCTCTTCTTTTTGAGAAGTGACCCTAAAAACACAAGGTGGCTTCAGCAGAATGATCTGCCCTTTCTTATCCAATGTTCCCCTTCACAGAATCACTCCCACTTCCCCATTCCCAAAGCTTCTGAGGGCTCCTGGGCTCAGTCCAAATATGTCTTCTCATCTCTTTTAACGCCCTAGCCAACACCTGATCTATCGCGGGACTCTGATTTGACCCCACCCAGTTTCTACTGCCAGCCCGGACCCCTGCCCCGGGCTCTCCAGATACCAGCTTCCGATGTGGCACCTCCTCTTGGCTGTCCAACAGGAATCCCAAGCAGTTCCTTTTCCTCACTGCTGTGACAAAATACCTCACAAAAGCAACTGAAAGAAGAAAGGGTTCCTTCTGGCTCACAGCTGGAGGGTAGAAGCCATGATGGTCGGGAAGGTGTGCTCAGAGTGGCCCCAGCTGTGGAGGCAGGTGACTCAGTGAGGCTGTTCTTGTTAGGGCTAGAATGAGAAGGAGGATGAATTCTCATGTTCAGTTCACTTTCTCCTTTTTACTCACCAGACCCCAGTCCATGGGATGCTACTGCCCACATTCAGGGTAGGTCTTCACTACTTAGTTAAACTTCTCTGGAAATACCCTAATGTATGTTCCCACATGATTTAAAAACCCATTTAAGTTGACAATGAAAATTCAGCATCACGTATGGCCTTCATATCAAAGTCCAAGTCTTTGTTTGTTTTGAGACAGGGTCTCATGTGGCCCAGACTAACCTTGAACTCCTAATCCTCCTGCCTCTACCTTCTAACTTCCAATTTAAATTACAGGCAAGCATTACCATGACCAGCTTCAAGTTCTTTTTTTTTTTTTTTTAATTATTTTATTTTAATTTTTTGGGATCTGGTTTCTCCCTGGCTGTCCTGGAACTTGATCTATAGGCCAGGCTAGCCTTAAACTCAGAGCTCTGCCTGCCTCTGACTGGGATCAAAGGCATGCACCACCATGTCTGGCTTCAAATTCTTGACACCCAGATGGCACCCTGAATCCTAGGGATGCTCATTTTAAAGGGTCTGCAGTCATCCTTGACTCCTGCCTGTCATGCTTTGAATCACCAGGAAGTCCTAATAAATAGAACTGGAGTCCAACCAATTTTCCCCACTTCCAATGTAAGTCTCAACGTCCAGGGGCCGCCTGCCACCACAGCGGCGTCCAGGGGCCGCCTGCCACCACAGCGGCGTCCAGGGGCCGCCATCCTTCCTCTCTTAGCCCTTCTCTTATCTATTTGACCCACTTCAATCTTTTGAAGATGAGGCAGATCATGTTTCACCACCACGAAGAACCTTCCAGAATGTTTTTTTGTTTTGTTTTGTTTGTTTTGACTGTTTCCTGGCTGTCAGGTGATCTTCATAACTCCTCCTTACCTGTCCAACTCAAGCTTCTTTGCTGACTCAGCTCCAGCCACATTGGTTCTATGATTCCTTCAAGATGTCAGTCAGGCGTGCCCCCACCTTTGGGATACACAAAACATTTACAATGGCTCCAAGCAGTAGCCTGGGACCCTGAGCTGTCTCACTCACATGTCCCACCATTACTCCCGACAGTGTATCACATCTCTGCCACCATTTTTCTTTGAATAAAATCCCCTTGCTACTTTGCATATTTGTGTGAACTTTTGAATAAGAGGCCAAGAACCTGAAAAGACCCTGCTGGACCAGTGTTAATCTTGCCTTCCTCCCTTCCTTTTTTGTTTCAGTATTCAGGATCAAACTCGGGGTTTTGCCCACGCTAGACAACTGAGCTACATTTCCAACACTAATCCAGCACAAGTTTTTCCCTGAAAACTTCTGACATCTCATTGACCAGAACTAGGTTAGATGACCTCCCCGAGCTGCAAGGGGAGCTGAGATGGGGGAGGCAAGGGAGAAAGCAGAGGATGTGAATGAGAACCTTTTCAGACCCTACCTTAGAGCTACTGAATCAGAAATGCTGGGGTTATGTCATGAATACCAGCAATCTATGTGGTAACAGACCTCCGGAAGGTTCTGATGTATCTGAAGCTGGTATGATGGGGCTTGTTTATTTGTCTCTGTTTTGGGAAAGGGTCTCATGTATTCCAGATTGGCCTGAAACTTGCTTTGTAGCCAAGGGAAACCTTGAATTCTTGGTTTATTTATTTATTTTTACCTCCTGAATGCTAGTATTTAGGTGTGAGATACCACACCCCATTTATGGACTGCTGGGGATAAAACCCAGGGCCTCCTCCATGCTAGGCAAGCATCACACTTTACATTACACTACTCCCCCAGCTCCCACTGGAGTCAGTCTTGTGGTATGAAAAGAACCCTGGACTAGTACACATATCACCTGTTTTCTTTGTGGAGTTCTGCTACTTGTTCACCAGAAGACATTAATTTTCTGACCTATAAAATGGGAGCGATAATAGCTACATGATTTCATTGAATAAACTGTGGTGACCAATTTAAAAAATGTAGATGGAGACATTGGAAACTATAAATCATTAGGCAAATGTTTTGATTTTTTTTTTTTTGTTTTTGTTTTGGATTTTTTTGTTTTTCGAGACAGCCCTGGCTGCCCTGGAACTTGCTCTGTAGACCGGCCTGGCCTTGAGATCCACCTGCCTCTGCTTCCCAAGTGCTGAGATCAAAGGTGTGTGCCACCACTGCCCTGCACAAATGTTTTGATTTTTGAATGGATCTAAGGAGAGGTTCTGAATGAATTAGGTCTGACGTTCAGAGACAAAATAAAACTGGAAAGAACATAATGGTGACTATCATCATCGGCAAAGAGCCAGGGCTGACACAGGAGAATAGAGACTGCCATTGTGCTATCTGTATTGCATTATGGGTCAACATCTCAGACAAGGGAAGCTCCCTTGACGAAATCTCATGTTTGAGGAGAATTGCAGGTGGCCGATCAATACAAGGTCAAACCTTCTATCGATTCCTAGAGGTGCGGCATTTGATTACACTCCTTTATTTTATTCTGATCCAGGGTCTCATGTCATACTATGTAGCTCAGCCTGGCCTGGAGTTCACTATCTCGAAACTCACATGAGAGTCTCTGGTCTTGGCTTCCCAAGTGAGGGGATTACAGACATGTGCCAGCACACCTAGCTTGAGTTCTAGTCTTTCACAGATGTTTTTTTCCGGGGTCAATAATGGCAGCAGGATTTTGCCATACCTTTGTCAAAAGTTTATGTAGCTGACATGATGGGCAGAGTACAAATGCCTGGGAAACCCAAAACTACCCATAAAAGGTCTAAAGAGATAGAAAAGTTACAACAGTCAGAGACAGAAATAGAAACCGAAACCACAGAAACTCAGAAGCGCACCATCACAAAACAAGCTTTTTGGGGTGGCTGCTCCAGGTGGTTTCCAGAAGAGCAAGAAAGCACAGGAGGCTTCCTAACAAACACTTTGGAGCGTACTGGAAGGGGGCACTAGAAGGGAGCACTCACAAGAAGGTGGGTGAGAAGCTAGGAAACACATTCGAGGGATTTAATGTTTTGTTTTGGGATTAAAAAGCCCGAGATGCTACTGTCTGAACACCAAGTCTGGCACCCATTCCTTGTGTGTTAAAGCTTGCTCACGCCCTTCCTTGTTTATCCATTCCTCTACGAGGCCCACAGAACGGCCCTGGGAGCTGTTTTCACTGGGTGAACTTAGATCAGTCCTCAGCTTCCGGGAGGCACCCAGTCATGTCTAGGTTTGCCTCCAGGAAACTTAGACAAGGCCTAGAAACTGCCATGACTGCAAGCATGGCCCTCCTGAGCGAGGGGTTGGCCGGTCTCTTCAGGAGAGCCTGTGTCCAGGAGGAGGAAGTGTTGGCAGGGCGTGACCTGGCTACGTGGAGACTGTGGAGTAGTCAGGAGACTTTGTCTATGTGTCTATTCAATTGGTCTGTACAAAATGTGAAGCCAAGATCTATTTATTGATTGATTTGTTTAACATTCGGGCTGCAACTCGCAATGGTGTGATAAGAGAGTTTGTAGAAGCAACATTGCAGACCCACACATTCCTTGGCACTGGAGAGGCTATGATCTGCATATGGAAATCCAATGATGTAACCCTCTGAAACGGCTGGGGGAGACCCGCCAAGTTCACCATCAAGGCGACCATGCTCAGTTCAAACAAAGAGGCCAAGGCTGGGTCATAGTTTCAAAACATTCAATCTTTGGACCTGCTTTCTAAGGCTTTTCAGTTTTTCAGACAGGCAAACAAGGCCCATTTTCCCTCCCCACCCCTGCCATGAACCCACTGACCTACTTCACCTCAGGAGCCTTGAGTATCAGGGCCTAGGTCGCCAGGCAGCTCTCACTTGATATACGAGCAGGCTTCCTCCTCTGGGTCCTGAAGGGGAATTCGGATTAGTGCCTCTCAAAGAAAGGTTAAAGTGTACTTTGGAGGCTCCCAACAGTTGCAGAACGGTGATTCCTGAGGTCAGGTGCAGGCCCCAGTGACTTACAGGTTATGTGATACAGGTGTCATTAACACTCCGATCCACCCCTTCTCAGGGAGGCTCTGCTGCTGCCATTACCCCGCCTGTCCTCCAGCAGTCTCAGCTTCTCTGTGACACCCTTCTCATCAGTAATGCCTGGGTGTCATCTCTCCGAGAGAAATCTGAGAAGGAACCAACAGTTCCTGCCTCTCACTCCCCCTGGCTGCCCTGTGTTCTCCTCTCCAGCATTTCCTTTTTCTGTCTTTCCTTTTCTTCACGTTTGTTCTGTTTTTGAGACAGAGTCTCGGATATCCCAGACAGGCCTCTAACTCACTATGTAGCTGAGATTGGCCCCCCTGTGGTCCTCCTGCTTCTACTTCCCAAGGTGGATATCACCATGCTTGGCTCAAATTTCCTTTTGAAAGGATTTCTTGGAACTGGAAAGAGGGCTTGATGATGAAGAGCACATAGTGCTCTTGCAGAGGTCCCAGGTTCAGTTCCCAGCATCTCTCAACTCTAACTCCAGTTCTGGGACATCTGACGCCCTCTTCTGGTCTTCATGCACGTGCACACGCAGGCAAACACTTAAGCACTTAAATTAAAATACTCTTAAAAGGATTGTTGCATAATTGTTTGAACTAAATTGTGCCCCTCCCCAAAATTCATCTTAGAGGCTTGGCCTCTGGTGCTTCAGAGTGTGGCTAGATTTGGAAAGGTGAAAAGTTAGACAGAGACTGTTAGGGTAGGTACCCATCTGCTTGCTTGACCTCAGGTTTCTACCCTCCAAAAGGCAACACCATATCAGCTGTTCTGTACCTGCCTATTCTGGGGACCTGGTTAAGGCTGAGCACACAAATAAAGTTAGACCCCCCAACCCCCCCACCCCCCGAGACAGGTTTCTCTGTGTAACAGTCCTGGTTGCCCTAGAACTCGCTCTGTAGTCCAGGCTGGCTCAAACTCACAGAGATCTGCCCGCTTCTGCCTCCCGAGTGCTGGGACTAAAGGTGCGCCACCATGCCCAGCTCAGTCAAACTGTTTAAATGTTGTTTTTAAATTTTACTTATTTTATTTTATGTATATGAGTGTTTTGCTCACATGTATGTCTGTGTACACACACGTGAGCCTGGTGCCCACAGAGGAGGGCACTGGATTCCCTGGAATTAGGGTTATGAACAGTAGTGAGCTGGGAATGTGGGCACTGGAAATCAAACCCAGGTCTTTTTCAGTAAGTGCTCTTAACCACTGAGCCATCCCTCCAGACAGCCCTACAGTTAGATTTTCTATTTCTAAGGCTCTTTTTAACCTCTCCCACGCAGGATTTCACTGGTCCCCACAAACTGCTGTTTCAAGGTCACCACTGACACTATCCAGCAGGTCCTAAGTCACTGGGCCACCTCTGGGACTTCCTTGCAGCTGCTGAGATTCCACGGTAGGAGCTATTTCAGTGACTCTACCATGACACTCTCATTTTTCCACTCTCTTCTGTGGCTGTAAATATTACAAAAACACTGGAAGTCACACCCTTACCTCAGCCTTTCCACCTCTCCCTGGAGCTGCAGACCAAGCCACCGATGGCCCTGGATTTTCCCACTGAAAGACCTACAGAGCTTTTCCAGTCTAACGCCCGCCTCCATCTTGCCTCAGTTTCCCATTCCCTTTCCTGGTGCTGTCCATTCACCAGGGAAGTTAGAGTCCCAGCATCCCCCCACTCCCCACCACCCCGTACATATCTCAGCTCACGTAACAGCCTCAGCTCAACCTAAAACAAACCCCGATTTCCACCGTTAACCCAAATCTGCTGCTGCCACCTTGCTCTGAACAAACAGTACCGCCCTGCCTCCCACGTCCCTCCTCACCTCTCGGTTCATCCTGACTGAGGGGCCCTGCTGACTCCTGAGCCTATTCACGTCTCATCAACTTGTTTATTTGTTTGTTTTTTCCTTTTTCAATACTAGGGATGGAATCTGGGGCTTGTGCCTGGTAGGCAAGTGGTGGGTCACTGAGCTGCATCTCCTACCCTTAGTTCATGAAACCCTTTTCTTTTGAAACATGGTCTTAAATTGTGTGACTTGCAATCTTCCTGCCTATCCTTCTGAGCCATGGGATGACAGAGACCCACACCCAGACCTGGCTCTCACCACATCTTGAATACAATGCAGATTTGCTCTGCTTTGCAAGTTCCCTCTGGCAGTGGCCCTGTCCGGCTGTCCTCTGGCTATATTGCCAGTCTTCTGTAGTGACCCGGGTGGCGTGGCGGTCAGGCCTATAGACTCATCACTCCTCTTTGGGTCATTTAGGGCTGGCTCAAAGCTCACCCCCTGGAGAGGTCTTTCTTGAAACCCTCCTCTCACCTAGCACCTGCTGGAAGGTCAGAGAAGTCAGCACACTCAGGTTACAACCAAACCATGTGCCAAACATTGTATCAGATACTCATATTTACTATCTCAGCTAGCCCTCAGAACAACCTTTGAAAGGGCCTTCAAAAAAATCCTTATTTTATAAATCAAAATACTAAAGTGAAGAGAGGTCAAATGCAAGGTCCAAAACTAGCCCTCTAAACCACTACTCAAGTTCAATTCTATCCTGGGTTGTGGGTAATTGGGCTCCGAGGAGTCGGCTCTCCAGGGCTGATGGCTTCTATCACACTTGCTTTTAGGCAGGTAAAGTCACTTAGGCACAATAGTGTGTACCGGGGAGGGACAGTCAGATAATACAAGGTGCAGGTCAGAGCCCAGCGTGCCTTTAACCCCACACTTGGAAAGCTAAAGGAGAATTGCCACAAGTTCAAGGGCAGCCTAAGCTATGGAATGAGACTTTGTCTCAAACAAATAAACAAAACAAAACAGAACCCAACCAAACAAAAAACAACAACAACAAGGAACAAAATTTGAGTTTGGTAGATAATATTATATATCTTATATATTTGGTAGATATATACATTTACTCATGGGTCCTTATTTTAATAGGCTAAAAAAAAATGATGACCTTTGGTTCTTCACTCAGGTAGGTTTGAGACTAAAGTTCTCAGAGGCCATTAAAACCTTTACAATTAAAAGGTTTTTTGTTTTTGTTTTTTTTCCAACAGGTGGTGGCGGCGGCGGCCTCAGCGCACGCCTTTAATCCCAGCACTCGGGAGGCAGGTGGATCTCTATGAGATCGAGTCCAGTCTGGTCTACATAGTGTGTTATAGGACAGCCAGGGATACACAGAGAAACTCTGTCTTAAAAAAACAAAAAAAACAAAGGGTTTTTTCCACAGCATCTTTTACATATATGGTCACTGACTTACCATGTCGCCTCCACTAGAAGCAAAGTTCTGGAGAACCAAGAATGTTTTGCTGTCCTGGTAAGTGGCAGAGTGTAAGGTGCTCATTTTAAAATGTCGAATGGATGAAGGAATGCCAGGGGCACTCTGTGACCTGCTTGGATAAATGCCCTTTGTAGGACTACATTACTTACCTAAGCCATAACGGGAAACAAAGAACTACTCCTGCCAAAAGGAGGAATAAGAGGCCCCACAGGAAAAGAAACACAACACGCAAACAAAAACAACTCTGAGCCAGGCAGTGGTGGCACATGCTTTTAACTCCAGCACTCAGGAGGCAGAGGCAGGTGAATCTCTGAGTTTGAGACCAGCCTGATATACAGAGAGAGTTCCAGGACAGTCTGGGCTAGAGAGAAACCCTGTCTCAAAAAACCAAACCCAAACAAACAAACAAAACAACTCAGCCTCTGGAGAACATTTAGGGATGATCTTGCCCCCCACCCACAACTGCAAGAGTGAGTTTTGGTACTATTGTATGCAGTGGATTCTCATCTGTGCATTTTTCTGCCCAGAAACCAAGGAGCCTAAAGGTGAAGTTGGGCTTCACTGAAGCCAGTCACTGACATGAGGTCCCATCAGGTCCCCTAAGTTCCGGTGCGTTCGTTTGTCTGAGACAGTCTCATTCTACAGCGCACACCAGCCTGGAACTCAATACTCAATATACAATTTGGGCTGTTCTTTTTTTTTTTTTTTTCTTTTTTTTGAAGTTCAATTTGGGCTATTCTTAAACCCATGGTAATCCTCCTGCCTTAACCTCCTGAGTACTGGGACTTCAGGTATGGGCCATCATGCCCAGCATGAGGCCCATAGTTCTTGAGGGTGCTTCTCTCCAGCATGCCCCACATCCCAGTAATTTCTTGTCCTCTTCTAGTGCATACATAATTCCTTTTTAAGAATTTTTTGTTTGAGACCTAGTCTTCGTGTATAGTCCAAACTGGCTTCAAATACTCTCCTGCCTCAACCTCCCTAGTATGAAGGTTTTATTTACATTTTAATTTTTTATTTCGTGTGTGTGTGTGTGTGTGTGTGTGTGTGTGTAAGTGTGCATGCCTGTGCATGAAGAGTGTAGAGGTCAGAAGACAATTTTTTTTTGGCTTTTTGAGACAGGGTTTCTCTGCTTACCTTTGCACCTTTCCTGGAACTCACTTGGTAATCCAGGCTGGCCTCGAACTCACAGAGATCCGCCTGCCTCTGCCTCCCAAGTGCTGGGATTAAAGGTGTGCGCCACCACCGCCGGCCAGAAGACAATTTGTGAGAGTCAGTTCTCTCCTTCCACTATGAGGGTCTCCAGGATCCAATGAAGATCATTATGCTTGGTGGGAAGTGCATTAACCCATTGAGTCATCGTTGTTGCTACATGACCGCACATGCGCTGTCCAGTAGCCAAGCCAGAGGCTCAGTCATCCCTTACATCCTATGTAATCCATGTGCTGTGTGATCACCTAATCTATGTGCGTGAGTGACATGGCTAGGTAAGCCCATGCGCATGTGCAGGGGAATCCATAAAACTTGGGTCACAGACTCCTCCCTCTTCTTCCTCTTCCTTCAGCACATGTCTTCCAAATAGGCCTATGCACATCTTTCCTGTCCCTCCCTTCTCCTAATAAAGTCCTACAGTGGGTTTTGTCCTGCCTCGTGGCTTTTCTCGCATGGTAAAACAGCACCACTTAATGAATAACATTGTGCCGCATAAAACTAACAATGGTGCCAGCCCCAAGATTTTATTCCTAATCACCATAAGGAAAGAGGGTTTGAAAAGACATAGGTGTAGCTCAGTGGTCCAGCCTATACTTATAACACTTAGAAAGCCCTGGGTTCTATCTGCAGCCCCACAACACAGAAGAAAACAAACACTGAGAAGACAATTACAAGTTACAAAGGTTGCAGGGTACAAAGGCTAGAACCTAAAGCCTTACACATGTCAGGCAGAAGCTCTGCCACAGAGCTACATCCCCAGCCCAGAAACTCTTGTGTTTAATAGTCCTGGAGTAATTCTCACTCCCTGACATCTTTCTAAGGAGAGAACTGGCAGCCCTGTTTAGAGTTCTACTTTCAGCCAGGTGGTGGCACACACCTTTAATTCAAGCACTTGGGAGGCAGGGCCACGCAGATCTCTGAGTTTGAGGCCAACCTGGTTTACAGAGTGAGTTCGAGAACAGCCAGGGCTATACAGAGAAACCCTGTCTCCCAAAAAAAAAAAAAAAAAAAGGAAGAAAGAAAGAAAAAAGAAAAAGCTGTTTTCAGTGTTTCCTTTAGAGAGCGGAGTTCCACCTGTGAGCCCAGCACTTGGGAGGCAGAAGGAGCAAGCCTGACACAGGTCAGAGTGGTCTACACAACAAACCACAGCCAGCCAGTAATATACAGTGAGACCATGTCTCAAAGACAACAGGGGCTGGAGATGGCTCCAAGGTTAAGAGCACGGGCTGCTCTTCCAGAGGACTGGGTTCAGTTCACAGCAACAATTGTCTAACTCCAGCTGTAGGCTTTGATAACCTTTTCTGGCCTTTGTGGGCACTAGACATGGATATGGGGCATAGACACATATGCAGACAAAACACCCACACAAAATAAATGAAAACTTGAAAAATTAAAAAGCAAGTAGAGTTCACTGAACCTCTTCCTTTCTGTCTTAGTCAGTGTTCTGTTGCTGTGAAGAGATACTGTGACCACAGCAACTCTTCTTGTTTCGTTGTTTTGTTTTTTGTTTGTTTGTTTTGAGACAGGGTTTCTCTGTATAGCTTTGGAGCCTATCCTGGAACTCGCTCTGTAGACCAAGCTGGCCTGGAACTCAGAGATCCGCCTGCCTCTGCTTCCCGAGTGCTGGAATTAAAGGTGTGCACCACCACCGCCCAGCAGGAACTCTTATAAATGAAAGCATTTCACTGAGGCTTACTTACAGTTTCAGAGGTTTAGTCCATTGTCATCAGGGCAGAAGCTCAGCACAGGCAGACCCGGTGCCAGACAGTATCTGAGAGTTCCACATCCTGATCTATCTGCAGGCAGCAGATCTGGGCCTGGCATGAGCTTCTGAAACCCCAAACCCACCCCAATGACATACTTCCTCCACCAAGGCTAACCTCCTAATTCCTCTCAAGGCCACTCCCTGGTGACCAAGTCTTCAAATCTCCGAGCCTATGGGGGCCATCCTTATTCAAACCACACTTCTGTTCCAAGCTTTCTCGTCCAATTTGACTCTTTCTCTTCATTTGGGATAATGAATTTCATTGGAATTTTAAGTGATTGATTTTAAATGCATTTGCTCTAGACACCTGGCAATAGTCTGGTCTATGGTCAAAGCCCAGCTGACCCTCTCTGTTGGTAGATAGATTTAAAATGACCTAGCCACTTCACTTTGGGATTCTTCACAGTATAGCTAAACAGCTTGGTGCTTTATGTTGGAAAAAGGCCTGTAGGGTCCTCCTTTGTGGCTTGGAAGGAAACAATACTCTTTAGCAATCTCAGTGTGGCTGGCAGGGTGACAGCCACAGCCTAATTTTGTGACCAGGAGGCAGGAGCATTACTTGTATCTGGATGCTGGCATAAATGTGGTCCAGCTCTGTGATCCTTCAAACAAAACTTGAGGTTGAATTCCTTTTGTTCCAGTAGATAAGGGAGTGTATTGAGCACTATGGAAAACAGACAAGGGTACTCTGACAGATGGGGACAGAGTCTCCCCACAGCAGGGGGTGAGCCGGGAACTCGGTACTATAGCAACACTCTTAAGAATTAGCCTATGAATTAAAGGATGGTTGCATTCATGGGGTCTGTGCAGGCAGGGAATGGCCAGGTCTTTTGTCAGCCAACAGAGAAAAGATTGTGTTTCTATTGTGTGATTTGAGTTCAGTTGCATGCAGACAGCCCTGTGCTGTGGAGGTGACCTTACTTCTGTGTGTCTTACTTCATTTAAGTATGCAAACCAGAAGAGTTCCAAGGACAGAGGCAGCAGGAACGATCACCCCCACCCCCACTCCCACCCCCACCCCCGTGTGGGCAGTAGGCAGTGAAGGGTTTTGGTGATTTCTCTTGTTAGTTCCTTTTAGTATTATCTAGTCCCCACACTTCCAGACAATGTCGGTGATAAAGTACTCCTCCCTCACAGGAACAGACATAGACACTTTCCACAAACAACCATTCACCCCGAGTTTTGTGGTACATCACAGGAATAAACAATTACCAGCTGGTAAGATCATAAATCAGCAAGAGTAAACAGAGCATGAGATGCCTGAGATAAGATTTGGTTTTCCTTTTCTTCTGCGGTGCTGGGTGTTGAACCCAGGGCCTTGCTAACATACTGGGTCTGATGGAAAAAACAAAACAAAGAACTTGTTAAGTTTGAGATGGAGAGCCTGCGATGGGCCTTTTGGGGATGTGCTGCTGTTGGTGGCTGTAGGGTTTCTGTTGTTTCTGCTTGGGTTTGGTTTGTTGGCTGTCTGAGACAAGGCCTCTGGTAGACCAGAGAGACCTCGACCTGGAAGACGCCTTGAGCTCCTAGCCTTACTGCCTCCACCTCCCAAGCAAAGATTACAGATGTGTGCTACCTCTCTCTACTGGCTTTCTGATTTTTCATTTTCGATTTTGGTCATCTGTTGTTTTAAAAACTGCACCAAGGGCTGGGGATATTGTTATGCCCAGATATCGGGGACCCCCAAAAGACTACCACGGAGACCAAATCCCGCATGTAAAAGCAAAGAGCCTTTATTTCAAGCTCCAGAGCTTGGTCCCTCTGTCTGGCAACACAGCAGTGAGAGCAGAGAGTCCCGAGCTCAGGTGGGGCAGAGTTTTTATCATGGCAGAGGTTGGGGTGAGGGGATTTCCAGGATCCAGGACCCTGATTGGCTAACAATTGTCTAGGGGTATCAGTAAAACAAAAAATAGGTGTGTGCTAGACTCAAGGACATCTGGTCACCTTATCCAATGGTTGGAATGTTTGGGATGTCAGGTACTTCCTCACCCGGGGTAGATCCCTGGGTAGATCCCTGGGTGGTATCAGCTTAAGGCTTTTCCTGGATCTGGGTGTTGGCTGCCAGTAAGCCGGTCACAGAAGCTGTCTCTAGGCCCCTAAGCCTGTCATGGCTGATGTGTGGTCAAGCTATTTTGGGGCCCCTTCACAGATACAGAGGTAGATTTCTTTCCTATCTTAAGAAAAAGGCTCTGCTTCAATCCTGACAAACAAGAAGTGAAACAGCAAACCTCCTGCATTTGAACATTCGCTGGGTATAGTCGCACATGCCTGTGATCCCAGCCCTTGGGAGGCAGAGGCAGGAGGATCAGGAGTTTAAGGCCAGCCTGGGCTACACAGTGAGTTGGAGGACAGCTGGGGCTACAAGAGACTCTAAAAAAAATAATAAAATAAATAGAGAGAGAGAGAACAAATGAACGAACGAACAAACGAAAGAAAAAAGAGCAATCATTTGATGCTCAGGATTCCACCATTTTGGCAGGACTCTGTGGAGACAGCTTATCTCCACATTTCACATGGTGGTATGCTGAGGCTGGGATTGCCTGCACGGCCTTTTTCTCTCCTGTCTGGACCTCAGCTTGGATGGACTGTACCCAGGGCCTGGCCAGGCATCCTTTATCACGTGACTCTTCACACAGTTTGACCTTCCTCACAGCACGACTGACGTCTGCCCTGTCACATGGCTGTCTTCTAGACTAGAAAGCAGAGACCGCCAGCTTTTCTTACTGCTCAGAAGTGTAAGTCCTGGAAATCATCATAGTCTACGGTGTGACTCAAGGCAGTCCCAGAGCTAGCCCAGATTCAAGGTGTATGTGTATGGGGTGGAGGACAGATTCCATTTCGTGATGGAAAGATGTTATGATGGCTACCTCTGTTAGAATCATTTACCTCAGGTTTACTCTGTCCTAATAAGGTATTGTATGCTTTGATACACTGCCTTTAGGGGTAACAAACTTATTAAGCTGGACAAAGTAAGTATTTTTGATTAAAAAAAAAAAACTAGACTTTTATAATTGTTAGTAAGTTTTGGTTCTAAATGGGAAGATGACCTCTAGATGGATTCTTAACAGGAAACAAGAGATGACGGAGCTCCTAACGTATCAATAGCATTTGAGAGAAAAGAACCTGATTTGCCAAAATCTCAAGTGCAGACTGCACAGACTACACCCTTGAAGCATGTAAGGTCAAATGACCAACACATACTGATCATTACCTGAGTACCAGACAATTCCCTGACTCACGGCAGACCAGAGAAGGGACTTGTGGATCAAAATCCATTTTCCCTGGAAGGCTGGATGTTTTAAATGTTCTTGGTGGCCTGGAATGGGTCCCTCTCCTCTAATTTTGGGTTGGTAAATTAGACAAAGGGGAGCTGAAAGGACCACAGTTTCCAGTAAACATGTTCAGGACCAACCTTGAACATACCTGACCAGCCTGGACTAATCGCTGAGATGGGAAGCTCTGTGGGCAGGAGAAAAAGCACACCGGGTCTTTGTCTCAGGTCAAGAGAAGGGGAAGAAGTCAGACATTTGCCTTCTTTATCTATCTATAGCCTGTCTGGCTCGCTGTGACCCTTTCACACAGCTCCTCATGTTGTAGTGGCCCCCAATCATAAAATTATTTTCATTGTTACCTCATAACTGTAATTTTGCTACTGTTATGAATCATAATGTAAATATCTGTGTTTTCCAATGGTCTTAGGGGACCCTTTCAGGGTCGTTGGACTCCCAAAGGGGTTGAGAACCACTGGTCTAGCTGCTGGTCCTTAGAGACAGACCACTTGGGCTCACATCAACATGACTCTCCCACTGCCAGTTAACCCGCCTATATATGCGCAGTGGAGCTTTGCTTTGGAAACCCTTTATAAATGCAGTGTCTCATTTCCTTCTCACTATAAATAGCTGGTGAGTAGGTAGGTCTCATGTGAATGTCTACATTTTTCAGGCATATAAACAAGACAGGTCATAACCTCCTCAGGTCACATGAGAGATGCATACCCCTGGAGAAGAAACTGAGCTAATTCTCTACTCAGGGTTCCTCTTTTCGGAAGCTAGAGGCCTTCAGGCCTCCACTGGGGGCCTCCTCTGCCAGGCTTAGCCTTGCCCATAGGCAGAATCTTAGGGGCAAGACCATGAGCGCCCCGTTGAAGTTCCTAAAACAGATGAGGCCCTGGCTTCTGGTCTCACTAAGGATGGGGGGGGAATGAGTGGAACACCCGCATCCCACGTTATTTGAGGCCCAGCGGGGGGTTTGCCTTCAGCACCACGGCTATTGTTTTACCTCTACACCGGCCAGAGGAGCAACTGGTATCCCAACCACCCCTCAGAGAAAAGGGGCTCTGAGTGCCTCGTGCCCACCCTTGGAGCTCCTCACTCCGCCAAAGCGGCTGGGGGGTCGGGCTCTGCCCCCCTCGCTCTCGCTGCCTCCCAACTCGGCCACTCCCCGGCCCCCGCTCTCTCCCCTCCTCCCACTCGCCCCGAGAGCTCGGGCTCCCGCTTTGTTGCCCGGGCTTGTTTCTGCCCGGGGCGCGCCGCGGGCCGGATGCCAGGTCACGTGCGTTAGTGACAACCTCTCGCAGAGCGGCCCCGGGGGGCCCCCGCGCAGCCCATTGGTCGGCCCGGGGCTGGCGCGGCTCGGGGCGGGGCCGGGAGCCGATCAGCTGTTCCCAGAGCTGCACAACAACAAAAGGACCCGGACGGGCCGGCGGCCGCCAGGGCAGCCACCGCAGCGCAGGAGCCGGCCCGCCGCAGCTACCTCAGCGCCCGCCCGCCCGCCGTCCGCCCGCCTCACGTAAGTGCCGGCGGCGGAGGGGAGCCCGCTCCCTGCCTTCCCCACCGCCCCCTCCCTGCCGGGACGCGCACGGCGACCCCGGGGACCGGCGGGTGACGGGAAGCCCGCTCCGTTACCCGGAGACCCGCCCCGGCCCCTCCTGACCTCGCATCCCCGAGCCCGCCCGCACCTGTGGGGAGAGCACTTCCCGTCCTCCGGTCCCGGTCAGTTTGGTCGCTGGCACTTGGGGTGTGCCGGGACTGCTGTGGCCTCTGAACACTTCATCTCAGACCGTCGCGACCGCCCCGTGAGGCCAGCTTTGCTTACTTAAACGGAGGAAACTTGGAGGCACAGGGAGATTAAGTAATTTTGATGGCCACACAGCCAATTAAAAGGAAACGGTGTTTACTATTTGCAGAGGGATTTCACGTGCAATTCCTCCTTTTTGCGTCTCTTTTCATGGTACGTTTACTCCGTGTAAAAGTTCAGAGTAGATTAAGGGAGAAGGGACCCCTTTCCACCTGTAACTCCTAAGGACTTCAGCGGTCCTGGCTGAAAGAGCCCTTCAGAATGCTTAGCAGTTTTAAAGAGAGGAGTGTGACTCTTGGCTTTTTGAACCGACATCATTACAGATGTCCAAGATCCCGCAATCACATGCCTGGTGATTGTAATACTTTTCATTGGCAGGTGTGAAAAACACCAGGGCCTTTTCAGCCTCAGCCACTATCATTCGAAACTATAATTTTCAAAGGCTCTGCTGGAAACCATGGCCTAATTTTTATGATCAAGGTCTTTTGTTTTCTCCTCCAGTCTTGTATTCTTTTCTGCTTCCTAGTGTATTTCTCTTGAGAATGGCTGCTTTCAAGTCAAGCTTAACAAGCAGTGAATTACCAACCTAACTGCTCTCTGCCCACTGTCTTCAGACTTTGGGACAGGAGGCGATGAGTCCACAGGGGAATAATCTCCTTGTAAATTAGCTAAATAGAGTCGAGGTGGAACGAGCCAAGACGACGTTCTTGGCTTGGTGGGTTTTTGGTTGTTGTTGTTTTTTTTTTTAGTTCAAAATTGGTTTTCAAATTACTTGAACTGAAGCCAAGGCTTGGTGGCCCACGCCTGTAATTCCAGTGCTAGGAAGGTGGAGGTGTGAGAATCAGGAGTTCAAGGCCAGCCCTTGTCTCAGGCCAAAAGAGCAAACACTTGTATTAGCGTCTGAACTAGTAGGTCTCTCCTTCCACCATGTAGATTCTGGGGCTCCAACTCCCGTCATCAGGCTTGCCAGCAGATGCTTGCAGAGCTACCCTGCTGGCCCAGAGAAATAGTTTTAGGATGCTTTCCACTGATATGTTTAGCCAGCTAGTATTTCAAAACTGCCAAGGAGCCACAACTGCACTCTTCAAACTTGTGGGTGCTTTTGTTGTTGTTGTTAATCTGTAAATGTTTTTGGAGCCGCCTGCTGGCAGCCGAAACAACTGAAAAGTGTCTGTGAAGTTTTTAGAAACAGACAGAAGGAGCTGGAGATCAAGTACAGGGAAAAGGCACCGGGCTGGAAGGACTCCTACCCTGCCGCTGCCTCTGGATACCAGCTCTCTTGCTTTTGAGCAAGTGATTTTTATTTCTGGGGCTCGGTTTCTTCATCACAAGACAAATAAATATTTCAACTGCCTATCACATACCATAAAACATTCTGCAAATTGTAATTCTAGTTAACTAGTATAAGACTAGTTAGTCCTACACATATATACGAGCCTTTAGAGGAAAAAACTCCAGACCCAAAGATACTATAACTGACCTGCTTAGTTCCCCTGTGAGCCTGCCTGCTATTCACCAGGCTGCTGCTGTGAAATTGCTCCTGAGAAGAGGGTAGCTGCCATTCTCATGTTAAGGATGGGAAAACTGAAGCAGCAAGAGGCATGTAAATACCTAATCCACACGCTGTAGAAGGACCAAGTTCAACTCTTTCCCCAAGAATGCATCTCAAAAATGAGAAAGGCATGCCAGCAAGATCTTACAAGCTAACTTAACTGTAAGTTCTCAAAGGAGAATATTCTTACCCACAAGTAAACTCAGCCACTTTCTGTGCCCACAAAACGGTTTCTACTCATATGATGTGAAAAACAGGACAAAATGTTAAATTGAAAACATAATGACTTGCAGGATGGTGGTGGCGAACACCTTTAATTCCAGCACTTGGGAGGCATGTCCCTGAGTTGGAGGCCAGCCTAGTCTACAAAGTGAGTTCCAGGACAGCCAGGGCTGTTAACACAGAGAAACCCTGTCTCAAAAAACAAAACAAAACAAAGATGACTTTTTTTTTAAATTATGCCTATGGGGGGGGCAACTAAGAGAAACAGGGCCAGATGCTAGCAATGATTGAGCAAGGTGGTGGACTAGAATCCATCCCCATTTTCTCAACTTCTATGATGTGGTTTTGCTCATCTTATTAAGAAAAAGATACCATTTTTGATATGAGGATGGAGGTATTTTAAAGCAGGCAAGCAGCAATGGGTAAATCTGCCTTGATCAATACTTGGGCCAAAATTTGTTTCTTTCCTACCCAGAGGCTTCCAAGTAGCTCAGAGCAGCAGGCTGCCTCCTCCAGCTTCTCTGGCCTCTTCGCTAAATTCCACAGCTATATTTGTCAGTCTGTCCTCTTGGGGATTCATGTTTTCTCTGAAACTTCCATTATAGTTTTACTACTGCCCTAGAGTTATAAATGTGTCACTGACTGTATGGGGAAACTCTAAAGCCCTGCTTTTTCTATTTGTCTCCACATAGAACCTGCTCTCCTCAGGAGCTAACATCTCTAGTAGGTATTAAGGTAAAAAGAATAGTGACAATTATGAAGGACATTCTCTGGGTCATCGGTGGGAGAATAGGGTGTTAAAGCTTTGGAAGACTTTAAAAAAAAGTTTTATCACACATGTACAGAGACAGACGGAGACAGGGAACATGCATGAAAGCACTTGCAGAGGCCAGAAGAAGGTGTGGAGCCATCTGTAGCTGGAGTTACAGGCAGCTGTGAGTCACCTGATGTGAGCAATGTGAATCAAACTCTAATCCCTTTGGGAGGCATCATACACTCTTAACTGCCTACCTATATCTCTTTAGCCCCCTAGGAAAATTTTTTTTTTCTTTTTTACAATAGCACTGTCCTATGTGGATGTTTAAATTTTCTATTTATTTATTTATTTATTTATTTATTTATTTATTTATTTATGTTTTTCGAGACAGGGTTTCTCTGTGTAGCTTCAGATCCTCTTCTAGAACTCACTCTGTAGCCCAGGCAGGCCTCGAACTCACAGAGATACACCTGGCTCTGCTTCTCGAGTGCTGGGATTAAAGGTGGCGCCACCACCGTCTAGTAGCTATGTTTAAATGAAGGGGAAAATGAAATTTTATTAGCATAATTTATTTAACCATAACTATCAAAACATCATTACACTAACATGTAATTGATGTAAAATTATTGAGATAATGTTTTCAGTACAAAAATTTTTCAAGTACATTCCAGTATATACCTTATATGAGTAGCATAATCAGATGCAAAGTCCTCACTGGAAATAATTAAACTATATTTAGATTTTTGCTTTATGAATAGATTATTGAGCTGGGCAATGGTGGCACACACCTCTAATCCCAGCACTCGGGAGGCAGAGGCAGGTGGATCTCTGTGAATTTGAGGCCAGCCTGGTCTACAGAGTGAGTTCTAGGACAGCCAGAGCTACACAAAGAAAATGCTGTCTCGAAAAACAAACAAACGAAGAATAGTTCACTGGGTACACAAAGGAGAAGTTGGCTGGCAAAAGCGAGAATACTCCCTGCCTGACTTGGCTTTTAGTTACCAGAGTTTACAGTTGAAAAAGGAGGCTCACATATGGTACTTGTTCTAGACATTACTGAAAGTTTTCTGCAGCTTGACTCAAATATCAGTTTATTTAAGTGGGTTAAAATTTAAAATTTGTTTTTCTTTTTGTTTTTCAAGACAGGGTTTCTCTGTGTAGCTTTGGAGCCTGTCCTGGATCTCACTTGGTAGATCAGGTTGGACTCCAACTCAGAGATCTGCCTGGCTCTGCCTCTCGAGTGCTGGGATTAAAGGCGTGCACCACCACCACCACCACCACCACCACCACCACCACCACCACCGCCCGCCGCCGCGTAATGGGTATGGTGTGTATACCTTTAATCTCAGGACTGTGGAGGCGGAGATAGATGGGTCTCCTGTGTGTTTGAGGCTAACCTGGTCTACACTGAAAGTTTCAGGCTACCCAGGGCTACATACATAATAAAGCCCACTCTTTAAAAAAAAAAAAAAAAAAAAAAAAAAAAAAGGGACTAGCAACAGTTTAGCTTTTAAGAGCATACTGTTCTTCCAGAGGACCAGAGTTTGATTACTAGGAACCACAGGGTGGCTGCCCACTGCCTGCAACTCCAGCTCCAGGAGGATCCCACACCTATGGCTTTGTGGACACACATAATTAACAACTAAAAATCTTACCCGGGCGATGGTGGCACCTTTAATCCCAGCACTTAGGAGGCAGAAGCCAGACAGATCTCTGTGAGTTTAAGGCCAGTCTAGTCTACATAGTGAGTTCCAGGACAGACAGAGCTACATAGTAAGACCCTGTCTTGAAAAAAAAAAAAAGTCCCCCCCCCAAAAAAAATTAAAAATCTTTTTTACCCAACAGAACAGTTTTAAAAGTTAAAATTCAGTGTCTTGGTCACAGAAGTAAAATACATAGGATGGTTTATCTGATGTATTTGGTGGTAGCCTTGATGGAGTTTGGTGTCCAGGGTTCTACTTTCTAGCACCTGGTTGTCCCTGGCAATACCTACAGAAGGTAGGCTAGAAAGCCTCATATATAGTTAGAGCATCTTCACATTATGATTATATTAGTTGTGGACCCTTGTGGAGGCAATCCTGTCCATTCCTCCTGTTTTTCTCAGTGAGACTGAGGCTCACAAGGATTAATTCACACAGTTCCAGCCACCCAGGGTAGTGCCAGAGCTTCCCCTGCTGGATCCTAGACTAGCACCCTCACCTCTTCCCAGGACTCCATTCTGAGTCCTTCTCAAGGCTCCCAGGTGTGCCAGTAAATACCAGCAGTGACTCCATGAGCGGAAGACAAGTTCTTTACTTCCCACTGCTGGTCCTTGGAGAGAAATGTGACCCCTGACGTCAAGACAACAAGCGTGTGACTTGTGCTGTGTCTCACAGAGATCTTCAGGAGTAGCCTGTCTGTGGCAGAGTCCAGATACTACAGGCTGTAGCCAAAGGGGGCAGATTGCAGCTGCCCCAATAGCCTTGACCCAGCCACATTTTGTGGCTTTGTAGCCACTGATAAGGCCCAAGTCCCAGTGCCCTGTCCCCAGGTAAGTGGAGGACAAGGCTCTCACTCAGGATGACTGAAGAGGCCCCTGTAAAGTTCTCCCGACTCTGCAGCAGCTCTAGCTAATGAGAGCACACAGACAGCAGGAGCCTTACACTCAGGACAATGGTGAGGGCTCTCTAAGCTTCTGCAGCACAGCTGTGCTTGGGCTGTTGTCTGCCCTCATAACCGGAGAGACACTGGAAATGCTTGAAAATGTATCTTTAGTCCCCATTCTTACATGCTCAAAACCCTTCACATGCACCCAACCTCATAAGGACTCATCCTTTGTTTTCAGGCAGACTGCACAGTCCACCTTTTCTATTAATTTCTCCTTTTAGCATGCAGCCCTCATGATCTGAGCATGCTGTTTCCCAGAAGGTTTCAAGAAAACTGGTTATGCAAGTGACATTTCCTGTTTACCCACACTTAATAATTAATGACTGAGGATGGTGCATTACAACCACAGAGTGTCTTAATGTCATTTGTTTGAGATGTTTTATCTTTGTGTGCCAAATAGTTGTGGCAGTCTATTCTATACATAGAGAATGGCACCATATTGTTAGCAGCAACTCAACTATTCTCTTAAGTGAAAATGATTTTGAAAGTGAGCTGGGCTTTGTATCTCATGTATGTAATCCTAGCTAGCTGATGCAGAAAGATCACTATGAGTTCCAAGGCAACCTGGGCTAAACCTGTTGACAAGAAAAAAAAAAAAAAAAAAAAAAAAAAAGACAAGCGCCCGTTGTCATTCCTCTTGCATTGACAGCTCCTACATTTGCACTGCTAGCCAAGCCACACCCCCAAACTTGTGTTCTCCTGCCTAACATCTCTAGCTGTGTCACCATGCACTTCCCCTAACTCAGCATAGTAGCATCCATCCTGTACTTTGTGTGGTATCCCTGCCCTCTAAATGGTCCCACTATGACCCAACTTATCCAGAATCTGGTTCTTCCTGATGATACCCCTTTTACTTATTTATTTAAAAATAGGATTTCACGGGCTGGAGAGATGGCTCAGAGGTTAAGAGCACTGACTCTTCCAGAGGTCCTGAGTTCAATTCCCAGCAACCACATGACAGCTCACAACCATCTGTAATGGGATCTGGTGCTCTCTTTTGGCCTGTAGTCATACATGCTGTATACATAATAAATAAACAAACAAACAAGTAAATAAATCTTAAAAAAAAAAAAGAGCTTGTAACCACTGAGCTTTAAAAAAAAAAAAAAAAAGGATTTCACTATGTACCCCAAACTGGCCGAGGAATATGGATCCTCTTGTCAGTCTGTCAAGTGCTGTGGTTACAGATAGTATTTCCATGCCTAGGTTTCTCTTCTCCTCCTCCTCTTTTTTTTTTTTTTTTTTTTTTTTTGGTTTTTCGAGACAGGGTTTCTCTGTGCAGCGCTGGTTGTCCTGGATCTCACTCTGTAGCCCAGGCTGGCCTCGAACTCACCAAGATCTGCCTGGCTCTGCCTCCTGAGTGCTGGGATTAAAGGCGTGCGCCACCACCACCCTGCAGGTTTCTCTTAATTTCTTCCCTATAAGGTCCTGCAGGAAATGGTCCCAGCTTGTCCCTTTGACCCTCTGGATATTGAGCCATCTGGGCAATGCCATGCTCGACGTAGGCTTCCATAGTGTCTGTTGGCTCCTTCTCCACTGCGGATCTTCTCAGCTATCCAATGTTATTTACTGGAGAGCTGCACCAGGGAGGTCTGAGGACCATCTGGTAATTCTCTCTGCTCCCTCAGTAATTGTACACACTGGTTCACTTCCTGTGTGGTTCTTGCTCACTGTTGTTCCCCTGTGCTCAGCACTAGGCCTTAGACGTAGTAGGGACTCACTCACTCTTTGTAGAACCACAGTTGCCCTATCCAGGGAACTCTGTGTCAAGACTTGCTAAGCATGCTGCCTGTATAATCTCACTTAACAAGAGTAGATCAGGGAATGCTGTGGCCTGGAGTAGAATGAGAGTTATGAATAGCAAGTAGATTTAGGCTATTTGTGTAGCCTGAGTCCACAGAACTTGCTGGTAGTTTGGACAAGGGACCAAGTGGCTTCAGAGCTGGTAGGAGGTAGCAAAAAAAGATAATCTCGAAGAAAAAAAACTAAAAATTCTTCTTGATGTGTTTTCCATTTACTGTGCTATTGGTAGCCAGGTAGATATAGGCACTTATATCTGTAACTCTGTGCTTAGATAAAAACAAGCTGGGTTTCCTATTTAGAGCTTACCAGAACTACCAGAGGCAGGAGCCATAACCAACTGAAACTGAAACTGTTCTTAAGTCTTTTTAAAGACAATGTGTGTCTGTGTGTCACATGGGTGGAGGTGGGAGCATCACCTGTGTAAGTTGCTTTTTTCCTTCCACCTGTGGGGATCAAACTTACATCCTAGACTCAGAAGCAGGTGCCTTTACCACAGAGCCACCTCACTGGTCATCTTCCTAAGTTTCTGTGTTTTAGGGTTTCTTTATTTTATATGTGTAAGTGTTTTGCCTGCATGTATGTATATGTACTGTGTATATGCTGGTGCCCTCTAAGGTCAGAAGAGGCTGTCAGATCCCCTGGAATTGGAGTTACAGATGGTTGTTGTCTTCATTAGGGTTTCTACTGCTGTGAAGACACCATGGCCAAGCAACTCTTATAAAGGAAAATATTTCATTGAGGTGGTTGACTTACAGTTCAAAGGTTCAGTCCATTTTCATTATGGTAGGAAGCATGGTGGTGTGTAGGCAGACATGGTGATGGAGAGGTAGCTAAGAGCTCTACATCTGGATCTGCAGGCAGCAGGAAAAGAATGAGAGCTACACTAGGCCTGACTTGAGCTTCTGAGACCTCACAGCTGGCCCCAGTGACATACTTCTTCCAACAAGGCCACACCTCCCAATAGCCAGTTCCTATGAGCCTGTGCCTGGGGCCATTTTCATTCTAACCACCAGAGTTGTAAATGACCATGTGGGTGCTGGAAACTGAACTGCAAGAACCACCAGTGATCTTGACCATATCTACCCCTCCAGCCCCATCTGCCTAAGCTGTAAAGTGAAGGGGGAAACCAGGATTTGAGTCCCATATACACACTGACTCCTGAACCACCCCACAGACTCTTGTTGCCAGCCCCAGGTCTTGCAGTTAGGTTTCTACAGTGTGGATTTCCCCATGCCCGTAACAGTTATTTCCAAAGCTAAACTATGCTATTCTTATAGATTTCAAATATGAGGCTTGAAGTCATACATGAAGAACACAAAACAGCAGGATAAGGGGTGGGGAGGATGAGCACCTCGCACCAATGGTAGAAGCGAGAGGATTAGGAGTCAAGGCCAACCTTGTCTCAAAAATCCTCACAACAAATACAAATAAACAACTTTTTCTGTTTTATTTTAGGGATGACGACTCTTGTTCTTCACCTAAGTTGGAGAAACACTGCACTTTAATCTCCTGGCTGTGCCATCAGGCCAACTGAAGACAGGGTTTTGAAATCTCAGCTATCAAGTTTTCCAGCCAAAGTCTCAATCTTGCCTTAACAATGTTTCAGAGACTGAACAAAATGTTTGTAGGTGAAGTTGCTACTTCCAACCAAGAACCAGAATTTAGTGAGAAAGAAGATGATGAATGGATTCTTGTTGACTTCATAGGTAAGGTGTACTCAACAATTCATCATCACAACACACACGGCATCCAGCAAGCTAAGCTATGTAGCTAAGGCTAACCTTAAACTCTTGGTCCTCCTGCCTTCATTGCCCACTCACTAGACACACTCCACCACACCTGGCTCAAGCACTTGTGCTTCTCTCTACACACACACACCCTCGTGTGCACTCAAACATGGATGTGTACATATATACAAAGAATGTGTGAACTCTTAAATGTAATTTTTAAGGTTTAAGAGTAAATAAATAAGGACATTCCAAAAACTTTCAGGAAACATTTTGTGCCAGACAATCCAGTCAGTGAAACTGACTGACGTCAGACTTTGCAGTTTTGCAACTCCCAAAGCCTGGTGCAAGCAGAGGCACTTGAATGGGAAACCCTCATGAACAACAGGAACCCATGGGGCTCATACTGTGTTTATCTGCCAGAATATAAAGTCCTAAAGCCATTCCTTAGTGCCAGTATAACTATACACAGACAGGTTGGAAATGAATTTATAATTGTTACAAGCAAAAATTGCCTTTGTAAGCATCTTCTAATATAGTATTGTCCTTTCTTCTACTGTGAACTTGGATGACTCTACCACAACTGACTGCTCATCCTCCCATGTGCAATGTGGATCACAACCTAGACACTTGCACTGGTTTCTCAGCCGAGGAAGAGGAGGAAGATGATGACATCAGTGAAGAGTCCCCAGCAGAGCACACATCAGTCTTCTCCTGTTTACCTGCATCTCTGGAGTGTTTGGCTGATACCAGTGACTCCTGCTTCCTCCAGTTTGAGTCCTGCCCAATGGAGGAGAGCTGGTTCATCACCCCTCCCCCATGTTTTACAGCAGGTGGATTAACCACTATCAAGGTGGAAACAAGTCCTATGGAAAACCTTCTCATTGAACACCCCAGCATGTCTGTGTACGCTGTTCACAACCCCTGCCCTGGCCTCGGTGAGGCCAGCTGTGGGAATGAGGACTACAACTCGAGCAGCCCCAGGTATGTTGCAAGCACTTCCTAATCTCTGCACAGCAGTGTGCTAAGCAAAAGTTTATTTCTGCACAGTACAAAGCTAAGGCTTTGGAAGATAAAAAAAGTAATTGTTAGAGATTTACTTAAGTAACATGGTCAAGGCTATAATTGCAGCATGTAGGTCAGGATTGAGTTTTATAAGGTTATTAATTATAGCATGGCTCAGTTGTATAAAAGAGAACTACCTCACTTACAAAATTATGCTACTGAAGGGAAATTTAAAAAGACTAGTATTTCTGATAAGTATATTAGAATATAATTCTGGTATATTATAGACTCGATTATTTAGGGTATCAAATTCACCTAAAATATGTCTCAAAAATTTATTTTCTTCCACATATCTTAGCTAACCACCTTAAATGGTGCTTAACCTAGAAAATCCAAGTATTTGTTCCAAGGATTGTCCTCAGATTTCACACTGCAGTGATGTTGTCATATGGCAGTCCAAAATGGAGAGTTGAGGGCCCAGTAAGCTCAGGGAAGAGAAGTCAGTAAAGATTAGTGTGTCACAAATCAACCTTCCAGATACTCTGTGGCCTTTATCAAGAGAACATTTTCAGCAGTACATCTGAGACGATTCACCTCTCCATCTCACCCGCTTAGAGCCTGGCCCGTCAGTCATGCCTGTAATAGCAAACCACATTGTGAGGATTGTCCCTGACTTACGCCTTCCCTGGATCCTTTGGAGTACTTCACTGTCATCCAAAAGGCTCTTTTTGGATAGTTCAGGCCATGACTCCACTGGCCCACTGTATATAGCTTGTTTCCCATCTATGGAGTAATAACTAAACCCAGGCAACATTAACCTTTCCAGAGTTGCTACTCTCCCAAGTCTCAATACTACAGATGCACTTTAGCAAGGCTAAATACATTTCCTTACTTGTACCAAACCAAAAATCATGTTCTTATACAGTTACGTAATACCAGGCATAAACTGGGACTTCAAGTGGCACATTTTTGAAGGCCATAACTTTGCTGAGTTAAGTGTTTTTCAGCATCCCAACAAACATTTAAAATATAACTTGTTTGCCCTCTTCTGACCTGCAAGCATAAAATATAACTTGTTTGGAGGTGGTGGTGATTTAATTGCTTTACATTGGCTTTAAGCAGATTTCTTCAGTCCTTAAAAATCCTTCCCCAATATTACTGATTGCATCTCTGAAGAATCAACCCAAGAATGACTAGGGGCTAGAGAGATGGCTCAGTTATTAAGAGCACTGTCTGCTCTTTGAGATGACCCAAATTCAATTTCCAGCATCCATATGGCAGCTCCTAACTGTAACTCCAGGCCCTGGGGATGATGCCATCTTCTGGCCTTTATGGGTACTACAGGCACGTGGTGCACAGATTTATTTACATGCAACCAAAACATTCATACACACAAAATAGAAATAAGTAAAATCTCAAAAAAAAATTTTCAAGAAAAGAATCTAACATGATTAATCTGACATGGTCACTGTAAGTTTATTTATTGGTATTTGATATTTTTAAAGTACACATGATGTAACTGGCAGTTTTGCAAAGTAATGTTATAGCATACATTGCCAAAAATTTAAATATGCAGAAATTTCAAAATTTGAAATGGCATCCCTCATGACCCACAGATGAATACTATTAACACCCTGGGCATGTCCTAAGTTGTTTTTACTGTATGGGCTCATTCCAATACCTGTCATCTTTACTTTGAATCCAATGGGTTCTATACTATTTTATTAGACATGATACTCATCATCGTGTTTTACCAAATTTTCACTTCTTCTTACCAAATCATACTTTAATCTTCCCCTGAAGAGCCTAGCTCTAGAGTATTTCAGCTTTATCCAAATCATCTTTATCCAAACTGTATTTAGGGGTTAAGTGTTTGATATTAGATGCCACAGGAATTGGATTTGCATTCCTGTATCATACATATTGACATGTAGGATCAACAGATACTTTTCTATTATAAATAATTTATCAAAGGCCAACCATGGTGACATGCTTGTAGCATTTAGGAGGGTGAGGTAGGAGGAACAGTAGTTTAAGGGCAGCCTGGAATACATAGTGAGATCCCTGTCTCAAAAAGAAGTGTGTTTTTGTATTTCTAAATCAAGGTAGAATTAGGTGTTAGCAAAATGGCAAGACTATTTATGTAGCAAACAGTCTGCTTTCCAAGCAAGCAATAAACCATGCTTTTCAGTATTACTTCCATTCTGTATGTCCTCAGGGATATTAGTACAAACCACATGAGTATGATGCTAAGTACTTATAATGGCTTTAGAGTGTACATTTTATTGCATCTTAGCCTTTATAAACATTGTTTGTGAATGTTTATGATACCATAATTTTAAGTAATGTCTTCAATTTGCCCATAGTAAATCAGTCTTAATAAAGAAAAATGACCATGTCCTAGTAGTAAAATTAAAATGGCATTTTAAATCTTACTAGTGATTTAATAGTTCACCATTTAACATTTGTAGGGCCAGGAAAAGCTGCTTATAAGACTCATGGGCACAGAGTAAGTATGTTCATTTTGAGACTGTATGATCTGTGTTATCAGTCTAAGCAGGGAGACCAGGAACCCAAATGCCTGCCTTCTAAAAACCATTGCGTTTATAGTAGCTTCTTTCTATTTGCTTGTTTCTTTTTTGTTTTCCCTATTGCTAGGGATCAAGCCTTGTACGTACTAGACAAGCACTCTACCACTGAGCTACACTGCCACCCAACCCTCTGTTCATTTCTTAATGGGTCTGTTTTAGTTCTCTGTGTGTTGCATGCATGAAGACAGTTTCCTCCCACCATTTTAGGTAAAACATGTAACTGCCTTCCTGAATAAAATAACTGGTAAAAATCTTAAAACTCAAACTGGGATATAGCTCAGTTTGTAGAGTTCTTGTCTGGTGCACAAGAAAACCTGGGTTCAGTTGCCAGTGAATAAACTGGACTTGGTGGTGCACACCTGTAAACCTAGTCCTGGAGAAGTAGAGGTGGGAGGATCAGAAGTTCAAGGTCATTCCTGGATACATTGGGAGCTTGAAACCAGCCTGTATTAGAGACCCTCAGTCCTCATCCTCATCCTCATAGTTGTGGAGGGAATGTAGCTCACCTGTCAAGCATTTGTCAATTATGCAAGAGGCCTGAGATCAATACACAGCACTGCAGAAAATTAACTTTGTTATTAATGTATACAACCATGTTCCAATATATGTATTTTTAAGGGTCTTGAAACACTGTTGTGTAAATGCCATTCCAAAATATGCCCTCCTGTGGTATAAATAAAAAAAATGATGCATGTAATAGGCATTGTTTTTTTGTTTCGTTTTGTTTTTTTACCTAGAAAATGTAAAGTTAAAGGAATGTCCTTATATACATTTCTATGAAATGCTGATTCATATGCTACCTAGGACATTTTACTTGTAGCCAGAAATCATCTGTGAAGGTGCTGTTGATGTACATGCTTTTTGATTAGTCAAATTTGAGAATTTTATTTTATTTTAATATTATAGTAAGAATGAAATAGATAATATCTTCTAAACAGCTAAAAGTTGGCTGTGGTGACTCACACTGTAATTCCAGCACTTGAAAAGCTGAGGCAGGAGGATCAGTAATTTAAGGCCAGTGTTGCCTACATGGCAAATTTGAGGCTATCCTGATCTGCATGAGAGTCTATCTTAGATAACTAAACCGAACCACAGATGTTCAGTAGACATCAATTCTCCTCCTGGAGAACCATATTAAATTCACTCAGAGTATGGAGCACAGTTTTAATATACAGTCCATTTAGTCATCTCTGGATTATATGCTACATTCCTATTAAAAGTTCTTTTCGGGCTGGAGAGATGGCTCAGAGGTTAAGAGCACTGACTACTCTTCCAGAGGTTCTGAGTTCAATTCCCAGCAACCACATAGTGGCTCACAACCATCTGTAATGAGATCTGGTGCCCTCTTCTGGCCTGCAGTCATACATGCTGTATACATAATACATAAATAAATCTTAAAAAAAAAGTTCTTTTCACCTAGGAGCTATGACACACATTTCTAATCCCAAAACGTGGAAGCTGAGGCAGGAAAATGGTGAATTTGAGGGTGGCCTGGGATCAATAACAAGACACTATCTCAAAAGCAAAAACAAAAACAAAAAGTTGGCTTCTCCCTTCTACCACTAGCAGCAAATACAATCACAAAATATAAATCTGTCCATCAGCCAGGAGGCACTAAGTTCTTACCCAACCAGAGACAAATAAATGTAGAAAACCAAATTCCTAAGGAAGTAGCCTGTTTAGTAGTTGTTGACACACTCCACTTTGGTCTGTTTCAGAATGGAAGCCCAGAGTGAAATGGGGGAGCACATTCACTGCTGTGTTGCAGCTCTTGCTGCTCAGGCAGCATTTCTGGAACAACCCAGGAGCTTCCGCCCTTCCCAATGGATAAAAGGACAGAGTGAAAGACAGTCTCTGAACAGAAATGGCCTTCGTCGCCAGAACCTTACCAGGGATTGCCATACTCGACAGATGAAGCACAGTGGCTGGGTGGTTCACCAGCCCTGCCCACGCCAGTACAATTACTGAGAATGTTGGTTTCCATGGGTTTGTGCCCATGTATGTGGATGTGTGTGTGCGTACAATGAAAATGCTGTCTCCTTCCAGCCAACTGAAGACCAACTGCCTAGTGTGTCTAGACACTATCACCACCATATTTTGTGCTTTGTATCACATAATGCCTTGCTCCTGACAATTACTTTTAAATAACCTTTTCAGAATATTTTTGGAAACATATCAATACAGTTACAGTGTTTGGAGAGGTCTTTAAATATAGTAAGGTATATATGAGTTAGTATCTTACAAATTTCATCTATCAATTTTGTATTATTTAATCTTTTGTGTAAGCAAAAATTTATTCTCAGGGTCAGCCATATACTTTATTGACCAGTACTTGATAAGTCTTTCCTGTATATAATGAGTACATTTTTATACACTAACATGAGCATTAACAAGTGATTTTTGCCATGGATATAATGGAATTAATGGCTGAACTTACTTCTGAAAGAAAACTTGACATATTCTGTATGTATGGTTCTTTTTTTCCCAGATTGTTCATTGCAGTTTATTGTGGAATTCAGGTACAAATGCATTCAACAATTCTGATGTGACTCCACAATATGGTACAGATACTACAGCTGCCATGGACAAAAGCACTTGTCTCATATGCAAAGGGAAAATGAGACCTGTGAGATGTCATTTGCAATCTGTCTGTAGGTAACCCACTGAGCGGTCAGTCAGTATTTGGAGGTGTCTAGAGTCTTAACTGCCAGCTCAGCTGGAAATGCACAAGTGTTTGCCCAGGCACTTGGTAACTGCATGCTCATGTCTGCCCTTAAGCAAGGTAACTCCTCAGACATGGAGCCTGTTCTCCCAAGGGGAAAGCATGGGAGACGGGACTTCTGGTGGCGCGTTTACAGCATCCAAGTGAAGACTGATGGATTGGTTTCCTTGAGCTTTCATTTTTTAACTTCACAAAATCTTTAACCACTTTGGCCTCTGTTTCCTCCACAGCAGGGGAGTAATAATACTTATTACCTCCCTCACAGAGTTGTGAGGACTGCACACTAATTGCAAGTGGAGCTGTCAGAACTGAACTTTGTGTGAATTTCCAGGGCCTTTCTATTGAGCCTAGTGGTGGGAGGCTATGGCACACTTTCTGCCATGATTATTCTTCAGGGTTGGTGCTAATGAGACCAGGGTGCAGGGTTCCACTCACATAGGCCAGTTAACTTGATGTAGAGGAAAGTCCATTTTCTTACCTCTAACTGGTCACTTCTTTTTAAAAGCAGTTTTGATGGGTTTTAATGAGCCAACCACACTTGCAACCAACTTTCTGGAAAATTAAAACCCATTTACAGCTTAAAGCATATTCTACTGAGAGTAATATCATTACCTGCATAATCAAAGAGCTCATTTCCCTATCTCCTCTGCAACCCTAATTAAACACTTGTTTATGAAATAATTTCAAGGAAAAAAAGCAGCATACTGTTGTGTGAAGTATTATCCCTGTAGCAGATTGATGCAGGGAACCCTGGGAGACTTTCAGGGAAGAGCTGTGCTCCTCTGACAAGGCGAGGCTTTTAGAGCGGCAGTTAGACAGTGGAGGGTCTTATACTGGCTGAAACAAGTGCCAGGATGTCTCTCTTAGAACAGGAATCTAGATTCCTCATCCTTCCTTAAACCTTTCCATACTGACTTCCCCCTTTATTTATTTGTTTTCTAATTAGGGGCCAAGTCTGTAAAGCTTGTCAAACTGAGAAGTCATTTGTTTTCACGAAGGTTTGCATGTTTTACACCATGTTTGTTATAGGATCATCTGCTGGTAACTTGAAAATAGACCAGCTATGTGTCTTCTGGACACAAGCTTCTAAATACATGTAAGCCTTTCCTACCCCCTTACGTCACATGCAAGTTGTGTCCCACGCAAGTTGTGTCCCACAAGCCGGAAGTTCAGCCATTAAAATTTGTTTGGCTAGCGTGAACTGATTTGTGTATTAAACTGCAGTGGTTCTGTTGTTTTTAAACAACTTTCCCCTAGATTTGTTCATCCCTTAAGTACATTTACATCTCTTTCAGTTACTGACTTCATTTGCCTTGTCTGTGCCTAGTGTTTTTGCCTTGGTCCTAATAACCAGCAAACGTAAATTACTGCGATTTTTTTTTCCTTCAGGGTTAAGATTACCAACCACATCACCTACAGTAGGTAGCACACTGTGGTTCCTGTGTGAGAATCTAAAGTTATGTCTAAAATTGGCACATATAAGAATTGAAAAATTGAAATTTTTGGTCAGTACATGTTAGGCAACTACTGTGTGTAAGACACAAGCCTAATAACAAAGAACAATGTTAACCTGTTTTTTGGCCGGGCAGTGGTGGCGCACGCCATTAATTCCAGCACTCGGGAGGCAGAGGCAGGCGGATCTCTGTGAGTTCGAGGCCAGCCTGGGCTACAGAGTGAGTTCTAGGACAGGCTCCAAAGCTATACAGAGAAACTCTGTCTCGAAAACCAAAAAACAACAAGATGTTTTTTGAAACATGGCCAAAATGCATTTTCTGAGTTGATTACTCACTGATTATCATCATTTTGCTGTTTTAACTACTAGTGGTTTACAATGTACTTCATTGAAAGTACAGGCAGTAAGAAGAAAGACCCCAAGGGCTGGGGATGTAGCTTAGTGGGGAGCACTTGCCTAGTGTGTGCAAGGTCCTGAGTGCCATCCCCAGCACTGAAAACAAAACAGAGTGAGACTCCTGAATTTAGGAGCTCTGGCCATTTCTAAACTGATAGCCTAGAATGTTGCTTGGAAAGTCTGGAATACATGGTGTGTATCTGCCATACACATGGAGTATGTTTTTTAGCTTTTACAGTGGACCTCCACATTCCTCAAAGTTTGTGTTTTGTGTTAAACATTTTAGAGCGTGTAGTCCGTTAATTACCATTTCCTGAGTTATATTCTGCCCTGTATATAGATGCTTAGCTCGTCATATTTATCTTGTGGCTATTTGTATTTGTATGGTTGAGTAGGTGCAGAGATGCAAGGAGATTGGATTTTTACTTCCCATTGCAGGAAGTTTAAAAAAAGAAAAATCTCAAACTCATTAACTTTGTGTATATTTTTCCAATTCCCATGCAGATTGTCCCTATCTTATCAGTTCTTTGGTTCTAGTGAGAAGAGTGTTTACTTAAAACTTGCCAGGACTCATAAGCCTGCCTGTTGTTTTCGCTTCTCAAATCTGTACACTGGCTATTAGTCTTCACTTCTGTTGAAATCTGAATTGCTTTGCTGTTTTGCTCTGTCCTCACAGAAGCATACAGTCTTTGTATATTCTTAAGACAAACAAGCAGAAAAGCAAGGGAGAGTATCATCTCTATTCTCTCTCTTTTTTGAGTTGGAAAAAACTGAATGAAGGACAACTAGAAGACACATTTAAATAGATTAGTAGGGAAAGTTTCTACCTTTTTCTTTCTATTGTAGAGACAATGAAGAGACTGCTCCTTGTACTGAGATACTACTATGTTTCTATTGTTGCCTTGAAGTTATCTTTTTATTTTATAAGGCTTATAGATACTATTTGTTTTAAATTCTTTAGGTAGTTCCACGCCATCAGCCTCTGATGCACTATAAATGGCAACTCTACCTACTTATTCTCATGTTGAAATTTGGCACGGACGCTTGTCTATTTAACAAATCTATACATATGACAGTGTTGTCCACTTTGTCATAGGCCAGTTTCTCTTGAAATGTGACACCAATTCAAGCAGCTCAGGTGCAGAGAGACATCAGGAGTAGGTGCAGATGCACCAGGAAGTGTCTTCTCTCACTGGCAAACAGTATCCTTTATGTGGAAGAGAAGTTACTATTCAGAGGAAGGCAACTTAAGTGATGTTCTGTGTATCATTGGTAAGTTTTCTTGTGATATTGAAGAATGTCTGTTAAATGAGTTTGGCTCTGTACTTTCCTGTTTTAGTATTGTTTTCTAGGTGAACTTGTAAAAACCAGTGCTTAGTGAGGTTAGGTGTGTATTTGGGGGCCTTGGGTGTGTGTGTGGTTTTGTTTTCCTCCAGCTTTGAACTTTAGTCAATAATTGTGTGTGTTATTTTTAAGAAGTGGCTTTATTTCTTTCCTCTAGTAAAATTGTGAACATATTTGCCTTCTGAAGGCAGGGTATGAGAAGAAGTATTGTAGGTTGTGCTGTGTGCCTTTGTAATGTGTTTATGGGCAGTTGTTTCTCTCATCAACTTGAAGACGTAAAAGGGACATTTTGGTTAGGGTATATATACTGTACATCAATCTATGCATAAACGGCAGCTTGTTTTCTTGAGCCACTGTCTAATTGTTTTTCTGTTTTTATACATTTTTATACTGATTGGGTCACAGATGGTCAGTTTTATACGGAATGAAGAGCACAGCACTTTGCCAAAAGCCCGTGCAGCATTGCTTAAACATTGTGTATTAACACCAGTTCTTTGTCATGGGTTCAGCAGTGCATTTTGCACTGCCGGGAGTTACGGTGTTTAATCTGTCAGTAAATAAAACGTCCTTTAACTTAACATGGGTTGGATTCTTTTGTCTTCATGGTCTTTTCTCTCGAAAGTAATACAACTTACTTAAAACACTTGTTGTCTAGTATTGCTTGTGCAAAAAGTTGTTTAATATGCACTGTAAATACTCATTTTAAAGGCATGGTGGTGCATACTCAACTGCTGAGGCAGGAGCATTGCTGCGTGTATAAGGCCAGCTTGGGTTATGCAGCAAAGCTCTCTCTCTCTCTCTTTTTTTTTTTTGGCTTTTTGAGACAGAGTTTCTCTGTGTAGCTTTTGGTGCCTTTCCTGGAACTTGCTCTGTAGACCAGCCTGGCCTTGAACTCCCAGAAATCCACCTGCCTCTGCCTCCCGAGTACTGGGATTAAAGGCGTGCGCCACCACTGCCCAGCCCGTCTTCTTTTTTAAAAAGCCTTTGTTTAGCCAAGTGTGGTGGTGCATGTCTTTAATCTCAGCACTCAGGAGGCAGAGCTAGGTAAGGCTAGTCTGGTCTACAAAGTGAGTTCCAGGACAGCCAGGGATGCACAGAGAACCCCTATCTTGAAAAACAATAAAAAGCCTTTGTTTATACATACAAATACACATTATATAGATAAAGCTTATTTATATAAAGTTTTTCCATCTAAAGTGAACAGTTATTTAAATAAAGGAATTTAAGGGTTATTTCCAACTAGTACTTTCTCCTCTAACCAATCTATTCTTTCTTTTTGGGGGGGGTGTATGGATTTTACATGTATGTCTGTGTACCATGTGCATCAGTGCCCATGGAGGCCATAATAGGGTGATGGATCCCTTAGGTCTAGAGTTGCAGTTGTGAGCTGTCAAAGAAGAGCTTGGAATTGAACCCTGGTCCTCTGGAAGATTAACCAGTGTTCTTAACCATAAAGCCATCTCTCCAGCCCCAAAGTTAATTTTTTGAGACAGTGTATCAGCTAACCCAGGCTGGCCTTGAACTCCTGATCCTCCTGATCTGCTATTTTTCAAACGAAGGTAGAAATAAACTTGTACTTGGGGGGCAGTCCTTTAAAAGAGAAGAGTTTACTGCTAACATGAAGTTTTTCTGTGTATCCATGCTGTGTGTGTGGAGAAGCCCCAGCCCCAAAGGTCATTGCTGGGTGTCTTCCTCAGTGGCTCTCCGATTTATTTTGCTCAGGCAGGGTGTCACATGGACTTAAAGCTCTGAATTGCTTCAAGAGTTGAACTAGCCAGGGCACTCTCCAGGGATCCCAGGCCCGGCACACCCACCTGCCATTCTGTAGGTGCTGGGGTTCTTAGTCCCGTCCTCAGGCTTGCATTGAAGTGCCTCATTCTCTGAGCCATATTCCTAGCCCGGAGCCTTGTTTTGTTGTTGAGTGGTTTTGCCAAAAAGGATGTGTTTGAAAATTACCTCAATAAACCTTGGTCTAAAAGCTTTAAGTAAAATTTAACATCTAAATTAAAATCCATCATACATATCCAAATTAAAAAAAAGGAGAAACCCATTTTATCAGTTCTGGATTTTCTATCTCCAAAGATAAAACACTGGAGGCAGCAGGACACTACAGACTGTGGGGACAGAAAGAGGTGTGTAACTAACTGGGTTAGAGTGGAGATGAGGGTACTAAGAGGAGGGAGGCAAAGGATAGTCACATCTAGTGCAGGCTGCCAGGATACAAGCAGAGCACACTGCCCTGTGTACTTCTCTCTGCCTGCCCTTTAATGGCAAATCACGGGATGAAAATTACCCATTAAATTTTTGGTAACTATACTCAAGAGTTAATAAAGAAAAAAAATCAAAATATTTTATTTAGTGATCTTATACTCTAAAACCAGCCTCTGGGGAAATGTATGGAGTGAAAATGATTAGCAGTTGAAGAGTTAGCCATGCTCTTTCTGAGATAAGCCAAGCCTCTGAAATCACCAGAGCCTGAGCTGGTGGCCCAGGGCCCAGGCCCACTCTGCACCAGCACATCTGGAAACACTGAGGGGTTCAGGTCAAGGCCACTCACGACACCAATCCCAAGGGATTCAGAGCATTCAGAGGGTCAGACAGTGTCATTGTTTGAGGGTATCCTTTTCTTTGAGGAGCTTGGACTGCGTCCCTCAGGAAGGGAGCCACTGGTTATGTTGAATACCTTGTTAAACTAAGAAGCTAACAAATTTGTCAATGGGGTTTGGTGGTACATGCCTCCAACCTCAGGACTGTGAGGTGGAAGGAGGCCAGAGGATCGGGGATTCAAGGTCATCCTTGATAATAGCAAATTCGAGGCCAGCCTGAACTACATAGGACCCTGTGTGAATACAAAGTTTCTGAGTGTTAAGGAGTCAATCAATTTTTCATTCTAAAAGAAAAAAAAAATCAGATACTCACTTCCAGCAAGGTTGAAAGTATTGAAATTAAGAAACAAGTTTCAAAAAAATATTTTTGTTGTTTTAGGGAGGGACAGTTGGGCAGGGTCTCAGTATGTAGCCTGGGCTAGCCTCAAACCTGTGGCACTCTTCCTGCCTCTGCCTGGAATTTACAGGTATGTACTACATCTAACTCAAAAGGAAGCCGTATTGACCTGAAAATTCTGGACAAACGTACTAGGGAACGCCACTTTGCAGCCCTAGAGATGTATGCAGATACAGCCCTAGAAATGCCTAAGGGACTGCTGGCCTAAAGAATCTTCACCTACGTTCTTACACTTAAACAAACCGCATGGGGTAGAATGCTCGCCTAGTGTGCGTGAAGCCTGGACACACTGGATAAATTGGGTATGGTGTTTTGCCTGAATCCTGGGACTGGGAAGGTGTAGTAAGATAATCAGGAGTTCCAATTCTTAGAATGATGTGAGTTGCTCTTGTCCACCTTGTCCCAGAACCAGACTAGTAAAACATTAGGCCTTGTGGCGTGACATCATGAAGGGCTTGACAAAGCAGACTGTTTATGCTCTAACCAAACTGACCTGTGGACTGGAGATACAGTTTGGTGGTGGGTCAGTCTTTTCCTACGACATGGAGGCCCTGACTAGAATCCTCAGCACTGCCAAAGAGCAGTAATAAGAGCAACCCATTTCTTGTAGATTTTAGTGTTTGATTTTCAGTTTGTTGTTGTTGTTGTTGTTGGTGGTGGTGGTGGTGGTGGTGTGTGTGTGTGTGTGTGTGTGTGTGTGTGTGTAAAAATGCTTGCTATGCATCCCTGATGACATGAATCTCAATCTCTGGATCCTATGATGGAACAAGAGAACAGACTCCTAAACACTGCCCTCTGACTGCCGCAAGTGTGCTCCGCTTGAACAATTTCTCATACATAATAATAAAAATATAATTCAGTCCATAATTCTTTATTTGCAACACTTGAAAAGCCCTTAAAACTAAGGTACCCCCCAAGTTTATTGCCAAACTTATTACCCAAGTTAAAAAACAAAAACAAAAAAAAACCTGTCTTAACTGACCTAAGACTCAGCTGTCAAAGCAGTCTGTCCAATGCCTCACCCATGTGCTGATATTGTGTTGCTGTTTTGTTTTTCTGTAACCCTAAAAGGATCAAATAGAATCAAAGATTCAGTGAGGGTACTGACAGTCATGGCTCAGCCACTAAGAGCGCTGGCCAGCCTTCCAGAGGACCCAGGTCTGGTTCCCAGCACCTAGGTCAGCACCCATACACCTATCTCAGAACCCAACAGCAACTCCACCAGTCACTTCGATTCCAGAGGGTCTGATGCCCTCTTCTGGCCTCAGAAGGTACTGCATATGTATTGTTCAGAGACATAAACAAAAACACAATGCAACCCGATTTAAAAAAAAAAAAAGAAAGAAAGAAAGAAAACCAGAAAAGGAGGGGCAGGAGAGATGGTTCCCTTGGTAAAGCACTTACCATTCAAACATGAGGATCTGAGCTGATCCCCAGCACCTACAAAAGCTGGGTATGGCAGTGGACACCTGTGACCCCCAATGTTGGGAGGTGGGATAGTAGGGTCCCACTGGCTTACCAGCCAGTTTAGCCAAATTGGCGAGCTCTACGTTCAGTGACACTGTTTCAAAAACTAAGCTTTTGAGGAAGACAGCTGACCTCCACCTCTGGCTTCTACATAGACACATCCCTCCCAATAAACACATACATTAAAAAAAATTAAAGGAATGTTATGTTTGGCTATGGGAACATTACTTCAGGCCCTGCTGGGCTGTCAAGAAACATATGGCATGAATACATCCATGCATGCTCTTTCAAGACATCTGAAAAATTCTGAATTCTAAAACTTATCCAGCTTCCAAATTTCCGGGTAACAGATTGTAAACCTTTCCTCAGAGAGCAGCTAGGGCTGGTGGCACAGGTCTGAAATCCCAGCTACTTTAGAGGCTAAGGCAGGATTCCAAATTCAAGATCTGCTTGGTAAGAAAGTCAGTTTAAGGCCAGCCTGGGCAACTTAGTGAGACCTTGTCTCCAAACAGCAAGTGAAAAAGAGGGCCAGGCTAGAAGTACCTGGAGGGTACCAGCCTCCCTTACCTGTGCTGTGCCACTATTCTCAGAGAACAGATGATCTCACATTCTTTTTGTCTTATACAGTCTTAACATACTTGTAACTAACAGCCTATTCATTAGAATACACTACTCAATCAACTAGGAGTGGCTATGGGTGTGTATAGGAAGAAACCCTAATATCTTCACTTTAAATGCACAGTTGTTTCTGAGAAGTGATAGATGCCTATGACCACTAAGTTTATTTTATTGTGTGGCTGGACTATTTGTCCTAATTAAATGCATGAATCCATCTCCTCACCAAAAAGGACAGCTGGGGATCCAGTTCAGTGGTGGAGTGCTTACCTACCACACTGGGGCCCTAGTTTCAACTCCCAATAATCATAATAAACAAACAGAAAAATGAGCACACAGTGGGTTAAGCAGGTTTCGAACTGTGCTTTTCTCTTGTAGTACCCAGATCATTGTGTTGTGTTCTTGAACGAATACACACACACACACACACACACACACACACACACCTGCCTACCTATCTCTTACTTTTTAAACAACAAGACTGAAAGATGAGCACACCTGGTGGAAATACTTTTGGATGGTGTCCTACTGTAATTAGGGGTCTTTACAAAGTCAAAGTAAAGCAGTAGCATCACTATAATGAGCAGAAATTCACAGTGAACATCTGGCTTCCAGGGTTCTGTTTGTTTCATACAGTCTCCTAAGCCCCGGAGTCCAGTCCAGACGGCCACTTCTGCTCTCTGGCTGCCTACTGTTGCATCCTTGGTAATGACGGACGCTGGGAAGGCTTCTTGGGTTGTCTGAACCAGGAGCAAATGAGCTGGTAGAAGCTGGGACTTCAGGCAGCTGTTTTAGCAGATGCCCTATTCTTTCCTCCTCACTTCTCAGCTGGGTTATTATAAATTACAGTACTAGGAAAACAGGCCCTCAAGGGCGAAGGCTCTACTGACTATTATTCTCACTCTAGTCTAAAAGCATTCAAGGGAAATAGAGATTACCTCCTGATACTGTCCGCACAAATCTACCTGCTGAGGGCCAAGGTCAAGACAAGAAAATCAGGAAAGCACGCACCAGCAGCAGAGCCCATTAGTTTTGCACGTGTTAATACTCCACCAAATTGTGTGTCGAGAAAAATACAGCACCTTCAGGAAGGATTACAATATGCCATATGCTCTGCTTCCCTAGTCTAGAGCTCTGAGGTGTACATATCGTTGTCCCCTTACAGACAAGACTGAACTGAAGCAACCTGACAAACAACAAAAGATACAAAGTATTCTATAGCCCAGCGGAGGTTGCACACGCCTTTAATCCCAGCACTCGGGAGGCAGAGGCAGGCGGATCTCTGTGAGTTGTGAGTTCGAGACCAGCCTGGTCTACAGAGTGAGTTCAGGATAGCCAGAGCTACAGAGAAACCCTTTCTTGAAAATAATTAAAAATTAAAAAAAAAGAGAAAGATTATAGTCCTTTGATCATGTCAGCTATTCTCTCAAAATTTTTCTCTTTATTAAAAAAAATTACCACACTTGAGCCACGCGAAACTAGTTACTAGAGTAGAAGAGACAGCGCTTGAGAGAGGTTGCTCTGTACAAACACCTTCAGTTGAATTTGTTTTACTGTTTTTGTTCTTTTATTTTTTGAGACAAACATATTCTGCTTGGCAGGCAGGGAACTCACTCTGCAGAACAAGCTGGCCTCAAACCCAAGAGAGGCCTGTCTCTGCCTCCCAAATGCAGGAACTAAAGGCATGCACCACTGTGCCTGGCCCTGTTCTTTTTGTTGGTTAGTTAGTTAAAGAGAGGGCCTTCCTATGTGTATTAGTCAGGGTTCTCTAGTCACAGAACTTATGGAATGAACATCTCTCTCTCCATACACACACACACACATATATATATAATAAATTTTCACATATATATGAATTTACCAGAATGACTTACAGGCTGCTGTCCAACAATGGCTAGATGTGAATGGGAAGTCCAAGAATCCAGTAGCTGCTCAGTCCCATGGTCTTCTGTTTATGCCAGAATTCCGAAGAAGTAGGTGTTGTTTTTCATTAAATTCAGTAGCTGCCCTTAAGCAACTTCTGTCCTGATCAGCAATTGCAGCTCTGAAGATATCAGAATTGGTTCGCCTGGCCGGCCATCGCCAGGCAGGAATTCTTTTCCTTCAGGCACCTGCTCTATCACAGCCGCTAAAGAGATCTCTATCCCTCGGTCAAACTCAGGATTCAAAGGCTGAGGTGAAATTCTGCTCGCTCAAAGAGTCTGAATAGCAAGTAGCTAATCTTCACTCCTACCTCACAGCACCCCCAAAACGGGGCATCCTTCTGCTCAGCTACACATGGTTCCTCCCTACCACATCCTGTCAGCTAGTTGCTGACTCAGCCTCCTGATCCCAGGTTAATTCTATTTAATCAAACAAATGTAACATGTCTTTTGCATCATTAGACAAGTGTTCCACAGCATAAACGAATGTAATACATCTTAAATTAATATTCCACAAGTAGGCTCCAATGTCAGTAAAGGAATGGATGTGCTGACAAGGCAGGGCAAGCAAGCAAAGGAAGAACACACCCTTCCTTCTTCCCTGGTCCTTATACAGACTTCCAGCAGAAGGTATGGCCCGGATTAAAGGTGTGCCTCCAGCCCCAAGAAGAGGATCAAAGGTATGTTGTCTTTTTGCCTCAAGATCTGGATCACAGGTGTGCCCTCCATTTCTGAATTATAGTTCATTCCAGATATAGTCAAGTTGATAACCAAGAATAGCCATCATACTATGTAAACCTGGCTGGCTTGAAACTTGGTGTGCTGGCCAGGCTGGCTGGAACTGCAGCACACTTCTTGGCTTTGTCTTCCAAATGCTAAGGTTTACAGGAATGCACCACCATACCTGGCTCTCAACTGAATTTTTCCCTGCCCAGTGCTGGCCAGGTAAGGTGCGAGGGTACCAGACATGAGCGGTGAAGTGCTTTAATGGGAGATGCAGGCAAATGAAAAAAGCAGTCAGTGTCCACAAAAAGAGTGGAGTGGGCCAGTCAGGGTGGCTGGGCTGTGTGAGAACAAGGGAGGCGTCTGTCAGGGTCCTTTCAGTTGCACATGACAAAACAGACTCCAACTACTGTATGGGAACACATGGAAAATGGGTGGTGTCACACGCTGACGGTCTCTCTGCTCTGTCCAGTCTCTTTAGCACTTTAGCAGGTGGACTGTCTCTCCAGGTAAACATCCCGCGACAGTGACCGCAAGCAACAGTGGGCTTCTCGGTCAGTCAGTGGGAAGATCCAGAGAAAGGGCCGGTCCTCCCTGGACATCTACCTTTCCCTGAAACATCACTGTTGCCAAGGTAGTGGCACTGCTGAGTCACAGGTGGGCTAACGCACCTGGTCTCTCTGGAGACGGCTGGTTAGGAGGAAGAGGAGAAGGAAGGTACTCCCTCACCCCATGATAGGATTGTTTGGCTGCTGGTTTGAAAATATATAATGCACCTCAAAATAAAAGGTCATAGTAGTTTGAATGTAACTGGCCCCCCTAAGCTCATAGGGAGGAGCACTATTAGGAGGTGTGGCCTTGTTGGAAGAAGTGTGTCACTGTGGGGGCGGGCTGTGAGATCTCAAATATGCTCAGGCCACACCCAGTGTCCCAGACTACTTCCTGTTGCCTGCCCATTATAGGACTCTCAACTTCTCCAGCACCATGTCTGCCTGCACACAGCCATGTCCCACCATGATGACAATGAACTGAACCTCTGAACTGTAAGCCAGCCACCTCAATTAAAAGTTTTCCTTTATAAGAGTTGCTGTGGTCATGGTCTCTCTCCACAACAACAGAAACCTTAACTAAGACAAAGGTGGAACTCAGGATCCAATCAAAGGCAGCATAAAATGAGTCTGTGCAAAGTACTGCCACAAAACAAACGGAAAAGGAACAGAAAAAAACATCACCATGGGAAGAAGACAGTTTTAAACCAGTGTTCCACTATGAACTCTAAAAATGTAACGAGGCAATGGCTATGCAGGAAGACGATGCAGCACAATAAAAAGCAGGAAGGGCTGGCCAGAGAGCAGAAGCTATAGGCGGTATTTGAACCAGGAACTGGGATCTCAGAAAGGAAAAGGAAAAACACACACACACACTTCAGAGCTGAAAAACCAATTTAAAAACAACCCCCCCCCCCCAGGGACATGTGGTAGCATTTTAAGGACCCTCTGTGAAAGATGAAATAAGAAAGGGGAAGAATGGGGAAATTTTAAAACTAATAGATAGGAAATGACAGAGAAGATGGGCAGATTGAAAACACATAAATACAATGCTAAGTCACCAAAGAAAAAGACCCAAAACAATGGAAGGGAACAAATATTTTTTTTCCTTTTATTTTATTTTACAATACAATTCAGTTCTACATATCAGCCACGGGTTCCCCTGTTCTCCCCCCTCCCACCCTCTCCCCTTACCCCCTGCCCACCCCCCATTCCCACCTCTTCCAGGGCAAAGACTCCCCGAGGACTGAGATCGACCTGGTAGACTCAGTCCAGGCAGGTCCAGTCCCCTCCTCCCAGGCTGAGCCAAGTGTCCCTGCATAAGCTCCAGGTTTCAAACAGCCAACTCATGCAGTGAGCACAGGACCCGGTACCACTGCCTAGCTGCCTCCCAAACAGATCAAGCCAATCAACTGCCTCACCTATTCAGAGGGCCTGATCCAGCTGGGGGCCCCTCAGCCTTTGGGGAACAAATATTTTAACATGTGCCTTAAATTCACCCAGCACCAGGTCAGTCCAAGATGCAGGGAAGTCCAAAAGGAAGGCAGGCCTGCCTTCTGGCTCTCTTGAGGCAGTAGCTAGAAACAGGTCAGAGGTGCTCTGTCCCAGCCCCCAAGGAGCTATTCATGCAAGGTGGTGGCCTAGAGAGGACAGGGCTGTGCCCCACCTCTTAGTCCCACCCAGCTTCAGTCACCTCTAGGAGCAGGATAGGGCTAAAGTGGTAAATAAACAGTTCAGAAGATCTTTGGGAGCTAAGTCAGCAAGCAGAAATCCACAAAGCTCAGAGCATAACACCTGTGGTGGAATATGCATTCATCAGTATCAAATCTTGACATTTTACTATAATTCCTTCTAATGCCTTTAAGGAAATGCAACTTTACTCATTTAGTTGGAGACTATTATGAGCCCCTCTAGTCCCATGTGTCACCCGCTGTGGAGGTTCCACTGTCCTGACATCAAAGACTTACTTTTGCAAACATGTTGTTACCTCGTAAGTATGTAGTTACGACAGTGTGTAACATTTGTGTCTCACATGCTTTCTAATTTTATATAAATGCAGCCGGTTATACTGAATGTTTCAATGTATAGTCTTTTTTATGCATGGGTGTCTTACTTGCACGTGTGTCTGTGTACCATTTCATGCCTGGCCCTGGCCCTGGCGGTCAGAAGAAGGTGTCAGATCCCCTGGAACTGAACTTACATGGGAATCAACCCGGGGTCCTCTGGCAGAGCAGTCAGTGTTATAAGTACTGAGCCATCTCTCCAGCCCCTTCTTGGCTTTCTGAGACAGAGTCTCACATAGCCCAAGCTGGCCTTGAACTTGTAGCTCTCTTGTTTTGGCTTACCAAGTGCTAGGATTAGAGACTTTGGCTATCACATTCAGCGGTCTCTGAAACTGATCTCTATCTGTACTTCTGGCTTTGCTTCATTTTAACTACATCACAATGTTTTCATACATTCTTTTGTTGGTGGACCTTTATGAAAAAGGTATGACAGTTCCTTTTTTTTTTTTTACACCCTAAAACTCAAACTTATTGCCTACACTATAAGATCCTCAAATTGCACTCTAAGGACTAAAGAAATAAATCTGAATGCCCAAAAAAGGACTTCCTTGTGGATATACTGAACATTATTATAAATAAAGAATAGCCATCTTTATTCATGATAGCTAAAAACTAAAAACTAAGCCATGATGCATCATACACCAGCACATCAACCAGCAATAAGAAGGAACAGAGTGGAGGCCTGGAGGTGGTGGCGTACGTCTTTAATCCCAGCACTTGGGAGGCAAAGCCAGGCGGATGTCTGTGAGTTCAAGGAAAGGCACAAAGCTACAGAGAGAAACCCTGTCTGGGAAAACCAAAAAATAAAATAAAATAAAATAAATAAAGAAGGAACAGAGTGGAGCTGGAGAGATGGCTCAAAGGCTGCTTGCTCTTCCAGAGGTCCTGAGTTGAACTCCCAGCAACCACATGGTGGCTGACAACCAACCATCTGTAATGAGATCTGGCGCCCTCTTCTGGCCCGCAGCACACATGCAGGCAGAACACTGTATACAAAGAAAGAAAAAAAGAAAGGAATGGAGTGCCGCCTGTGCAACAGCATGGGGCAGCTGTGCTACACGGAAGAACAGATACTCAAAACCAGATGTATGTCTCCACTCATACAGCTCTAGTGTTGGTGACACTAATCTGGGATGGAAAAAAACAGAATTACAGATGCCTCTAGGGAAGAGAAGTGGGGATTAATACGGAAAAGAAACTTTCTGGGGTACTAGTGATGCTGTGTAACTGAGAAAAGTATGAGTATACACGCATGAAATGTCATAATGAAACCCATTGTTTTGTACAATTAATAAATGTTAATAAGATGGGGGAAAAGGTGGAAAGCAACTGAGAAAGACACCCAAAGTTGACTGCCTCTATACAAATGTAAACATGCAGGCGCGCGCACGCACACACACACACACACACACTTAAAACTGGGCATGCTTAAGCCAGGCATGGTGACACACACTTTAATCCCAGCTCTTGGAGGTGGAAGCAGGCTGATCTAAATTGGAGGCCAGCATGTTCTACAGAGGGAGTTCCAGAACATCTAGGTTACACAGAGAAACCCTGCCTCATAAAAAAACAAACAAAATTAAATAAAAAATCAGATAGAGTGATATACATCTGTAATTCCAGCAGTAGGGATGTAAAAGCAAGAGTATCAGTTCAAGTTCATCCTTGGCTACATTGAGTTTGAGATCATCCTGAACTACATGAGACCCTGTCTCAAAAAGCTTTATATACTTTTTATATTTTTTAGAATGAAGGTACAGCACAATGGTAGATATTTATTAGCATGTCCAAACAATCCCCAGCACTGAAAAATTTATACTTTATATTGATATTAAACTTTACCTCAAAAGAAAAGCTAATCAAAATACTGAACTCCCAATATTATACATACTGAAATATTTAGAGGTAAGTGTACAATCTTTTGTTTTATTTTTGGAAATGCTCCCCCAAATAAGACAGACCAGATGGAAGATTCGATTATAAAGTAAACACAGAGAAGTGGCAATGATGAATTCTGGTTGTGGTATTCATTACATGAATTACATTACATGGGTATTCATTACAAAATCCTTTCACCTCTGCTAAACATTTTAAACTTTCTGTAATAAAATGCAAACAAAACTTTTCAACAATTAAGTTGTCCTAAACAAATTCTTGATTTCATCATGCCTATAGCTCCTCCTCCAAGCAAGAGACAAGCTACTCACCTGACTAGCCTCTGACACCTCTCTCTGGGGTCAACAACTCTCAGGACAGCTGTTCAGCCCTACCTGTGACACATACACTGGATTGGGCACGTCACCATTGCCCAGTGACCCTCGCCCTCACTGGACCAGTCTCCCAACTAGAGCCCACTGTGCTCTTATTCATCCCTGGGGCTATGCTTCACACAATGCAGACCCTTACCAGTCTCCCCACTGCATTTCCTCTGCCCACCTCCACCACATCATATCGCTCTCCCTGTTTAAATATGCCAAGGTCCCTTGGCTTGTCATTTCTCGACCTGAATAGTCCTCCTCACTTCATGATGACTTGGTCATCTTCACTGAGCATCCAACACAGCACATCCCTCACCCTATCTTTACTTTCCTTCTCAGTCACGACCACCAGATGTGTTTGTCTTTTTCTGTTGCTTACCCTTTCCTGACCATAACTGTGTCCCAAGCAGTCAAAAACAATATACTAGCATCTGCAGTAGTAATGAATTCAAGAATGAAACATTTCTGCTTCCTTCCCAGGTCACTCCACTCTGAGAAGCATTGTTAATTTTTTCCTTAGTGCTTAGCGATAGATACCCACTTATTCTGTCACCTTCCCAGAGATCATTTATTCTTTAGCAAATTATTTGTGTGTGCATACATGCGTCTATCAGAGAACAACTTGTGGGAGTTGGTTCCTGTGTGGTGATATATTGTGTACCCCAATAAAACTTATCTGGGGTCAGAGAACAGAACAGCCACTAGATTAGACATAGAATCCAGACAGAGATGGCACACGCCTTTGCCTTTAATCCTAGCATTCCGTGTCAGAGATCCATCTGGATCCCTGAGTTCAAGGTCACAGTGGAAACAGAGCTAGGCATGGTGTCATGTCTTTAATCCCAGGACTTGAGATCTCATGTTTTGCTTGGGAAAAAAATGCATGCCTTTAATCCCAGGAAGTGATGGCAAGAAGCAGAACGGTGTATAAGGTGTGAGAACCAGGAACTAGAGGCTTTTAAGCTTATAGCAGTTCAGCTGAGATCCATTCGGGTGCAGACTCAGAAGCTTTCAGTCTGAGGATTCGTGGAAACAGGATCAGATGAGGAGTTGGCGAGGTGAGGTTGGCTGCGGCTTGTTCTGTTTCTCTGATTGTTCAGCTTTCACCCCAGTATCTGGCCCCGGCTTTTTTTTTTTTTATTAGTAAGACGTTTTAGCAATTCGTGTAACACCTGAGGGCTGAACTCAGGTCAGATTTCCAGGAGGGGCCTTAACTTATTCTACTGAGCCATCTCACTAGCCCTGAGATCACTTATTGGTGAGTGCCATGTCTCTTGCAGAAAGCTGGCACCCTGTCCATGTGGGCGTCTACCTGCAGCATCTGGATTCACAATACCCACTTACCCAGACTGCACATCTCACCACGGAGTGTTGAGGAGCTGAGGAAAGCACAGCAACTGTCCCTGGACTGTGCTCTAGCTCTTGCCTCACTAGGCCTGCCTTCTTGTCTGCCTTTTTCTGTTTTTTTCTTTCAGGCAGGAACTTGGAGCCCAAGTTGGCTTGGAATTTACCTTGTAGCCAAGGATGATCTTAAATTCCTGATCCTCCTGCCTCCATCTCCCAGGCAGTGGAGTTACTCTCTGCCTTTAGTCTTAGGGCAAGTCCACAGAGCCTATCAAAAGGCCAGGCTTTTGTCACCCCAGATGTCAGGAGCAGCTCTGCCTTTAGAGGACAAGACACTGATGATCCTGTTGAGGGACCAGCCACCAAGTTTTCCATGGACTTTAGTTCACAGGAGAGTGCAGACACCTCTGCTGACAGCTGATACCTCATGAGTGCTGGGGTCATGAAAGAGTCAGTCCTGCTCTGAGCAGGCCAGCAAGGGCACTGGTGGAGGTAAACTACATGTAATAGGGAGGCACATGAGGGCAAGCCTGTGGACAACAGCACATGGCTGGACTTCCTGCAAAGGGAGGTGCTAGAAGCCTTGTCTGTTAGCTTTCCTTGAATTTCTGATCCTCCTGCTCTACCTCCTGATTGCCTGGATTACGAGTATGTGTGATTATGCCCAGCTCAGCAGGGTTTATTAGATGGGTTCCCTTCACATCCAGGCAGTGCTGGAGGCTAAATACAGGTATGGGTCCTAAATAAGCACTCTACTATTGAATCATATCCCAGCCCTGGCTTGTCTTTTCTTATATGAGATTATCATTATGCATTATTATCTAATTATCACTATGCATAATTCATTTTTTCTTAGCTTCAAATCTGCTTCATGATCTAAAAAGTATTAAAAACATAAAGATCAAAGCTTTATACTATTTGCACAAGATTAAGAGCTGAGTTACATAAAATAGTTAGATACAAACAATGGGCTACAGTGAGCTCTTGTCTCACAGCCTTGACAAAAGCAGTTTAGTTAATTCTCCTACCCATCATCTATCAAATTAACATTACCAAGGTCCTACTGCATATGTCTCCGAACCACTGGGTTAACTAAGTATAAAAAGATGAACAAAGGTAGGCCCGGTGATACAGGCCCATAATCCCTGCTGTGTCAGACACTGAGGCAGGAGTGTTGCAAACTCAAGGCCAGACCAGGCAACTTACTGAGACCCCATCTCAAAAAGTAAAAAGGTGGTATTTATACAGGAGGCTCTAGGTTCAGGGCTTAAGTCGGTAACTGTTGTCTTGTTAAGAGGCCAGAACTACAGAGTACAGAAGATTTGGGAGGTCTACACACAGAAGGCATGACAAACACCCAGGAACAAAGGTATGTTGGCTGGGTCTGACTTTATTTCGAAGAAACCAGGTTTTATTATCCTGCCCAGATTAGCCTGGGAGCCTGGGCTCAAACAACCATGCCTCCGTTTATCAGTAACCAGAACAACAGGTATAAACCCTGAACCTGGCTTACTGGAAAATAGAGATCTGTGCCTTCAAGAACCTTTGCAGTTTTTTTTTTGTTTTTGTTTTTGTTTTTTTCCCTCCCTGAAAATGAATTACACCAAGAAATGTAGAGGTTAACAGTTTATTAGCCACAGATTTTAGGGCATGCACAATAGGTTCTTCAGAAAATGCCAAATTTTCTAAATGTATAGAGGAATTTTATACTCTTTCTACATAACCCTGGCTGTCCTGGAATTCACTCTGTAGACCAGGCTGGCCTCGAACTCACAGAGATCCACCTGCCTCTGCCTCCTGAGTGGTGGGATTAAAGGCGAGTGCCACCACTGCCCAGCTTGGTATCTTTGTTTTATGTTGACTCAATTCCTTTGGGTGTATGCTCAAGAGAATCATTGTAATTTTGCTTTCACTACAGCTACTCTGCTCACATACTAATTAATGACACGACCATAGTACATTTCTAATGACTTATTTGCATTAATTTATTTGGCTTGGCATGTGATACTCAAAGGCAACATCCCTCCTGTTCAGTATATCTTGATCAAGTTCACCCACACTGGCCACCAGTTTGGTTTTTTAGGACAGTGTCTCATATAACTTAGGGTAGTCTTGAACTCACTATGGAGCCGAGGCTGTAGGCCATCCGCTCTGCTTATACTCATTTAACACACGTTTATTGAAAGACATTCACCCCTCTGCTTTCTTGCCCTCACAGGTCAGGTCTCTCAGCTGTACAAGATGACAGCAACCGTAAAAGGAGGCAGCTCCCGCCCGCCCTCTCTGGAGCCATGATAAGCATTACTGGTTGTTGGAGCTTTCTTAGGCCTAGGACTTTCTCTGATTCTGTCGGCTCCGTGTAAATCCGGGAACGTGAGCTTTTGCCGGGGTCGGAGAACACCCTAAGAATCGGAAAGTGCATGCCAAGGGTCCGGTGCGGGAGCAAGGCGGGGGTCCCTGGCGCGCTCGGAGGGCAGCCGAGCAGCGCGGCACACAAGGTCGGCGCGGGGGCCGCCCCCAGGTGCATCTCGGGAAGGGCCGGCCGCGCGGCTGGCGGCCTTGGCGCCCTCGCACCCGCTCCCTCGGGACGCGGACGGAGGAACGCCCGTCGGCCGGCCTCCAGGAGTCTTCCCCGGCTCCCGCGGCCCGGGGGTCTTTGTTCCCGGGGCGGCGGCCCGCCCGGGGGCTGTGCGCGGAGGGTCCCCCGCACAGCCGGCCGGTGGATGTGCAGGCCGTCCGAGGTAGCGGGAGCCCGGGCTCGGATGGCCGGCTCCGGGCGCGGCGCGGCCCGCCACGTCCCAGCGGCGCTGGCCGGCGGGCGGCTCTCCCGCGCAGGCGGTTCGCGCGGGCTCCGCAGGGCGCGCTGGCGGCCGGGCAGGGCGGGGTGGGGCGGGGCGCGCGGCCCGGGCGCGCACGTGGTGCGCACCGTCCTGGCCTCCGGCCGGGTCGGCAGGGCCCCCGCACCCGTGCGGATGGGGACAGCTCCCGCGTCAGTCCCGAGGGGCGGTGAGCGGCCGGAACACCACTCTAGGACCAGCAGGGGAGGGCGCGGCGCAAGGTTTTCCCGCGCGGGGTCTGCCGGGGGCCGCGGGCAGGAGCGGTGTGGCCGGTCGGCCGGGCGCGGGGACAGGGCTGACACGTACCTCATCCCGGGGCCGAGGCGCCTTCCTGTGCGCGGCCGCCCGGGGCTGGGGGAGGGAGCGAGCCGCTCGTCGCCCGGCGGATGGCTCCGGCTCCGCACGTGGCGGGCCGCGCGCTCCGGCGTGTTTACATTCTGCGGCCGCTCCACGTTGTGCCGCCGTCCTCGCTCGCCATTGGCCGGCTCCGCCGCCGTCCTCGCTCGCCATTGGCCGGCTCCTCAGCCGCCGCCTCGCTCCTCCCGGAGGGGCGGGCCCTCGGCTCCCGCGCCCCGGGTCGCGGGGAAGACCCGGGTTCCCCGAGGCCTGGGCGGGGCCGCGCCCCTCCCCGGCCGGGCCGCGCCGAGCGGCCGTCTGACACCCCGAGATCCCAGCGCCACCGTGGGAGGGACAGGGGTGAGCTGGACGGCGTGCGGGAGCCGGTGGGGGGACACCAGCACGGGGAGGAGGCTCGCAGGCGGCTGCAGGCGCGGCGCGCGCAGGTGAAGCGCCGGGCGGGGCGGAGGAGCAGGGGCCGGGAGGGCAGCCCTGCGGCCACTCGGCGCCCGCCCGCCCGGCAGCCCGCGCGCACTGAGGGCAGGGCGCGGCGCGCGCGGGCGAGCTGGGCGGGCGGGCGGGCGGGGAGGGGAAGGCGCCGTCCGAGGTGTCAGTCTGCGGCGCATGCGTGCGGGGCGGTCCGGGCCAGGCCTATATATTGAGTTGGCGCCGGCGCCAGCTGAGCCGAGCTGTAGAGGGTCTGGCGGTGAGGAGGTGCTGACTCCAGGGGGGATGCGGGAGGGAAGGGAACCTTGTCTGGCGGGAGCCATGGGAGAGGAAAAATGGGGGGATGAGAACCAGGAGCCTGGGATTAGTGGGTTCCCGAGGTCGGTCCCTGTCAGAATCCTTGTCAGGGGGCCAAGGAGAAGCGGGGGATGGAGGGCACCCCTAAGTGAGAGGCCACGGAAAAGCCCCTCAGTCCACCCTCATTTGGGGAAGGTCTCCCGCGCGAGAGGATGGAGGTGTGGATCGTTTACGGGGGAAGAATTCTTGGACAGAGTTTCCACCTTTAACGCCCCCCCCCCTTTGCTCTTCTGGAGTTGGGGTCCTGTCGCCCCTGCAAGCGGCACTGCCCGCCGGGTGGGGCTGGGAAGAAGGGAAGGGAGCCTGCAGGACGTGACACCAGACTCGGTTCCCTCCACCCACGGCTCCCCGCCACTGCGGCTCTCCAAATTGGCGCGGAACCGGCTTCTCCAGAGCCCGCTCTTGGAGGCTCGTCTAGGCGCCTGGCGGGCCGAGGCCGGGATGTGCCTTTCCCACCCTGGTTGTTCAGGGAAATGCATGCATGGCCGAAAAAAACTCATCTGAAGGGTGCTGGGGTACTTTGCACATTTCTGAACGCACTTTCTTTTCGAGTGTACGTTCATTTGAGGAAATGAAGGCATGTATGTAAAATGACTATGAGATAATTAATGTATTTCAGAAGATATGTTTTTAAAGGCTCAGGCCACCTTCTGGTAACATTAGCTGTTAATTTCTGAATCGGTTTTGATTGGCAATTGGAGAATATGAATGACTATGTTCTTGATTGTGGTTTTTCTTCTCCCCCATTTAGAGGTTTCATAGGCCTCAAAGAAGAGAATGTCGAGACGCAGGTAACACTGTTAGTCTGTGTTAGATGTGTTTCAAAATTATCTGCTGCCTTTGAATACATGACTTACTAATTAAACTTCCTAAAATTCATCACAGTAGCCGTTTACAAGCTAAGCAGCAGCATGCCCAGCCCAGCCACCCAGACTCCCCACTAGAAGCCCAGATAATTCAGGCCAAGAAGAGAAAAACGGCACAGGTGATTTAAGGAAAATGAGGGAGGAAGGGAGGAAATTCCTTGTTGAGAGCTTAATTTACAGTGGTCTTTTCTGTTCTCTAGGATGTCAAAAAAAGACAAGAGGAGATCACCAAGAAGCATCAGTATGAGATCAGGGTAATGCAGACCTGGACTGAGTGGTTGGGGAAGGACATGAGTAGAGTTGTGTGTGTGCTTTACAGTGGAAGAGTTCTCTGACACTTCTAATGATCGTAGAGGTTAACAGGAAGGAGCTTCATAGATGCCTGAGTCCTACAGCTGCAGTGCAGTTGGCCTAGAAGCAGCTGGTTCCTGTCTGTCAATCCCTCCCTCTCCCTCTTGGAGCTGGCTGGTACACCAGGGCCCGCCTATACACCGCTCTTTGTTCACTGAGACTACAGTGGAGGGTCCTAATAGCTACTGAGTTGGCATAAAAAGGATGTGAGATCACTGACAGCCTGGCACCCGGCCTTTTGCTACTCCTTCTTATATGTTCACTTGGAGATGGTAATTCTTTTGAAAAGATTCTCTAAGTGACTCCACTTGACTGAATTTTTAAGTTTTTTGCATTCAAGTTTTCTCAACTATTAGAAAACACTTTTAAAAAAGCTCTTTTTTTAAAAAAAAAAAGTATCCTTGCTAAAATTTCTAAATTCAGAGAACTGCAGCTATTTCTTTTTAAATTATTTTATTTTACACTACAAATGCATTCGTTATTATTTCAATACTTAATGTCTTATTAGGAATTATCTAATTTATGAAGACTGGTATGAATTGTATGGCTTTAAAATTAGGTATGAATATCAAATTGGCTATCATTTGAAGATGCAGAACAAAAGCCTTGGTTTCTTGATACACTAATAAGTTTTTCTGTTCTGTTTTGAAATGACAGAATTGTTGGCCACCTGTCCTGTCTGGAGGAATCAGTCCTTGCATTATCATCGAAACACCCCATAAAGAAATAGAAACAAGTGACTTCTCTAGGTTTACAAATTACAGATTTAAAAATCTTTTCATTAATCCTTCGCCTCTGCCAGACTTAAGGTAAAAAAATTTTTTTTCAGTAATTTAATATCAAAGGTTAAAACAGTAGATTTAAAATACCATGTATTTCTTAATACTACCCTTACTGAGAAACATGCATCCTACTACACGAGACATTATTTGCAAGTGTTAGCAAATGATATATTTAAAACCCAGACTCTCTTTCACTTGCTTGTTGAATGCTTCCAAACTTAGCAGAACTGAACTATCTTTTAAATGTAGCTTAAATAATTCTCTAATTAAAATGGGAACATTTTTCATGGCAGCATTTTCAATTGACTTCTCCCCACTCATTCCTTACCAAGCTTACTATTGGTTGTGATATGACCAAGAGGTACAGCTTATAGAAAACATCTATGTAGTAACTGACGTTTAACTTAAATAGCTCATCCCCACGCCTGCTACTTTGTTCACCTTAACCTCGTTATAAATGGTATTGCTACATAAGTGATGCTGCTGACATACTTTCAAGTTTTGGGACTTCATTATCATTGTGATCATATATTTTAAATATTTTTCTAGTTTGCTTTTAAGAATTTCCTTAAACCATAACTTTTATCAATTCTAAGAAAGGACTGATTATACAGAATTCCTGAAATTTACCAATAAAGCAGAAATCTTTTGAGTTTACTCCAGGAGCTACTTTTTTGAATTTTTAATTGGAAGTTGAAGTAGGATGTGTGAATGAAACATGGAGTTTTGTTATTGTAAACAGAACTTTTATAGATGACAAAAAATAAATTATTCCTCCCCCTGCCATGTAGCTGGGGATGTTCACAGGAGGTTTGGCAAAACATGCTACAGAAGGAGAACAGATACGTACATGACAAACATTTTGAAGTTCTTCATTCTGACCTGGAACCACAGATGAGGTCAATACTTTTAGACTGGCTTTTGGAGGTATGTTCTAAAAATAGAAATTTCTTTTGTGTCTATAATGGAAAAATGTTTAGATGGGTATGTGCTTTCCATGTGACTTCAGGGTATGCTGTCCATGACCAGAAAACTACCTTTTGTGAGGCACAAACTGTAGTTTGTGGCACCTAAAGTAGAATATGACTTGATTTTTCCCTTGTACTGCTGGAGATTGAACCTAGGGCCTTGTGTGTGTTAGGCCAGCACTGAGCTACAACCCCAGACCAAACCAACTTTTTAAAGAGTAAAATCAGGAGTTGGTAGTGTGTCCTCAGTACCAAAGCAGAGAGTAAAATCCTAAGAACATGTCTTCTACAACCCAAAACAAAATCAGAAATCCCTGACATGCAAGGTTTGGTTCTAATTGAGGGTACTGAAGGTAAATAGAATGTATAGTTAGTTGACTAGGTTGTGAATACAAGCAAAGAACCAGCTTAGGCTTCCAAGCCCTCAGACATCCTTTTTCTGCATTATCAAAGCCAAATCATGAATTTTGATTTTATATCATAAGCCCTCTAAATCCCATTTAGCTTCCTTTATAATATACTGCTGTCCCTTTCAGAAATACACTACTTCTGGGTGTTGTGGTGTATGCCTGCAATCCACAAAGGTCGAGGCAGGAACGTTGGGACTTTACACCCAAACTGGACTAATAGAAAGTGCAGATCAGAGGATTACATACTGAAACCTTGTCTAAAAAATAAATAATTGTAAAGAACATATCTGCATATACACACACATCATATCATTGATTTAAGGAGTTATCAGTGAGCCTGAAATCTAGAGATCTATGCAAACTTCTTTTTCTTATTTGGGTCTATTCCCTTTCTCTGGATTATTGTAAATCTCTCAAATTATTGCTGAGGAAACAATTACTTGATGTTAAACTGATTTTTTTTTTTTTTTTTTTTTAATTTTCGAGACAGGGTTTCTGTGTAGCTTTGGTGCCTGTCCTGGAACTCACTCTGTAGCCCAGGCTGGCCTTGAACTCACAGAGATCCCCTGGCTCTGCCACCCGAGAGCTGGGATTAAAGGTGTGCGCCACCACTGCCCGGCTAAACTGATTTTCTTACAACCCTGGATATTTGCTGTGTAGTATGACAGGAGATGATGGATTGTGGCAGGAGGATTTACAAGTTTCACAAAAGCCAGTACAGGTTACAATGATGTTATCTCAAAATAAAATAAGGGGCAGGTGAGGTATATGTAGCTTAATGAAATGCTTGCCTAACACACAGTGAAGCCCTGTGTTTAATCCCTAATACTGAGGAAAAGGTATAGATTCATTCTAAGGGAGGAAGACTGGGTGGACCTTTCAGTAGATCTCAGAAATGTTTCCAAGACTATAAGAGGAAGTTGTGTTTCAGGTCCTTAAAGATTATCCGTTGGGGGGTGGGTGGGGGTGGCACACACCTTTAATCCCAGCACTCAGGAGGCAGAGGCAGTTGGATCTCTGTGGGTTCGAGGCCAGCCTGGTCTACAGAGCGGGATCCAGGAAAGGTGCAAAGCAAGAAAGTTGTTGGGTTTGCCTTTTTTCATTGGAGGATCTGAAAATTGAACATCATGTCTATTTCTCAATATCTAGTGATAATAGCATCAATGCATCAGAATTATGTTAACTAAAAGTTTTTACTTTGTATGATGACAAACTTATTTTCAATCTGAATGTAAAAATAAGTTCACTGATTGAAAAATCTTAAACTGTCAACACATAGGAAAGATGTCTTCTAAATACAACCAGCATCTATTCCTGATGTTAAGATTTTTAATTATGTGTAAATTGAGTGCAGGTACCCAGATCAGAAGAGGGCATCAGATCTCCTGGCACTAAGGTTATAAGCAATGATGAGCTGCCTAGATTCTGGTGCTAGGAACCAGTACAAGCTCTTTGCTACAGAACCACTCACCAGGTGTCTGATTTTAAAACAGTATAAGATAGGAACAGAATAGTTCTTTAATATACTCAGTGTTTGTTCTAAACTCATCTATTACTGTTCCTGTTTTCTCATTTCCAAAAAAGGAGATAATGGCACCCAATTCATGGAGTAAGTTTGAAAGTTAGAAACTTTCCTTTAAGTATGGGAATGGCAATATTATTAACAATAGTGAAAATGAGGGTAATGCTCATTAAATCAAAAACATGGAAAGATTTTTATATTAGCCTGCAATAGATATGAAAGTGAAAAACTGTGAAACTAAGGATTAGGATCATAGGCTCTCTATCAGTACATGCTAATCCTTCCTTTATGTTAATATTGGCATCCTAAAGAAGTTTAGCCTTGGTATAATAAAGATAACTTTGTAACTTGGATAAATTCTAAAGGTGATATTTGAATATTTGGTTCTTCAGGTATGTGAAGTATACACACTTCATAGGGAGACATTTTACCTTGCCCAAGACTTTTTTGACAGATTTATGTTGACACAAAAAGATATAAATAAAAATATGCTTCAACTCATTGGGATTACCGCATTATTCATTGCTTCTAAACTTGAGGTAAGTTCTTAAATTTCATCCAGATAAATTTATTATAAACCTAGTTTTTAAATGAACATATTAATCTCAGGATACTAACATTTTCTGTATTAAATCTTTAGGGAATAGGAATTATTTTATTATATAGATGGAAGAAGAAATTATCATAGGTCTTTATTTTAGTCTCTAGCTTACATAGTTTATCTATATTAGTCTCTAGTTTAGATGCTGGGAATTGTATGGCTCATTTCACCAGATAAACTAATGGTGTTGTTACATAATTATACAGCACATGGATTCAAAAGAATGGTCTTTAAACACTAAACAATCAAATGAAAGAAATGTTATGTTGGTTAAAGATAATGGCCTGTCAAACCTACTTTTTCCTGTCTAGTGTTGGTTGGTGTCATGTTAGAAGAAAACTATTGCTTCAAACTTTCAAAAATATATACTTATCACCCATTATTTTTTAACACACTGTTGACTGTTACCAATATTCTTTGAGGCTGGTACCATTTTGAGGGATTATGAGCACATTAATATCCCAAAGTATGTTTTTCTCTTCCAGTGTGCCATCTGAGCTGTTTAACTTATCTCCCAGTTCTGCAGCATACAGCACATCAGTTTGTAGAGTCAGCCTGTCCTCTTGTTTCAGGCATCTTTGTATATTGAAATCATCTCTAGTTTGCTGCCATGTGCCAGCTTTATCTAACCCTCTAATAATTTCTAATTCTTGGCTTGGGACTTTTAAGGCAAATTTGCCATCGGCCAAAACACAATTCTCTCCTCTTCCTCTGCTTATACTGGGATTGAAGCCCCAGAGCCTTGCCCATCCTTGGTCAGCACTTTGAGACAGGGGTCTAACGTTGTAGTCCTAGCTGGCCTGTAACTTACTACATAGACCCCAGAGAGATTTGCCTGCCTCTACCTCTTGACTACTGGGATTTAAAAAATGTGTGTTGCTACACCTGGCCTTGTTTTGTTTTTTAAAGTATAGGTGTAACCAAAGCAAGCATAAGCCCAGTATTTTTTGATAATTAATACTTTCTTTTTTTTTTTTTTAAAGATTTATTTGTTTATTATGTACACAGCATGTATGACTGCAAGCCAGAAGAGGGCACCAAATCTCATTACAGATGGTTGTGAGCCACCATGTGGTTGCTGGGAATTGAACTCAGGACCTTTGGAAGAGCAGTCAGTGCTCTTAACCTCTGAGCCATCTCTCCAGCCCCAATTAATACTTTCATATTAAGTTAATGTGTTTGGTTTCTAGACCTTATTTTTGCTTTTTTGAGTGGCCCAAGCTAGCTTTGAACTCAGTCTGCAGCTGGTAGATGACTTTGATCTTCCTGCCCCCACTTCCCAAGGAACAGGATTACAGGTCTATATGCAGTGCTAGGATTTCCTACACGTTAGGCAAGCGCTCAACCAAATGAGCCACACTGGAACTTATTTATAGTTTCTTGTTTTGGTCTGACCACCAGACCAAAAAGGTATTAAAAAGGTTAATTGTTTCTTAATTGAAATAACAGATTAAGATACGCATTGTTAGATACAAAGTCAACTCTAGAAAAATAAACTTGAAAATCAATACAGTAGCTAGCCACAGATAACTACATACAAAAAGAAAATCTGACACAGTTTTGATTTATCATCACTTTGTGAAGCTGTCCTTAAAACTGAATATACATATAGTCTGTATCTAATTCTTTTTGCTTTTGTTTAAAATGCTTAATAAAAATTTTCTAAATTAAAGGAAATCTACGCTCCAAAACTCCAAGAGTTTGCTTATGTCACTGATGGTGCTTGCAGTGAAGTAGATATCTTAAAGATGGAACTCAATATATTAAAGGTAATAATAATGTACTTTCCAAGTTGCAACTTTTTAATATAATAGTTATGAGTGAACTTCTGATATAACAAATAGTCAACTCAGTAAGTTAAAGGCATTTCACTGCCAGGGAGGCATGACATTTTGATTCCTGGGGGACATACATGGTGTAAGTTGTCCTCTGACCTCCATATGCAAGTCACAGCATGTACCTATACCCGAAATAAATATAATTTTGAACAAATTTTTAAAAAGCCAAAATTGATGTTTTAGTCCAAGCATAGAAAAGGTTAATGCAGTAAAATATTGATATTGATTGATGGTTGGTAATATATATGTAGTTATTAATGGGCATTTTAAAATTTCATTGACAGGCATTAAATTGGGAACTTTGTCCTGTAACAGTCATTTCCTGGTTGAATGTTTTTCTCCAAGTTGATGCTGTTAAAGATGTTCCTAAGGTTCTTCTACCTCAATATTCTCAGGAGACGTTCATCCAGATAGCACAGGTACTGACCCTGTTACTGAACATAGCTAATATTATTGACGATTACAGATTTGTTTCATTCATACACACACACACACACACACACACACACACACACACACACACACCACACACCACACACCACACACCACGTAAGTCCTGGACTATAAAACAAAATGGCATACTGAGTTAAATCTTAATTGACAAAATAACTTTTGACCCATAAAATCCTGTCCCTAGTATTTACATTGCTTAATAACTTAGAGAAGAAAAACAACCTTAAACTTTTATGGGTATTCCCCTTTTTTTATGGTTTGGAATTAGTGTAAAATACCTTTTTGATATAAAATGGAGAAAAATGTTTTCAGCTAGTTGTCTTAAAAAGGTTTTGTTGTTGGTTTAGCAGAGTGTTTTGGGGTTTTTTTTGGTGGTGGTGGGGTTCCGAGACAGGGCTCATTATGTAGCTCTGAGTGTCCTGGAACTCACTATGTAGACTAGGCTTGCCTCAAACTCACAGAGATCCACCTGTCTCTGCCTCCCAAGTGCTGGGTTAAAGGTGGAATATAACCACTATGCCCAACCTGCTGTTACTTTATTCAAATTAAACTTTCCTAGACCAGCATATAACATATTCTAACAGAGTAACTACAGAGGTTGAGAATCCCATTCTTTGCATATAAGTAAGACTTGAAGGGTGAAATCCTACCATATATAAATGTGAAGAAAATCTTCAATTTTATTCTATGTAGGATGTGAAATTGGAATTTAGGGATGAGTATTAAGTCGTTTGGGTTAGGCCTTGTTTTAAAATCTGTTAGCCAACAAAGATGTAAAATGTTTCTAGTAAATACTGTTGAATATCCCTATTCCAAAAGTTTGAAAATACTCTAAAATTAGAGTTTTTGAATGTGAGAAATTCCACACGACTTCAGTAATTGGTCAAAAAGAACAGGCACACTAAAAATATTCTATAAAATCAAATGCATATATATGTATATGAGGTATATGTAAGTGAATCAAGTTTTCACATGAATCTCAACTCCCAGGGGATCTCATACATTACTCAAAGAATATTTAATCTGGTAGTATTTCACTTCCAACTCCTCCAGTTTATACCACTTACTGGTTTATTCACTGAACAGGAATCGCCTTAACCCCCTGAAAATCTAGCTAGCCTTCACACCGTTCCAGCTGCTCCTTTACCAGTTGTATCTAGTTGCTGCTAGGACTACTGTGTTCTAGTTTGTCTACCATGCCCTTTTTAAAGTGTAACTTTCCTGGATTTAGAATCTTACAGTAGTTTTAATAAGCTTCAGTAGTAGCGCTCTAACTTCTAAAGGGCCTTTATTTATAACTTAACTAGGTTACCTCTACTTTCCTTGCCTTCAACTGCTCACCTTGGCTGAGGAAGGAAGGTATTCCTTGCTTATTTCATAATTAAGTAGTATTACCTCTGGTAATGTTCTTCTATCTTAAACACTCTCTGCCCACCCATCTTCCTGCCTAGCTTATCTGATTTAGAAGCCTTCTCTGGCTTTTTCCAATCCAGATGAAGTGCACACCCTGCTAATACATTATCCCTGTGTTCCTACAATGCTGTCCTGGCTTTTCCTTCCTCCCCTGCAATACTGAAAGTAGGTGGTGGTTATTTGCCTTAGAGTTAGCAGTGATGGTATATGTTCTATAGAGTAGGGACATACTCATCTTTCTTTTAAATTACTTACACTTTTGCTTTTTCCTTGTTAGCTTTTAGATCTGTGCATCTTAGCCGTTGACTCATTAGAATTCCAATACAGAATTCTGGCAGCTGCAGCCTTATGCCATTTTACCTCCATTGAAGTGGTTAAGAAAGCCTCAGGTATGACTATTTTGTTCACTTTCAATGGTACGGGAACTTTAATATCTTATCGAGCACACAATTTAATAATTCACACACTTTTTTTTCTGTTAGAAATACTTTACAGCCCTTTAGTGTATCAAATTCATTTGAAGCAAGTAAGCACAGTTCTACCTTGTATGAATATGTGCTGGTTAAAAAGCTGAAGAGGGCCTAAAAAGATGTCTCAATGGTTAAGAGCACATACTGCTCTTGGAGAAGATCCAGTTTGGTTCCTAGCCCCCATTGCAAATGGCACACAACCACCTGTAACTATAGGTCCAGGGCATCTGATATGCTCTTCTGATCTCTGTGGACACTTGTATACAGACTTACATAATTATAAACCTAAAAAGAAAAGAGTCAGATGGGAGGCACAAGCCTGTAACCTCAGCACTTGCCGGGGGTGGGGGGTGGTGGTGGTGGTGGTGGTGGTGCTGGTGCTGAACCAGGAGGACAGCCAACCTGGGCTACAGAATGAGCTTCCAGAAAGCTAAATTCTTTCAGCTTTAAGGTCATATAAAGTTTGGTAAATGTGTAATCATTTCTTTTGAGTTTTTAAATGACTTAAAACTTGGAAGCAGAGCAAAGAACATTGGGCAGATTGGTAGTTTCTGTTGTATAACTTTAACATCTTACTAATTTTTTAATTCAGGTTTGGAATGGGATGACATTTCAGAATGTGTAGACTGGATGGTGCCTTTTGTCAGTGTAGTAAAAAGTGTAAGTCCAGTGAAGCTAAAGACTTTTAAGAAGATACCCATGGAAGACAGACACAATATCCAGACACACACAAATTATTTGGCTTTGCTGGTATGGTTTTTGGTTTTGGGGGTTTGTTTGTTTTTCTTTTAATTTAAGATCTTTTCACTGTTTTTTAAAATCTTGCTATCTAGTTAAGTCCTAGAACTGATAGAGAGGATACTGTGTATTACTACTTTAGACAGTTACATAAGATGATAAAGGGGAAGGTAATAGTCATGCTGATTTTAAAATGTAAAGGAGATAAAACAATTAAGGCAGACTTGGTGGCACAGGCCTATAATCTTAGCAATGGGGAGGCTGAGGCAGGAGGATCATGAGTTCATGGGCCACATAGTAAGACTGTCTTAAGAAAAATATTACTCAAAATCAAGACCAGCAGTCCATTTGCTTGTTCTGAGACAGGGCCTTACTAGAATATGCTATGTAGACCAGGCTGGCCTCAAATTCATAAAGCTCCATCTGCCTCTGCCTCCTGAGTGATGAGGATTAAACAACTGGCCTAAGATAGAGACTCTTAAATAGACTTGGATGTCTCAAACAAGTGGATAGATATGTGGTTTCACCTTACTATGTATTTGTTTTATCTTAGCTGTTAATTATTGCATTATTCCTTCATGTGTACAGAATGAAGTAAACTATGTGAACACCTTCAGAAAAGGAGGGCAGCTGTCACCCGTGTGTAATGGCGGCATTATGACACCCCCAAAGAGTACTGAAAAACCACCAGTAAAGCACTGAAGTTAACAACACATTGGAATTGAGCAGATGCTGGATAGAGTTTATACACATGAGTAAGTTTTACATAAAGTAGTGCTATGGCTGTCCTTGCCCGCTGAGGAGTTACACTGCCATTCTTTTCTTCAAAAACTACATCAATTTGGCACTAAATGCCTAGGATGCATGAAGCCCTGGGTTCAATCCCCAGCACTACAAAAGAACAAAACAAAAAAACTTCAAAAAAAAGATTGGCACTAAAGAAATTTCCTCTAGCTGTTTAAAAGAAAAGAGGACTTGTTTACAGAGGTGGCTTCATTCCCAAGGACAGTGGGTAGAAGCCAGCAACAATTTATGCTGTAGCAGTTGTTTCTGTGTTTCTTTAAGTTCCTGTGTTACTGTGTTTCTCTTGATAAACTAGGAATTTTATCATTGGAATATGGACTAAACTAGTGCTACTTAAAAGATGTATTAGCTGACACAGAACTTTGAATCTAGATTTTAGATTCTTAAATTCCTATACTCTTGAATGGTGCAATTTGTCTTTTGAAAATGAAATTTAAACTTATTTACAAAGATTGTTTTGTAATAAAGTGACTAATTTATCTGAAGTTGTTTTGTAACAAACAATGATAAAACTTGAATTTTTACAAATGGTGAAGTTCAATCTGTTTTTAACTAGTCTGTTTGCCTTGCCATTGTATTTCTTAATCAGTAAGGCATTGAACCAAATGTTTAAACTGTGCTCTAAACGATGGGAGAACCAAAGAAATTATAAACAAGATAAATGCTTTGGCTTCTACAGGGGTTTTACTTCATCTAAGGGTTGCTTTATAGTCTTTTCATATCACAATCTGGGTAAAACTTTAATGCCTTTTCAAACTATATAAGAAAGTCACTTTATTACACTAAGCTACCCCTAAGTATTTTTGAAATGTAGTGTGACTAAGGCTTTATGTTTGCAAAACTGGCAGTCCATTTTTAAGTCCCATATTATGAGGACTGTGTCAACATGGAAAGACTTAGCATGTGACCTAAACTTCTATTTTCTATGGCAGAAAAAATATTAAATGTATACTGACTCCTAGAAATCTATTTATTTAAACTTGCTGTATATAGAATAGCTACTTATGCATTAAATATTTTAAGTTAGCCTTTGAAAAGGAAATTTGGGCCTAAAAAAGTCAATTTTGTTAGAAAAAAAGTGATACCAGATTGCCAGGTTACCAGACATGTGAACCCTTTCTCTCTTTGAAGAAATTGTAAACTTTTGTTAATGCGTGAAGTTTTTGTATAGTTTTTGTCTGAAAAGAAAACACCACTAAATTGTACATATGTATTATATAAACTTAATCTTTTAATACTGTTTACTTTTAGCCCATGTTTAAAAAATAAAAGTTTAAAGAATTAACTAACTGTTTAAAAGTAAAGTTTTGCCATTGCTTGTAGAAACTTCTTTTTCCTTCTCTGTGCTGCCAGCTGTAATACTTCCTCAGGATTGCTTGCATTCAATTCTGTTTGGCCAATGGCTTTGATCTGAAAACAGAAAAGTGTTATAAGTCTTTCTAGTAGTACACATAAGTCAAAGTTAAAAATAATCAAATTTTAAAATTTAAGAGCTACAGAAAAAAATAATGTAACTATTGCATCGATCTACTAAGATTTAGTTTATACTTATCTGAAGGACATTTTATTACATTAAATAAATTCCTGTATGCTTATGGGTGAGCAGGAGAGAAAAAGTAGATGGAAGAGGCTGATTGGGGGCGGGGTCGTCACAAACCCACACAGAAACAAGGAAGTCAGAAGAGGCTATGGGCAGAACGGGTTATAGTAATAAGACCATAGAAAAGCACTTGACATAAGAACAGTATAGATAGCTGGCACAGAGTAGAAAGTAGTGACTAAAACTGGATGAGAGGCCTCTAATGTGGGGATAAGAGATAAGCCTATACCTGTGGATGCACTTAGAAGAGTCAGGAGGCTAAATGGATATGTAGTTAGAAGCCTTATAATATAGTCGGGGGTCAGGAGCATTTAGTAAGTAAAGGCTAATGATCTCTGCATCTGAAGCCAGCCTGATCGTCACAGTGAGTTCAGGCCCCCTAGGGTTACATAGTAAGACTGTCTCAGATAATTAAACAAAGACATCATGGGCTATTACTAAATTGCCCTTGGCTGCCTCCCAGAGATGGAAGGTAAGTAAGTACCTATTATTGCTGAAGACGTGATATACTTCAGACATAGGGCCCAGAGTCTCCTGACCTGGAATTGATCTGAAGGCCTCATGGGGACTAGCTAGGTATCAGAAAGCAACATTCAACTTTCCAAAGTAGCAACAGTCCTGCTTAGCTATGACACCTATGAACCACCACAACCACCAGCGTGGCTCAATAAACCCAACAGTGCAGTAGTGTCACTCATAACTTGGTGGTAACCAACAGCTCTCTAATTGGACCTAAGACCTATTCAACAAGAGGGAAACCATGCCTCGTACAGGAGACCTGTCCAACTACGCAGGGCTATTGAAATCCTGGATCTTGAACCCCTTAGAGCATAATCCCTAACTAGATTCTAAACATCTGTCCTTATACCCACAGGTAAGTGTAGTCCTCACTCCTCAACAAGAAAACTACTCTTTGCACCAGACAGAAACCCTCAACTGATCAAAGTACAGAGTTGTGAAGCCCAGTCACAACAGATAATCTGTAGAATAACTCCTACACTTAAGGCTCAGAGATCATTTCAGAAGAGGAGTTGTAGACTTTAAAAACCAGAGGTTAAGGGAGTTTGCTGTGAGATTGCATCTCCTAGGAGTGTCAGAAGCCCATAAATACTAAGTGAGCTGAACAAGGACAATAGACATGCTGAAGTGGACAGGGGAAAGCTTACAAGTCCTTAATCCTAACAGTGGGAGAAAAAGTCCAGGGAAGAGCCCCCAACTAGTTACTAGTTATTGTATATACACACATATATGTATGTAACAATTAACCTCTTTTTAAAAATGGCCATGAATTTAAGAAAAAGGGTATATGAGAGGGCTTGGAGGAAAGGGAAGGGAAAAATGATACACTCTCTAATGTTTGATTTTTTAATGATACAGTATAAAAATACTAAGGGAACACTAAGAATATTGCCTTCCAGCCTCAGCTAAATTAGGAATGAGAGAGCATAAGCAAGATGGCTCATTGGTAAAACTGCTTGCCATGTAAGCCTGATGCCATGGTGGAGCTAGTTTCCCAAAATTGAACTCTGAACTCTACGTGTATACTGTGATACACACACATCTACATTCACACATGATACACATGTACTAATAATCAAAAGGAAACATAATAGGGGCTGGGGAGATGGTTCAATAGGCAGTGTTTGCCACTCAAGCCTGACTTGAGTTCAGGTTCCCAGACCACCATAAAGGCCAGCCACAACAGTGCACATCTGTAATTCCAGCATGTCCCTATGGAGAGATGGCAAGTGAAGACAATTCCCAGAAGCCTTCAGACCCATTGGTCTAATGGACCAAGCAATGCCAAGGTAGAAGGAAGGCAAGGATCAACGCCAAGGGTTGTCCTGACCACCACATATGCATCACAGCACGTGTGTCCCCACACTCAAACATCATTAAAAGGGAAGAAAGAAATGGGAGAAAGTATGGCATTCAATCAATTGGGCTAACTTCATGTTCTTTATTTCACTATTTATGGTGTTAAAAGTCTGTTTCATCTAAATAGTCCTATAACTTCATCTGAGTACATCTTAAAAGGTACTAAAAGCAGGTTGGGGATTTAGCTCAGTGGTAGAGTGCTTGGCTAGCAAGCGCAAGGCCCTGGGTTCGATCCTCAGCTCAAAAAAAAAAAGGTACTAAAAGCATCTACATTTATTAATGAGTAAAAGCAAGAAAAGATCGGCAGTAATACTGATTTACCACATGTAATGAGTGTAAAATTTTATACATCAGGCCAATGTGGTGGTTTGAAAAAAAATGGTTCCCATAAGCTCACAGGGAGTGGTACTATCAGATGTGGCCTTTTGGAGTGGATGTGATGTATTGGGGAAAGTGTCACTGGTGGTGGGTTTTGAGGTCTCAGAAACACAAGCCAGGCCCAGTGAGGCACTTCCTGCTGCTTGCAGATCCAGATGTAGAACTCTCAGCTACCTCTCCAGCACCATGTCTACCTGTATGCCACCATACTTCCCACCATAATAATAATGGACTAAAGCTCTGAACTGTAAGCCAGTCCCAGTTAAATGTTTCCTTTGTAAGAGCTGCTGTGGTCATGGTCTATCTTCACAGCAATAAAGCCCTAAGACAGATAGCAAGATGGTTTGGGGGTGGGGGAGGGGGGAAACAGCTTGCTGCCAAACCTGATCTCCTGAGTTTCAATCTTTGACATAATCTCACAGAATAGAAGGAGCGAACAGACTAATGTAAGTTGTCCTCTGACCTTTAGAATACACACACAGAAATGTGAGGGGGAAAAAAAAGATGAGTCAAATTCAAATAAATTACTTATTCAGTAATTGCTGGGGACCATTCTAGTTACCTATGAACAAGCCAAGTCCTGACAGAACAGTAAATATATAGCATGTCCAATGTTGGTGAGTGTTACAGAGAAAAACTTTAGAAGGAGAATGAGAATAAGAAGAGTAACAGAGGGTGGTAGGAGGCATGTTAGTGTGGAAGATGTCCAGGGAAGGCTAAACACTGAAACAGCAAAGCCAAGACCAGAAGGAACATGAATGTTCCTGGATAAGAAATGCCAAAGGTCCCTGGAGAATTACTGTTCTTGACATATCTGAACAATGGTGGGGATATTTGTACTGATGTTAAGCAAAGGGGAAAACAAGTCAGCAAGCCACTGTAAGGATCCTGTGAGATGAAAAATCACTTGAAGATTTAGACCAGATATATACAATGCTCTATCAAATATTTTAAAGTCAATAAACATTACAAGCAAATATTGATAACTAAATTCTGGCAGTAAATGGGCAAACAATCTTTGCTCAATGGCACAAATCTAAACTGTTTAATACTCTGAAAACATCACTGAAGAAAGGTTTAAGGCAACTTACAGCAATCTGTCTTTTATCTGTTTCTCCTCTTTTATGATGAAGATCTAAATGTATCAGTTAAGAAAAATAAAACTGATTATTATATCTTGATGGGATCTCAACTCTTTGAGGCTGGGGAGGTGGTTCAGCATGTAAAGGAGCTTGCTGCCAAATCTGATGATTGGAGCTCAACTGTCAAGACCCATATGGCAGAAGAAAATTGACTTCAAGGTTGCCCTCAGTGTGTGTGATATTCACACACTGCAGAATATGTACACACACAATCATATATGTAATATATTTTTAAAATTCCAGGCTCTTTCTACTTTAGCTTGGAAAATATGTTCCACATTTTTTTTTTTTTTTTTTTTTTTGAGACAGGGTTTCCTTGTGTAGCCCCAGCTGTCCTGGAAGTCACAGAGATCCGCCTGCCTCTCCCCCTAAGTGCTGGATTAGAGGCTCGTGCCGTCAGCACCGCCTCTGGAAATACTTTAGGTCACAGACACGAGCTGCTGTGCCATCCCAGGCACTGACGGAAGGATACAAGTCAAGTACTCCAGGATAGTGACGTCCCAGATGCAGTCATAGTAGGAGTCCATAGCGTCATGGCTGCAAACAGAGTCTCGTTACTAATGCAGAACAGCTTCAGCTTCATGTTTAAAAATAAAAAAAGAAAAAGAAAAGAAAAACAAACAAACCATACCTGTTTTGTTCCTGCAATGACTTGAAGGCTGTCTTGTAGTCAATTTCTCTGAGGAACTGACATAAAATTGCCACCTACATAAACAAATATTTGAAAAAGGTAACATAAGCCTTCTGGTCTGAGAGTAATTTTTATTTATGTATTTATTCAATTTATCTTATTCTATGTCAGTGAGTATTTTGTCTACACGTACATCTGAGCACCACATGTGTGCCTGGGGCCTGCAGAGGCCAGAAGACGGCATAGGTTCCCCCAGGACTGCCAGGCAGTGGTGGAACACACCTCTAATCCCAGCACTTGGGTGGCAGAGGTAGTGGATCTCTGAGTTCAAGGCCAGCCTGGGCTACAAAGAGAGTTCCAGGACAGCCAGGACTGTTTATTATACAGAAAAACTCTATGTCTTGAAGAAACAAAAGAAGATACCCCAGAACTGGAGTTACAGATGGCTATGAACTGACATGTGGGGGCTGGGAACTGAACCCAGATCCTCTGGAAGAGAAGCCACTGTTCCTAAACACCAAGTCAATTCTCCAGCCTCACAAATATATTCTTTAGGAAAATTTCAAATCATGCTGGATAAAGTCATCTCATATTTATGGATCCTGTTTAATTTTTGTTTCAAAAACCTTTACCCAAGATTTTTGTGTCTATGTGAACCACAAAATAGTTCATCAGTGACCTAAATCACAGTTTTAGATATTTCTTCATTTGAATGGGAACCCAAAGGTGGAAACTGCCAAGCAAATACCCTAGCATTCAAGGACATAAAAACATTGTACCCTTAAAAACTGGCAGATATAGAAGGTCATTTTTAAAATACATACGCCACACAGAAAGCATCAAATTCAGGCAGATAGGTCTGAATGCTTATCTTGGAGTGAACTGGGAATGTTGTGAGGATCAGGGTTATCTTCAGGATTAGAAAAAGCAAAGATTAAAAATAAAAATTGAGGGATTGGAGAGATGGTAAGAGGTTAAGAACACTGGCTGCTCTTCCAGAGGTCCTGAGTTCAATTCCCAGCACCCACATGGTGGCTGACAACCACCTCTAATGAAATCTGGTGCTCTCTTCTGGTGTGTTTAAGTATACATGCAGGCAGAACAATGTACACATAAACAAATCTATTTTTTTAAAAAAATGAAAGCTGGACGTGGTACCCCAGGCCTTTAGTCCCAGCAACTCAGGATACAGAGGCAGACAGATGTCTGTGAGTTCCAGAACAGCCAAGGCTACAGAGACCTTGTCTTGAATCAAATAAAAAATTTTTAATTAAAAAAAAAAAGAATATTTGCATTAGTTCATATGCCATAAAAATTATGCTTTTCAAAAACTAAAACACAGGACAGCCAGAGATACATAGAGAAACCTTATCTCAAAAAACAAATAAACAAAACCAAAACAAACAAAAGGCCAGTGGAGGTAGTGAATGCCTTTCATTCCAGCACTCAGGAGGCAGAGGAAGGTAGATCTCTGAGTTTGAGGTTAGCCTGGTCTACAAAGCGAGTTCTAGGACGGCCAGGACTACACAGAGAAACCCTGTCTGAAAAAACAAAAAAACAAACAAAAAACCCACAGAGGTCTTAGTGTCATTACAGAATTGTGTGACAATCCCCATTAGTTCTAAAGCCCATTCATTATCCTCCTTGAAAGAGATCCAATGTTCAGTACAGGAAGTCCCCATTTTCTCTCCAACAAGCCTCTGAAGAACTTAAACCATGCTTTGTCTCTACAGACTTGCCCATTTTGAGCATTTCTTACAAATAAAATTATATATAGCCCTGTCTTTCACTTAGCAGTTTTTCAGTTAACCCATGTTGTAGTGCATCTGTCATTCATTCCTTTATACAGCTGCAGGATTTTGAGATATAGATACATTACACTTTACTTAACCATCCATTATTTAATGGACACTGGGATTTTTTTTTTCTTCATTATGTGGCTCTGGTGAACGTTGCCTCTATGAACATGCAAGGACAACCTTTTCTAATTCTCTTGGGTATTTAATTAGAAGTGGAACTGCCAAACAGTTTACCAAAGCTGCACCTTTTCAAGTTCCTAGTAGCATGAGGTTTCCAATTTTTCTACAACCCTGGCTGATTTGCATTTCCCCAATGACTAGTATACATACTTTATCATAAATATAAAAAAGTATAACGTGCTTCTTTTCCAGTTAAGTGTAATGGTCAATGTTTACTAATTCCTACCTACATCTAGTTCAGTTATATAAATTACTAAGCAATTTCAGGAATATACTAAGCTACTTACTAACAGCCCTTCTGATACAAAAGAAAAGCTACTTCCCACCACACAATTACATATAAACTCATGACCATAAGCCAATACTATAGTATCAAAAACTAACCTGTGTGTGACAATTCAGCAAAGAACAGCACTTAATCATTCGTTTTATCACCTACAAAAGACAATGATTATTTTAAAAAATTAGCTAGCACTGACTAATAAATTAATCACTCTGGTACAAGATGTCAGTAACTATGTGGGAATTCAGAGCATCCCATTCACTTTTGCTAGTTTAAAATGCTATAAAGAAATAATCTACTAAAAATTTTTAAATCTTACTTTTAAAATTTGTTAAATACTGAAAATTCTCATGTTATGTTATACTAGTGGTCTAAATCAGACTTAATAGCAACATATATTAAAAGAGCAAAACAGAATTTGGTTTGAGGTAGAGATGGGGGAAAAGTATGTCAGAGGTATGAGCAAGCAAGATGAATACATCTAGAGAGCTAATGGCCAGCATGAGGAAGAGTTAATTTGTCTTGAAGGGCTGGAGATAAAGCTCTTGAGTAGCACACACCAAGTCCTATGTGAGACCCCAACACTATAAAAATCATAATGGAAGTGTAATGTGCACTAACAAAATCTAGAAAGAGTGGATTTCAAGGACCAGGCAGGTGGTGCACACCTTCAATGCAGCACTAAGGTGGTAGAGGCAGGAAGATCTCTGAGTTCAGGGCCAGCCTGGTCAACATAGTGAATTTCAGGCAAGCCAGGGCTACACAGAGACCCTGTCTCAAAAACGAACAGAAAGTGGATTTTAGAGATTTTTGTTTGCTTTTTAGATCTATCAATCACATCCCAGGCTGGCCTCATACTTGTAGTGATGCTCCAGGCTTCCAAGTGCTGGGATCATAAATATATACCACAACAGCTGATTCCTGACTTCAGGAATTCCTATCACCAAAGGGTAACTATGGAAGGCAATGTACATTTACTGTAATACCACTTTTTAGGTGTATCACAACCTTTATGTCATAAACACACATAAGGAAGGGGGTAGGCAATAAAATCTAGATGATTTGAGAACTAAGTGGGTATTCTAACAAGATTAGTTGGGGAAAAAAACAGACCGTGGTGCTCAGGACTGGGGCTTAGGGAACTCAAATGGCTAAAAGTGTTTGGTGTTTTGGAGGGCCTTGTGGAAGGGGGGTCATTTTGTTAAGCGAGAACCCTGTAAAGACAGACACTGAAATCAGTTTTGAACGGGCTGAATCAGGAATTTGGGGGTGTGAGTGAGGGTATCAAAGCAGCAACAAGCATTGTAGATACTAGCCCTGAAAAGAAGATGCAAGCTGGGCATGAGAGCACATGCCTGTGAATCCTACAAGTGGGGAGGCTGAAGAAGGTGAGTCACTACAAGTTCAAGACTAATATGGGCTACATATCAAGTCCATCTCCAGAAGGCCAAAAACCAACAAATGGAGAGCAACATGGTCTGAAGCCATCAACCTGAGAGTTACCATCACACACACAGCAATAGCTAAGTTCCACCCTAAGGAGGCTCAGGAAGAAAAAAACTGAAGGTAGGCAAGCAGCAAGCAAGCCCACAGAGCAACTTACTTGATCTGTATACACATCAGGGGGCACAGCCTTATTAAAGAAGTCAGAGCAGACGGCCCCAGCCTGGAGGTAATAGTGAAGAGCTGCTGAATGCTGATTTGTTGCTAGAAAAGAAAACAGGAGTGAAGAGTTACTTGCTGTTAAAAATACAAGAGTTGACACAGATTCAAACAATAAGTTAAAGATAAAATGCTGGGCCAGCAGGAAGGCTCAGCAGGCGAAAGTGCTGCCACCAGGCCTGACCACCTGGGTTTGATCCTTGGGACCCACAAGGTAGAAAGGGAAAAGTGACTTCCACAAGTTGTCATCTGAACTTCACAAGTATGCCATGTGCACACACACACACACACACACACACACACACACACACACACACACACACTATTTTTAAAAAGGGTAGAACTTGGTATTTGGCTAAGCAGGATAACATTGTGAAAAACTGCCTTCATATAAAAAAACAAACAAAAAAAATTTTTCAAAGTGATACAATAAATTCTTTACCTCCTAAAACTGATTAACCAAAATCTAGATCAGATTTCTCATTAAATTTATAGTATATGATATATATATATATATATTATATCTCCTATACTAAACACACACACACACACACACACACACACACACACACACACACACACACACACACACACACGTTTATTTGTTTGTTTTGTTTTGTTTTGCTTTGTTATGTTTTTCAAGACATGGTTTCTGTATAACCCCGGCTGTCCTGGAACTCTCTCTGTAGACCAGGCTGGCTTTGAACTCAGAGATCCACCTGCCTCTGCCTCCTGAGTGCTGGGATTAAAGGTGCATGCCACCACCACCCAGTGACCGCAGGATTTACTATAATGGAGATTTTTCTTTCCCATATATCCAGACTAGAAATATTTCCTATTTTTTTAAGGTACTTTAGAATCTACATATCCAGTGTGCAATTAGACAATTCAGATTTGGCAATGCATTCTTTTGAAAGCTAGGGTAAAAATAACTGTTAAAAACAAGCAATTAGCTGACTGTGGTGGTACACACCTATAACCCTAGTACTTGAGAAGTAGAGACATCATGATGGGAATTTAAGGCCATCCTCAGCTAAGTCATGAATACCAGGCCAAAATGGGCTATGATAGACCCTATCTCAACCCTTACAACACCCCCTAAAAATTATTGAATACATGTAGCTGAGGCTTTCCTGTGTCCCTCCTGGCCCATGGTCAGGACAAATCTCTCTCACCCACCAGTCCTGCAGTCACTTGAACCCAAGTAAACACATAGAGACTTATATTACTTATAAACTGTATGGCTGTGGCAGGCTTCTTGCTATCCAGTTCTTATATCTTAAATTAACCCATTTCTATTAATCTATAAGTCGCCACATGGCTTGTGGCTTACCGGTACTTTACACTTTACTTCTCATAGTGGCGGTGGCTGGCATTGTCTTCTGATCAGCCTTCCACTTCCCAGAATCTTCTCTCTGCTTATCCCGCCTATACTATACTTCCTGCCTGGCTACTGGCCAATCAGCCATTTCATTTATCAATCAGAGCAATACATTCACTGCATACAGAAAGACATCCCAGAAGATCCATGAAAGTTCATTTTATTATCTCTGTACCTTTAAATTTTGAAATTCATGTTTTAAAAACATTGATCCCCAAAATGATAACAGTCAGGAATTTTATCTGTATAGTAAGATGAATTTTGGAAATTCCATACTACCTTGGAAATCCTATGACATAGAATTATTTATGGCCCCCATAGACATTAATTTCCAAGAATACAGATTTCAGAACTACCTATGTAACCCCGTGTGCATGCACACACACACACACACACACACACACACACACACACACACACACACACACACATGCTCCCCAGCTGGGGACAGGGTCTTAGCATGTAGCCTTGGTGGGCCTGGATATTCCTCCTATGTATCTTGAACTTGTACCATCTCCCTATGTCAGTCCTCCAAGTGCTGAGGTTACAAGGATGAGGAACCGCACTTAGTTAGAACTTTGTTTTACTATTTTTATTTTATAATGGATTCCCCTGCCCCCCCCCCCCCCCCCGTTAGAATTCTTACATTTATTTACATCACTTATTTATCTGTGTATGTGCATACCCTCGCACATATGAAGGTCAAAGGCCAGCTCTGCAGAGCTGGTTCTCTATGTCCGCCAGGTGGGGTCCTGGATACTGAAACCAGGACATCAGGCTTGGTGGCAAGTACCTTTACCTACGATGATGCCACCTCATCAGGCCCAGGCTAGAACTGTTAAGCAGGAATTTTACAAACAAGCCTCACTCATATGACCAGATCTAGAGAGATGGTTCAATGGTTAAGAAAGAGTACATATTGCTCTTCCAGAGGACCTGACACAAATAAAACATAAAGCAATAAATACCTCACTTACCAAAATAAATATCTGCTTGAATAATTAACCAAGCATGGTTGTTCGGATTTATAGTGAGTGTATATCGAACTAGCTCTTTCACTGTGATTGCTACAGCTTCAAAATCCACAGACTGGAGGCTGCGGGAAAACATCACACATTAATCTCTATTTTCAAAGTCTGTTTCAAATTCTATACATGCATTTATTAAAAAAACAAAAGACACAGCCAAAATCTCAGTAGCCACATTATAATACAACCTTTACCTCTGTTTAGCATTACTTAGAGCAACAACAAAATTCTGTTTTCTAGAAGCCACAAAAAACCAAAGGCTCAAATACTAACAAATACTGCTACATGACCTTAAATCTACCCAAAACTTCTCACAAGAGTGTGCTCCGATCCAATGTTTCACTGGCCCTAATGAGGTTGCAGGGTAGGGGTGGCACACACGCCATTTCAGTGTGGCAACACAGTCAAGAAAACAGCAGGGAGAAGTCCAAATGTTCTGGCCTGAGTAAAGCCAGGCCAGCACCCAAGAAAACTGCCGACTGCTCCTCTTTCCTAGAAACCAAAAGCGTAGTGAGAGGAACCCAGGTCTCGGATTCAGAAGCTGATGAGGCTCATGTGTCGAGGCCATTTACAAGGGAGCATGACAAAGCACTTCTGTTGGCCTAAGGGGTTAGACTTTCTCATGACCCACAACTGTACCCAGTACAACGAGGAAGAAACTGCAGTATTGTTAGCAAGTGACCAGTTTGAAAGGAGTGAAACTGGCTTACGTTGTTTTACTGAATCTATAAAATGTGACCAGGTCTGAGAGTCCTGTCTATGTCTAACCAGTATTCAATAGTAACACTTAATCCAGTGCCCCCACACTGTTCTTGGATTGCCATCTTAGGAATCCATAAGGACTCTTGGTCAGGTGAGATATGGTCAAACCTTTTATTTTTTCAGAATCAATTTACATTAAAGTATTAGCATCATAAAAGACAGCAATTAAGCCTGCACTAACTTATTAACTCTCACATGTCAAGGGTATATACTATTTTTATACCCATTTTAGAGATGAAGAATTTAGCATAAAAGCAAGTTCCTTGCGGTCACATACCTAGTGCACAAAGAGCATGCTTCAGGGCTCCGATATAAGCCCCGTCTGCTTCTTATGAACATAGACTGGAAATCGACTGTGACAGTCTGAACTTAAGCCAAAGACGTGACAGAGGTAACAAATTCAATCCCCGAAGCCACCAGTCAGAAAGACAAAACCAGAGGCAGGGAATGCAGCTCAGCTGCAGGATGCCTGCCTAGCACTGGTTCCGAGTTCAGTTCCCAGGACCATTCAAAACTTCTGACTCTTGGAATGCTGTGTCGTATAGCAAATTGTGTATAAAATCAGAAGCATGCACGGTCCAGTCTGCAGCCTGGGTGCCGGGGTGCACATGCACACGTGGACAGTTAAGCACTGCTCCTTTGGGGGCCAGCAGCGGAAAGAGGTCACAGAGCCACTCTGACTTTCCAGGCTGCTGTGCAGAACACAACTGCTCTCCTCTCTCCCTCCCTCTCGTTTTTTTTTTTCTTTTGGCGGGGGAGGGGCCAAAGGGGACCACATTATGTAGCCCAAGTTGGCCTCAAGCTTGATGGTCCCCCTGCCTCAGTTATAGGCATGCACCACTGTCGAGACATGGAGTCGTTTGAGGAGATTTCTGATTCTGAGTGTGTGTAAGAAAATTCGAAGAAACCAAGACAAGAGTCTGTGACCCCAGTTTCTTCACAAACATGAAAATGTTTTTGGATTATTCATTACAACAGGCCATTGTTTATATGGCTTTATGGAAAAGCATGCTTTTGCCACTTACGACTTGCCTGCCACAGACAGCTTGCCCTTGTGACTGGACACTTTACTGTGACTCTTCGTATCCCTCCCAGGACAAACTGTCTGGTGCTCTGAAAGAGTTGACTATTGCATGGACTTTAGTCCCCTCACTTATCAGCTCCACCCTCCCAGGTCCCAGGCTCTAGCCCAGGAAGCATACCACCAGAACTGCTGCTTCCAATCGCTGAGAGATGGGATTCACTGTATTATCTTTCTACCTATTAAACCTTTTCTTCTTCAAAGATGTCACTAAGATTGAAAATATAACATTGGGAACCTGTCCTTCAAGCACATACTAAGCTTAGGAGGGATGGCAGAAATTTGAAAAAGAAACTTTGGTCCATAATACTGGCATGATGCTACTCCTGTAACCCTAGTAACTAGGGAGACTGAGCTAGAAGACTGAAAGTTCCAGACCGGCCTAGACTACAAAAAGAAACCCATGTAAAGGAAGGCAGGTGAATGGATGAACTGGTCCTATGACTGCTAAAAAGGGCTGGGAGACCCATAAAACCACAGGAGTAGAACAGATCTACAGCAAATTATAAAGCAAATCCCTTTTATAATTGTTAGGACGGAAACAACGGCAACAGAAAACCACAAAGATGTCTGTAGAATCGAACCTACTTGTGGCCTTTAATTACTTCAGGGTATCTATACCAAACAAGATGATTTCTAAATACATAATTTATTCTAAGAATATACTACTACTTACTTAGGAATGGAAGATGGCCAAATAGAAATGTGTTCAGCTGTGATATCATTCACAATGTCCTCCTTTTAGAAAGAAAAATGTGTTTTTTATTTTTAATCAGCATGATTTTTAACAATTTATTTCAAGTAATTTTTTAATGAAATTACAAGATACTGACCCGAACATTGTGAAGCTTCACAAAGAGTGATACAATAATAGTCAAAACCAGTGGTTCCTATGAGAAAGAAAACACAAGAAGAATATTAAAAAGTGTGTGTGCTGGTGCTTGTGTGTCCTGCCAATCTCAGAGGCATCAAGTCGTACTCTCTTACGAGAGAACTCTGTCAGGTGAGAATCTGGCCTCTACTTGGGAAAACAGAAAATCTCACAGCAAAATCACAGTGCATACTATACATGAAAATCATCACATTTAGATCCCTGGCTTATAATCACCAGTATATCTTTCTTTTCTTTCCCACTTTTGGGAGAGCAATGCTAGGAAATTGAACCCAAACCCCTGAGCAAGCAAACCCTCAGCCACCACTGAATGCACCCTCCCATAGCACTCCCTTTATGTGACTTTTGATATCTTTCCAAGACTTCTTGCTACTCCCAAAATTGAACTATGTATTCATTTAAAGTGATACTTAAAAGATGGAACCTAGGTTATGACCATTAAGTAAACACACGTTTATGGAGACTTGTGTGTGATAGGTGACTTTATGTTTGTATGGTTTTTTGAGACAAGGTCTCCTTATATAACCCAGGCTGCCTTCAAATTTGAAATCTTCCCATCTCAGCTTCCCAAGTGCTTGGATTATAAGTATGTGCCACCACACCTAGCCTAAGACTTAGTTTAAAAAGGTCCCACATAGCAGCTCACAATTGTCTGCAATTCCAGTTCCAGGGGATCTGACACCTTCACACCAATGCACATAAAAAATAAAGTTTAAGGAGAAAAAAAAAGGTACTACTATATTATTAAAACCAGCAAGCAAAATTCATTTCTTGATTCAGATTATTCCATGTTCAATAAAAATGACTCCAGACAAACATGTTAGTGATTAAACCAGCATTTGAAATCTTATAAAACTCAGTAATTAGGGGCTGGAAAGATGGCTCAGGGGTTAAGAGCACTGACTGCTCTTCCAGAGGACCTGGGTTCAAGTCTCAGCACCCACATGGCAGCTCACAACTGTCTGTAACTCAAGATCTGACATCCTCACAGAGACATACACGCAGCAAAACACCAATGCAAATAAAATAAATAAGCTATATTTTTAAAAAACTCAGTAATTACATTTTAAAAAAAACTTACCCGTAATTTTTTGATAAAAGAAAGCAGTTCACTCCTACAAAAAAATTGGTAAATATACTTAATATCAGACATTAAAATAAGATAAAGAATGTAAATGATATAATGCTTTACTCTCCTCTTTTAGTTATGAAAAGTATGTTTAGCCAAGCATACTGGTGCACGTCTTTAATCCCAGCACTCAGGAGGCAGAGACAAATGGATCTCTGTAAGTTCAAGGTCAGCCTGGTCTACAGAGTGAGTTCTAGGACAGCCAGAGCTACACAGAGAAACCCTGTCTCAAAAAACCAAAAAGAAGTTTACTATACCCATTGTCATAATCCAATAACATTTATTCTCTGCTTTAATCACATGAATTCTTCAATGTGATCCAACTACAGACATTACTGATTTTGAATTTTGAATTTCACAGAGATGAAATAAAACCGCTAGGGCTGGCAAGATGGCCGGATGGAGAAAGGCATTTGCTGACAAGCCTGAGGACCTGAATTGGAAAGAAACAACTTGTCCAGTTGTCCTCTGAACTCCACACATGCAACCACCCCCAAGCAAAGCAAACAAATAATTAAACTGCTGATAGACAGTCTTCTTAAACAAAACGATATTATTTCCAGGAGTGGAGAGGAACACCTCCAAATTCTTTTAAATATATTAATTCATTTCGTGTGCGCGCGCACACAGGCACACACACACAGGGCATAGCGTGCCTGGGGAGAATAGGAGACAGCCTGCAAGTGTGAGTTCTCTTCCTCTAGCATGTAGGTGGAACTGAACTTGAGACATCAGACTTGGTGGAAAATGCCTTTACCCAGAGAGCCATTTCACCAGCCCAGAATTCTTCTTGTTTCCTCTTTTGGTTTTGGAGACAGGGTCTCACTATGTAGCTTTGGCTGTCTTGGAACTCGCACTGTAGGTCAGACCGGCCTTGAACTCACAGAGATCCACCTGCCTCTGCCTCCGCCTCCCAAGTGCTTGGATTAAAGGCATGGGCCACTATACCCATCTCCAGAACTATTAAAATCTTGCGTTTTAAGATTATTATACATTATTGTATATATGTAGATATTATATGTATTAATTATACATCTTGGGGTTTTGTTTTGTTTTGTTTTGCAGAAATGAACCCAGTCTTGTGAACATTAGGTAACACTCCCCCACTCAGCTACATCACAGCCTGAGATTATCTACCCTTAGGATAAAGATGTTCTTGACAAAGTAGAGGCAGTGCAAACAAATCTGAATGCACAACTACTACGGAGAGAAACATACCGATACATTATGCCTAGTGTGGACTCCCTCTGCTTTATCAAACTAACTCGGCCATCATTTCCTCGTTTGTGCTGGTTAGACACACTGCAGATCTGAACAACCACTTCCCAAAGGTCTTTAGCAGTCCGCCTGCTCTCTTTAGGGCCTGGAAGTTCTTTGCAGGTGGCTGCTAAAAGCTGTCCAAGCTGTAATGTGAAAACAAAAACAAAAATATATAAAAGAAAATCTAATTCACATGACAATTTTATTATAAGAGCACATTGGAGGAATGACAGGAACCTAGGCAAACATTTAAACATTTATGCTCAGTATTCAATAAAATGTCTGAGAACTATCCTTCCACCCTATGGGTTCTGGGGATCAAACTCAGGTTGTCAGAACTGGTGAAAAGCACCTTTTATATTTAAGCTGAGGCAATGCACCGGCCTCAGTCAAGATAGAATTACCAAGATTACAGAAGGTGGTTGGTTGGTCTAATTAAAATTGATGAAGGCCCTAAGATGCAGGACCAACTTTGGAATAAAGAGAGTACAAGTGTAAGTCAAATTCAGGGTCAATAAGATGGTCCAGTAGGGCTGAGCAGTGGTGGCACACGTCTTTAATCCCAGCAGTCGGGAGGCAGAGTCAGGTGGATCTCTGTGAGTTCGAGGCCAGCCTGGGCTACAGAGTGAGTTCCAGGACAGGCTCCAAAGCTACACAGAGAAACCCTGTCTCGAAAAAAAAAAAACCAAAAAAAAAAAAAAAAAAAATCTCAGGAGAGATGTTTTAGCCCTTAAGAGCACTGGCTGCTCTTCTAGAGGATCCAACTACAATTTCAGCACCCACATAACAGATCACAACCACCTGTAACTCAAATTTCAAGAGACCCAATGCATTCTTCTGACTTTAGAGGACACCAGACATGTAAGTGCATAGACATGCAGCAAGCAAAACACACTTACACATAAAATAAAGTGGTTCGGGCTGGAGAGATGGCTCAGTGGTTAAGAGCACTAGCTGCTCTTCCAGAGGTCCTGAGTTCAATTCCCAGCACCACATGGTGGCTCACAACCATCTGTAATCAGATCTGATGCCCTCTTCTGGCCTGTAGGCATACATGCTGTATACATAATAAATAAATAAATCTAAAATAAAAAATAAAAAATAAAGTGGTTCTTAGCACCCAGACAAATGGGAGCTGTTTTCCTACAAGACCAGCACTGCTGCCACTAAGACCCTCCTCACCAACTGTGTCCTGGAGTGACAGCAACCCTGTGCTGTGAACCCTGTGCTGTGAACCCTGTGCTGTGAACCCTGTGCTGTGAACCCTGTGCTGTGAACCCTGTGCTGTGAACCCTGTGCTGTGAACCCTGTGCTGTGAACCCTGTGCTGTGAACCCTGTGCTGGGCCATGATACCGCAACGTCTCCCTTTCTGGTCCAGAGAGCGGACTAGAGAGTTTTGCATTATTTCAAAAAGGAATATTAGTCATCTGGCAAAGATTGTCCCTTCCCTTTGATTATTTAATATGTAATGTGTTCAAAGAAAACATGGTCTTTACCCTCAGCCCACTAGCCAAGTCATATTCTCAGGAATGCTTTTTTTTTTTTTTTTTTTTTGGTTTTTCGAGACAGGGTTTCTCTGTGTAGCTTTGCGCCTTTCCTGGGACTCACTTGGTAGCCCAGGCTGGCCTCGAACTCACAGAGATCCACCTGGCTCTGCCTCCCGAGTGCTGGGATTAAAGGCGTGCGCCACCACCGCCCGGCTAGGAATGCTTTTATTAATAGACAATTTCTAGTCAAAAAAGAAAGCAAAGTGGGGTTGTGGGACAGAAGCCGCATACACATCTATACCCTCAGCACATGGCAGAAAACTGAGGTAGAAAATTCATGAGTTTCAGGGCAGCCAGATTTACATACAGAAACACTGTCACAAAAACAAAGCAAACGTGTAACAAAGAACACAAACATCACTAAAGTCAATGTCCTACTCCTCAGAGACAGACAGTACATCCTAATCTTTCCATGTTTTTACAGACACATATCCCAACCACAACGGGAAGAAACTGCTCCAACCATACTGTCAAAACATAATTCTCACTTTATACCTCTGCTTCTTCCTTACTATCAAACGAGAAAGGGGCCAATTATGGAGTGAGGCCTAATTACCTAATCACTAGGTGACTTGATTAATTACCTTGTACTAAGATCACTACACATTCTTCCTTCTTTTGGGCTCTATCAAGGGACTGCAGGAGGCAGCGAGATAACTTGTGCAATCTATACACAACTTCCTGTGTCCTTACACATCACAAGCCAAAAGCATTTCCAGACAGCCATGTGCCTGCCTGTCTCTCATGGTACATGACCCCAAAGACTGCTAGAAGTCAAGAGAGGAGCTACTGTACTGTCTTAACAATGAGCAGCAAGCTTAATTCTAAATGAAAACATTAATAATCATGGAAAAACAGTTCTGAGAGCTTATTATTAAAGGTCATGGGGAGAATGTTGGACATAATCAAGTTACTTTGGATATTAGAACTCATAGTCCAGAAAATTTACTATAGAGATAACAAATAGCTGAAACCCCAAAGGCAATTTAAATATACCAATACATTCATGAACTGTCAAAAAGGAAGAAAACAAAAGAATCGATAAATTTTCAAAGGTTTGAATTCAAATGAGCTCATATGCATGCCTAACTAGCTCCTAGGAAGCCGAGGCAGGAAGGCCAGAAGTTAAGGTTACCCTTGGCTACACAACAAATCAAGACAAGCTGGGTAACTGGTCAAAAGGGAAAATGGATAGAAGCCATGTTTTCTGCCAGTTAATAGTCTGACCTTAGCACTCAAAGAAGAAATGGTAACAAATCTCCTGCTACTTTAAGAATGCAGCAAAACGTTTGCTGAATCTCACAACTTGTGTTTGTACGTTGTTCACGTTATAGGGTACTAGGAAGCAGTATGAGGACAAAGTCAAGTGGCTTACAGTATCTAAACTACAGGGTTTATCATCTAAACTACAGGATCTCTAGAAACTAAGCTACATTCCCCAGCCCAAAACTGTACTTCACTAAAACTGACAAGTGCTTGCCTTAACTGGCATGGTACTATAGAAATCAGACAAATTTCAGAGTAGCAGAAATGAATGAAATGGGTACAATAATACAGAGAATACTAACAATATAAAATACTAACACTGATAATCATTTTAGATTGAATATTAATTACCTTGACATATGGATTACTCTGAAGTAAAAATGCAGGAACTTGCAGAGTAAGATACTCATTTTCTCTCCAGTTTAACATGAAAGCAACACACTCTTCAGCTACAACTTGACGAAGTGGAATATCTAAAGAACAAGTAAGAAACAATTGGAATAGCCAAGTGAGGAGACAAAGGTTGGGGAGGCAAGAGGGTCAGAAGTTCAAGGTGACCCTAAGCTCCACAGCAACTGCAAATGACAAAAGACCTTCCCCATGAACAAGTGAACGGACAGATACATACTCAAAATACAAAAGTAGTGAGGGGGGAAAAAAATCACCAAAGCTTGCTTTAACCATTATTTCTTTGAAATAAATACACCAAAGTATGTTGTGAACTTTTTGTGGCTCAAAGCAGTAACAAGATTTTAATGTATTTTAGGAATAAAAATATAATGCATCCTAAGTCACAATGCCAAGACAATGTCATGGAGAGACAAATGAACCTGGTGCCTGCGGCCACAGGCCACTGGCTCTCCTGGAAGTGCAGTTATACATGGCTGGAAGACACCGTGTGGGTGCTTGGAACTGAACCCAGGTGCTCTGGAAAAGCAACCAGCGCTCCTGTCTGCTGAGTCATCTCTCCATCTCCTCTCCACCCTTTCTTTTCTTTTCTTTTCCTTTTTGAGATAGTGTCTCTCATTGAGTCTGCAAGGGCACCCCATTTCACATGTGCACACACTAGAAAAAATCTCTCCCACAGCCTGACCCTCAGAGAGAGCATGCCTACCAACTCTGACGCTTACAGTGGTACTGATTCAGTCTATGCTATAGTCAAACACCTAAGTGCATAATTATGGCTTAGACAAAAATAGGAACTATACCCATGGGAAGAAAAAAAACCATTTCCTTATTTTTCTCGAAACATTTGAAACAATACAACTTTTTCTTCTCATTCTAAACAGCAGTAATAACATAAGCTATAGGACAAGTTGCTGAACAGTTAAGTAAGAATTTACCTAAATTATGTGTTTACTGACGATCCACCATGAGGGAAAAGAGAGAAACTAGCGGATGTGACTTCCGGATTAGTTCACCAATGTAAAGCCTGGGTAGGAGCTACAGCCTGGCAGTAAAGTGCTGGCCTGGCATGTGAGGCCCTGGATGCAGTCCCCATGACCACCCAAAGCAAACATTATGCTAGCAAAGAGCACTGGGGAGCTAGGGCTGGAAGATACCAACACGCACTGCTGAAAACTCTTAGTCATTGAAAACTACAAGTCTCTTTGGAAATCAGAACGCAATCATTAAACTTACGCATAATCCCCCAGAGGGCCACCAGTCATTACTACTGCTTCGGCATAGTAAACATCTTTCCTCACAATTCAATTTCACTGTCTATAGTATCAAACGTATACATTAATTTCTGCAACTACACTTCAAACCTATGAGATAAGAAACCACTGTACCTAAAAACCATGTCAGTTTCCATGATATGATCACTTTCAGAGTAAGATATTTAATATCTGAAGTGGACTCTCAACCCCTGTTCCTGAAGTGAGTGGCCACAAGTGAGTTCCTGGACCCCTTCAATCAGTTTGAGTACATTTTATTGCAGTAGTGAGACAACAGCCTTCAACCAATACAGCTCAGGACATTGTATCCTTTTAAGCATATATACATACCTTTTTATATTAAAAACAAAAAAATTTAAAAAAACCACACACCAAAATTAGTAAGAACCAAAGTTTATACAACTCTGTAAGCTTGTATAGTTAGAATAGGCATTGGGAATGCTATTCCTATAATCCCGTAAGTGACACTTTCAGTATCAAATATATTTTATATACTTACTCACCATCAAAACCAAAGAAATTCATGACAGAATTAGAAGTAGAAAAACAATTACCTTTGTATCATCTCCTTTCCCAACTCCTGCCCATTATCTATATTCAGTTCTTCCCCATTCCCTTTAACAGACTATACTTTTTTGTTTTGTTTGTTTTGAAACAGAGTCTCAGTATGTAGCTCTGGCTGTCCTGGAACTCACTGTGTAGACCAAGCTGGCCTTGAACTCACAGAGCTCTGAGTGAGTACTTCTGCCTAGTGAGTGCTGGGATTAAAGGCATTTGCCATCAAACCAAGCTTCTAACAGGATATCATAAAATTGCAATGTTAGACCTGGATTGACAATTCACCCCGGGAAACTGAGCACAAGAGGCCCAAGTGTAGTCCAGAAGAGTGGCACACACTTGTAGACCCAAACACTCAGGGAGCCAAGGCAAAGGGTCACTTGAAGCCAGAGGGCCAACATTGTTAGAAAATAAGTAAAATGATAACACCTAGTTTCCACAATGTGTTGAAAAGTCCAATAAAAACCCATTCTACTCCTACCCCCTGCCTCTGCAACTTCTGAATGGGACTACACTAGGAAGTAAGATTTCTACATATATAATCAGTCAAACTGAGGTCAAGTGATTTAGGGAGGACCTTTCTAAGAGAAAGCGGGCACATGGAAACAAGGGCAGACTAGAGGATGCAGCTAGAGCCAAGCATGCCAAAGATCGCCAGGCACAGCTAGAAAGGTTTAGCCAGGCATGGCTGAGTCCCTCTGATTTCAGATGTCTAGTCCACAGCAGTGCAATGGTTTGCATGTCATCTGAAGTCACCCTGTTTGCATGGCTGGTATGGAAACTCAAGGGAAGAAATTTTCTTCCCGTTACCAATGTTCTCAAGTTACCTCCAAACCCAAACTGTTCCAGGATAGAAATTTTCCAATAGAGGTAAAGCCAGGTAAACAGATCCCTACCCAACAACACCTCAATTATAAAACTATAAAAACTATACCCAGTGAAGTATAGAATTTTGCCTGTGGACGTATGCCCTCCTCTTACCAGGAAGCCTCATTTCCAGATAACCTCGGACCCTACTAATAAGGTCGGAAGGAGGTCTCTCTCCTGACTGTCCCATTCCAGCTTCATGGGTGTGAATATCCAAAAGTAACATCTCATTCAGCATAACCTGGCGGAGTTTCGGTGAGAACTCTGTTACCAACTCCAAACAAGCTGCAAACAGCTGTTTTGCATGGGGAAAGTCCTATAAAAGAAGCAAGAGAATAGCCTGAGTCAGTCCTCGGGGGCCAATGTAATGTGTGTGTTCACAGGCACTGGGAAAAAGAGAAGGGTACAACTGAAATGTTACCACTGCAGCTAGGAGAGTGAGGCCAGACTATCTTCTTCTTTACTGTTGATTTTTTACAATAAATAACTATAAATGCATGCACTACTCAACAAGCTGGACACAAATTATACAGTAACAAAGAACGATATTCCACAAGTATAAAATTTTATGACAAGAACCCTTCTCCACCTAAGATATCAGAATTTGACCATAGACCCTGAAGTAGGTTTCACATTCCACACTCTTTGCATATCGACTGTGTAACTACCTAATAAATCACACAAATGTAATCATCTATGTGTCCTACTCATCCCACTGCAAACTAGCACTGACACTCTCCCAATCCCTTTCTCGTCCCAACACGGTGACTCCCCAATTACGATGAGGTAGCAGCCCTCACAGTAAAAGGTCTTTGCAGCTACCTTCCTGGAGTCAGGGGCAGCACTGCAGTGTCCTGCTAGTCACTATGTTTTTTGTTTCTTAGACAGGACCACAAGATGCAGCCATGGCCTATGCAGACCACTATGGCTTCAACCTCACAAAGATCTATTTCTTTCTCCCAAATGCTAGAAGTAAAGGCATGTACCATCACACCCAAATGCTTCTCTTTTCCTTAAAGACTTTCTCTTTTGGGGCTGGAGATGGCTGAGCGGTTAAGAGCACTGACTACTCTTCCAGGGGACCCAGGTTCAATTCCCAGCAGCCACATGGTAGTTCACAACTGTCTGTAATTCCAGGATCCAACACCCTCACACAGACATACATACAAGCAAAGCACAAAACAAAAACAAACAAACAAAACCTTTCTCTTTTGGTTTTTCAATACAGAGTTCAATTCTTAGCACTCACATGGCATCTCACAAGTCTGTAACTCTAGTTCCAGGGGATCCAACACCCTCACACAGACATACATCAAGCAAAACATCAATGCATATAAAGTAAAAATAAATCATTAAAACAAGGGGTTGCATCACCACCACCAGTCACAGACTATTTTTATTTTGTGCATGAGTGTTTTGTTTGTATGTATGAGCAGTGGGTGTGTCCATAAAGTGGGCATTAGACCCCATGGAACTGAATTTAGAATGTTGGTAAGCCTCCACATGGGTACTGGAAACCAAACCAGGTCCTCTACAAAAGCAGCAAGTGCTCTTAACTGATGAGCCATCTTTCCAGACTTGCTATCTTTTCCTGTTTTGTATTTGTGTGGTATATATACTTATCACACCGTTCGAGCTGATGGTGCTCTGCTCTAGGATTCCATCTTGTACATTAAAACCAGGAAATAAGGACTGGAGAGAGAGCTCAGCAGGCAAGAGCACATGTGTTCTCACAGAGGACCCACGTTCAGTTCAAAGCACTCACGTCTGATAGTGCAAAACCTCCTGTAACTCTGAAGTAATGGGATCTGATGCCTCTGGCACGCAAGGGTACCTGCACACATTATGTGCATGTCCACATACAGACACACACCAATTAAAAATAAAAATCTTTTTCAGATTAGGAAACAATCAGCTTTGATTCCTTTCTCCTGGAATTATTAAAATAGGATTTTTGTTCTGATTAGAGAAGTATGTGGTGTGTGCCCGTTTGTGTGTGTGTGGTGCATGTCGAATGTCATGTATGTAGAAGTCAAGAGGCCAACTTCAGGTTGGTGTTCACCTTCTACCTTATGTGAGACAAGATCTTTGCCGGTTTTGTTGAATACACCAAGCTAACTGGGCCTAGACTTCTGGAGCTTCTTTTGTGTCCACATCACCTCACCCTAGAAGTGCAAGGCTTACAGGCTCCTGCTGCCATGTCTGACTGTATGTGAGTTCTGGGCATCTGAACTCAGGTCCTCATGCCATGCACCAAGCACTTGATCCACTGATCATCTCCCCGACCTCTGAAGAGGGCTTGAACAAATGTTTCTTGTACATTTTCACTCACCTTAACAGTACTGCAGTGTAAACCTTTGGCCATGAGAATGTACACCAAATCTCTTGTTAAATTGTCCTTAATTCCTAAGATAACACCACTATATACAGAAGGTACTTCCCACTAAAAAAATAAAAAAAATAATTAAAATACATAAGCACACACACAGAGGAAAGCAAATCTAGGTGAGAATCTCTCAATGACCTTCGAATGCATTTAAAAGATAAATATTGCACCCTTAACCTCAAGAGGCAGAGGCAGATGGATCTCTCTGAGTTCAAGGCCAGTCTGGTCTACAAAGCTAGTTCCATGACAGCTGGAGCTGTTACACAGAGAAACTCTGTCTCAAAAAAGAAAAACAACAACAAAAACAAATTAACACCAATAAATACCATAAATACCAGAAGAATTCAATTAATATTTAGAACAATTTCCATGTCACTGCATCTGTGTATTTAAGCCTTATAAAATATCAATGTATTCCAGGCTTTTCTTAAACGGAGTCACCAAGAAGATGCAGTTAACAACACTGCCAGAGAGCTGGAGAGAGCGCTCAGCTGTTACAGGCGGGGCTCACAACCGAACCTGTCAAAACGCACTGCCCTATTATCGCAAGTGTCTCCTATGGTTACTGCCCTTTTCCCTATAAACTACAGTCCATTCCACCTGTATTTTATGCATTTTTATTTTTACTACATTTTTGAGACAGGGTCCTAGTCTGTAATGCAAGTTGGCCTTGAACTCTGGATGCTGCTACCCTAGCTTCTTGCATGATGGGATCAGAGGTACACACTTGTGTTCCCAGCTTGAAACACTGCTTTAAAAGTTATTTTCATGCATGAAAGTTTTAAAGAAATAAGTGTTATAAAAAAGTTTCAAATAAGTTGATTCCAAAGTGGAACCTGCAGATTTCAAGATAACATTAAAAAGCAAAACCACTTCCCCCGACCCCCTCAAGAAAAGGTGTCTTGGAAAAAACCTACATAGGTTGGCTATGTATCCCTGGCTGTCCTGAAACTCACTTTGCAGACCAGGCTAGCCTGGAACTCAGGAAATCCACCTGCTTTTGCCTCCTGAGTGCTGGCAGTAAAGGCATGCAGCACTACACCTGGCCAGAAGTAATAACACTTAGCAGGAGATCAAACAGGTCAGAATCCCAGCATGGTTGGGGAGGAAGCACTGGTAGGTGAAGGCTGCTAGGGCAGGGCGTTTTCTTCAGGCCCATGCCCCAGTACACTGCCCCAAACCCATTGACAGATGGGCCAACAGGAGTTGGGTTCAAGAGGCGATAAAAAGAAAAAAAAAAAAGGAAGTTGGGAGGGGGTGTGAGTGGAGGTCTGGGAAGAGTTGGGAAATGAGTGGGAGTAAATCTGATCAAAACACACTGTATACATGCATGAAACTCTCAAAGAACAAAAAATATTAATAAAATAAAATAAAAATACAAGGGCTGGAGGTATACCTCAGTGGCCTAGTACTTGCAGAGAGTGAATGAAGCCTTGGGTTCAATTCTCAGAAACAGAAACAAAAAGACAACAACAGCAGCCTTGAACCCCATAAAGGTATAATATAATATAATACACATTTTACCCATATTTACAGAGGGGTTTAAAATGCATGAAGGTGCTCAGACAGCAAATGAAATATAAACTGTGTTCATGTTACTGAATTTGTATTGTGTATTTTCCTTTTTTCTTTCCACCATCAATGTTAAAGGTACAATTGTGGTCATATGAAATCTACTTGGGGCTGGAGACACGGCTCAGCCGTTAAGAGCACTGGCTGCTCTTCCAGAGGACCTGAGTTCAATTCCCAGCACCACATGGTGGCTCACAATCATCTGCAGTGAGATCCGGCGCCCTCTTCTGGCCTGCAGGCATACATATAGACAGAACACTGTATACTGTATACATAATAAATAAATCAGAGAGAGAGAGAGAGAGAGAGAGAGAGAGAGAGAGAGAGAGAGAGAAAGTCAACCTACTAAAGGCATTTTTTAGTATTTTAAAAAAAAGCCAGAGGATAGCATTTCTCCTAGAATATAGTATAAAACAAAGAAATTCATACCTGTTGTTAACAGAGTTTCTTACCTTATTGGACACAGTCCAAAATTGTCTCTCTGAAGTCATACCATGTAATTCAATTAAAATCTGTCTAATCCGCCAGGGATCCACTGACAATATAAGCTGATGTTCCAACTGGCCAATGTTGACACTTGCTGAAGCTAAGGAAGAGAGCTCCATTTCAACTAATGATTAAACTCAAAGTAAATATAAAATTTTGAATATGATACAACTGAGAGAAATGGAATGTGTGAAGTGTCTTAAGTTAAAAAGGTAGAAACCATTTTGAGAATGGAATTATTTTACATAATTCAAATTACGTACTACCTTTATTCCCACATAGAAAACCTACCACAACTTGTATGCACTTAGTAAAGTGAATGCATCTTTCAAAACACACAGTAAAAGGGCTTGGAGAGATGGCTCAAAGGTTAAGAGCACTGGCTGCTCTTCCCAAGGTCCCAGCAACCACATGGTGGCTCACAAGCATCTGTAATGAGATCTGGTGCCCTCTTCTGGCCTGTAGACACATGCAGGCAGAGCACTGTATACATAACAAATAAATCTTAAAAAAAAAATACACAGTAAAAATGTAACAAAGTAATTAACTCGCATTCAGAATTTGTGGACCATATGGAAATAATTGATATAAATAGATTCTCCCTTTTGAACAAGTATTAATAAAAGTTTGTATGGAAGATATCATCATTAGCAAATACTAAAGAAGTATGTGTTTTTTGTTTCTTAATCCATTTCTCACACTTACCTTGTGTGTGTGCCCACATGCCACAGAATATATGTGGAGGTCCAGAACCGGGGAGGCTACATAGCAGGGGGACCCTAGGATGACTATGGCTTATAATAAATTTTGGTTTTACTCAATCACTGGGCAAGCCTCAGTGAAACATTTCACTATTAGGATAAGAATTTGTACTGTATCAAGCTGATAATAGAATAAATAAATAAATAAACAAACAAATAAGCTAATAAATAAATACAGACAAAACCAGCCACCACCACCCCCTCAAAAAAAAAACTCTACACCTGGGCTCATGGCCACCGCCACATTTCCTTCCATCTGCTGTGCAGTGGTCCAGGCTGAACCTGAATAAAAGGACGCTTATGTGCTTGCATCAGGAAAAAAAAAAGTAAATTGATGCTTAAAAGGAAAACACCCACATCAATGTTCCAATCACCAAGGAAGGAGAAAATAAATTCTGTCTCCAGTTCTAAAGCTACCATTTAGAATTGTAGTTAAAGGACTGGATGATGGGGCTGGAGGGATGGCTCAACAATTAATTAGGAGCACTGACTACTCTTCCAGAGGACCTTGATTCAATTTCCAGTACCCAGGTGGAGGCACACAACTGTCTTTAGCTCCAAGGCCAAAAGAGCTCTTGAACTAAGATTCCTCAGTCTGTGTGCAGTGAGACCTATGGGCCTGGATTCAGGAAAATTTCCCAAGGGCAAGGCTGTTTACTGCTATGATTGCACACCTTGTCCAGACAATGAGATTTCCAATGAGACAGAGTCTCTATACTAGAGCCATTGAAGTTATCCATGCTTGAAATCCAGGTTTACTTTCATATGAGAAGGACCACATTTGTATTTGGACTTCTCTGTAACCTTCTGTGAATATGGAGATATATGGGATTCATAGAGATCTGCCTACATCTGCCTCTGCTCTTCTGAAATTAAAAATGGCCAGTCCCATGCCTGATCTTTTGGCATCCAAGATGGCCAATCCCACCACCCTACCATACTCTTCTCTAATATAGACTGTTAATATTCATGTTATTGATATATAATACTTGAGAACTTCATACATATTCTCTTATCCAATTGTACTAATCACATGTTTTAAAGTAGTAAAGTGGTTTCTAGTAAAATTTCATCTTGTCTTTCAAAAAAAAAAAGAATGTATGTGGAGGTCAAAAGACAAGCTGCAGGAGACAATTCTCTCCTGCTACCACACAGGTTCCGGGAACTGAACTGGGACAACAGGCTTGGTGACAAGGACCGTCCTATCAGCCCAGATGTATGCTTTTTAAGGGGAAAGAAAGAGGAAGGAAGATTCCCATCCTCGCAGCGCAGAAACAAAACAAAAACAAAACACCCAAATGACTGCGAAAAATCTAATTTTTCAGCTCAGTTACCAGCCTTCAATAACACATACCTGGCAGTTTTATGTGCTAATATCATTTTTTATACTGAACATTCAGACAGCTAAAAGCCAATGATGACGACAGCTAAACATTTTCTTTTGATAAACCAAGTAAATGACTCACAACCTGAGTGGATTTAGGATTTAGGCTAATGTTTCTTACTAACTATAGAACTGTATTTTGTATACATATTGATAAGGTCACAAATGGGAGAACAGTCAAATAAGATAAAAATGACATTCTCACAGTTAAATGCTTAGCCTGCAGGTGACAGCACCGCCATACTGGCTGGCAATCACAATTCCTTGTGGTCCCTTACCAACCCTGCTCCATCCATACTTTACCCTCAAGAACATACTAGCAGTAGTGTCTGTCTGGGTCTATCCCCAGCTAAACCCTTTTATGAACTATGCCCAAATCTCCACCAGCCTCTGGCTCAGCTAAGAACCAAGAACTGTTCACACAGAAATCTGACCACAGCAGATAGATTGAGTTTCTATTAATTACTCACACAAATACCTACTGAAATACCAAGAAAGACTTAGGAATATCTTAGTATTAACTTGAAAGGGGCAAAATGTGAGCTGTGAGAACAGGGCTAACCTGGAATATCATAAAATGAAGTCACAGGTTTAATGCACAGATTTACTCTAGGAGACCTCTTCCTCATCTGATCAACAAGCAGCTTGCGTTCCTCGTCTCTCAACAATGTAATGGAAAGCTCATGTGAAGAGATCATGAAGACATACTGCAGATCCTCCAACCCCAGACAAACATTCCTAAAGCAGCAAGAAACATTATAAAACAGAGTGTAAACTTTGGTTTGGGAAAAACATTCCTATCAACCAATTACTATTCATAAGCCACTTTAAAAAGCCACCATTTCATAAATTATGTAAATTATGTAACCAGATGGGCACGGCAGTGCAACCTGCAATCTCAGCATTTGGGAAGCAAAAGAGGGAGAAGTGAGAGTTTGGGGCCAACTGGAGTGGAGTGACATGGTGAGCTCCAGTCTCCAATAAATAAATGCTGTGAGCGTGGTCCATCAGCAGAGTACTGGCCAGCACGTGCAAGTCTTGGGTTTGATCTCCAGTATCTCTCTCTCTCTCTCTCTCTCTCTCTCTCTCTCTCTCTCTCTCTCTCTCTCTCTCTCTCTCTCTCTCACACACACACACACACACACACACACACACACACACACACACACACACAGAGAGAGAGAGAGAGTCTCAGCAAGGCATTAATCCCAGCAGCCAGGACTGGAAGTCACAGGATAACGAGTTTCGGAATAACTGGATATCGCAGTAGAACCTATCTCAAAAAATAAGAGCAGGGTAGGGCAGCGACAGCTGCAAGGAGGGCAATACAGCTCACAGGGTCACAGCACTTGCTGCTGCTAAGCCAAGCTTAGTTCCCAGAGCACACGTGATACAAGGAAAGAACAGAATCCTTTAGCCTGTCCACTTATATCCACACATATCCTGGCATGTGCTCATACAGAGAGACAGACACACACACACACACACACACATACAAATTTAAAAACTAAAATTTTCTCATAAAACTAAGTTCCAAGGCTTTTAAAAAAAAAAAAAAGAAAAGAAAAAGAAAGGTACTTACTTTAGAAAAGCAGCCATGTTTCCCTTCAAAGACTCTGAAGCTTTTTCTACATTTATTGATCTTGAACATACCTAGGAATTTGAGTAATTTTCATTTGAATATGGATCTCAGTTTGAAATTTTGAGATTTACAAACAACAGAAGATTTAGAGTTTGGTTTTAGGGTTTCTCTGTGGAGCCCCGACTGTCTTGGAACTCACTCTGTAGACCAGGCTCACCTTGAACTCAGAGATCCGCCTGCCTCTGCCTTCCTGAGTGCTGGGATTAAAGGTGTGCACCACCACCGCCCAGGTTTGGTTTTTTTTTTAATGTGTATGGATGTTTAGCTTGGATGTCTATCTGTGCAACATGTACGTGCCTGATGCCTGCAGAGACCAGAGGTGGTGCCAGATGGATTCTCTGGAACTGGAGTTACAGATACTTTTGAGTGGCCATGTAGGTGCTGGGAATCCTCTGGAAGGGCAGCCAGTACTCTTAACCACTGAGCCATCTCTCCAGTGCTCCAAATACCTGGACTCACTGTGGCAGTTTTAAAGAAATGGCCCACAAAGGGACTGGCACTATTGGAAGGTATTTGCTGGAGTGGGTGTGGCCTTCTGGAGGAAGTGTGTCACTGTGGAGGCAGACTTTGAGGTCTCATATATTCTTAAGCCACACCCAGTGAGATGACTACTTCCTGTTGCCTACAAGTCATGATGTCAGACTCTCAGTCTCCAGCACCAGGACCATGTTTGCCTGCACTCCACCACGATGGTGATGGATTAGACCTCTGAACTGTAAGCCACCCCAATTAAATGTTTTCCGTTATAAGAGTTGCCATGATCACGGTGTCTCTTCACAGCAATAGAAACCCTAACTAACACAATCACTAATCACTGATTTGGTTAAGTAGTATAAGACAAGAGTCAAGATAAGAACCCACTAAAGAAAGAGGGGCAGACCATTTTCATAAGTTCGGGCATATAGAATTAATAACAACCTGGGGCATTAAGTTCCTATTATAGGAGACAGGATCTGTCTTCTACTAAGTTTCAGAAATTATTCTGACACATAAGAGGGGAAAATATTGACAAGCACCCTCAAAAAAGGCAGGAGTCCAAATACCTATGACAGCAGAAGCGAGACTGAGAATTTAAATACAGTGACAATGCTTTTTGGGGGTCTTCTATTTTTAATTGTAAAATGAGCTCATTGTTTTCTTTCTTCACTCTCTCTCTTTTGAGACAGGATCCCATATATTGCAGGTGGCCTCCAATCTGCCTTGTGGCTGACAATGACCTTGGACTTCTCCTTCTCCTGCAGTAATCTCAGCACTGGAACTATAGACCTGTGCTAGCACAATCAGTTTTATATGTTGATGGGGATGAACTGAGGGCTTTTGTTCATGCTATAAAAGCATTCTACCAATGGAGCTACAGCTCCAGTCTGATAAGGAAAACTTTTTAGAGATTAGCAATGATGTTGGAGATAAAAATGTAGAAAGTTCATTATGCCTCTAATCAATGCATCAAGTCCATACAATAAAACATTTAAAGCCAGGCAAGGTTGCATATGCCTGCAATCCCAGTACTTAGAAGGCCAAGGTAGTAAGATGTCAAGTTTGATGAAGCCCGGGCTAAGCAGCCAGCCTTTATCACAAAACAAAACTGAGAAACTGTTTAACAGTTGCTCGGAGAATTCTTAAGAGCAGAACTCAGACTCCAGTACTCACACAATAAGGCCGTCGAACCCAGCTCCAAGGGATCAGAGACAGAGGACCCCTAGTCCTACTCGACTCCCACAGAGTGGAGAAGCACAAGCTCTAAGATCAGCAACAAGATCTGGACTCACAAGCTCAAGTGGAGAGTGACAGAGAAGACACCTAATACTGTCTTCTGGCCTCTGAGCTCATACACAGGTGTGTACGCCTATGTACATATGCTCACACAGATACATAATAAATAAATAAAGTGAATCTTCAGGTCTGGCAAGATGGTTCAACAGGCAAGGGAGCTTGATATAGCTGTGAGTTCCAACCTCGACAAATTGTCTTCTGACCTCTACCTTCGTGCATTTACATGTGCACACACATATACATACAATAAACAAATACATAAGTATAATTAAAAACATTTTTAAAAATAAATACTTTTTAATTAATATTTACGGGCTGAAGCTGGGAAGTTGGGTGGTGGCACATGCCTTTAATCCCAGCTCCTGGGAGGCATAAGCAGAACTCTCCGTGAGTTCAGCCTGACTACATAGGCAGTTCCAGGACAGCCAAGACTATAATGACCCTGAGTCCAAAAAAAATAAAAATAAAAATAAAAATAAAAATAAAAATAAAAATAAACCTCAAATAACAACAACAACAAAATGTTGGAGAATGGAGAGATGGTTCAGCAGTTAAGAGCACTTACTGCTCTTGCAGAGGACAGTTCACAGCTGCTTGTAATAACTCCAATTCCAGAGCACCTGATGCTTTATGGCCTCTGTAGGCACATGCACACACATGGTGCACATAAACTCAGACAGACACACACAGAATCTTAGGCCAAGTGTGGTGGTGTAGGACTTTAGTCTCATCACTTGGGAGGCAGACACAAGTGGAACTCTAAGTTTGAGGCCAGCCTGGACTCTGTCTTAATAAACACATTTATTTATTGTCTCAATAAATAAACAGATTTTTCACTTAAAAAAGCAGGGCTGGGCAGTGGTGGCTCATGCCTTTAATCCCTGCACTGGGGAGGCAGAGGCAGGCAGATCTTTGTGAGTTCAAGTCCAGCCTGGTCTACAGAGCGAGATCCAGGAAAGGCACAAAGCTACACAAAGCTACACAGAGAAACCCTGTCTCGAAAAACAAAAAACAAAAACAAAACAAAACAAAAAACCAGAACCTTAGGATGCAGTGTTAAGTGCAGCAGAGCAGAATAGCCAGGGAAAGACCAAGAAGGATGCAGCAGAGAGACAGGAGGAAAAGGAGGAAAGATGTTTGAAGATGAATCCAAACACAATGTGATGGATGTGCCTACCTCACCATTGGGAGCTGGGCAGAAGAACAGAGACTCTGAGGCCTGGGCAACAGCAAGATCCAGTCTTTAAAAAAAGGGGGAGGGGCAGAGGAAAAAGAGGAGGGAGGAGGAGGAAGAGGAGGGGAAAAACAGTAAGAGGTAGAAGAGAAAGAGGAAGAGGAGAAGGGGAGGGAGGATGAAGAGAAGGCTGGAGGAAGAAGAGGAGGAGGGAGGAAGGAAAAGAGGGAGAGGAGGGCAGCGAGGAGGGGAAGAGGAAGAAGGATGAGGGGGAGGCGGAGGCGGAGGGGAGGGAGGAGGGGCAGAAGAGACAGCTGCTGCTCAGTTTGTTACCACTGTCGACATAGTCACAGAGAAGAAAGGCCTAAGGCAAAGCAGAGCCCAGGACAGGCATGGAAAACAGAGCAATGGTCTATCTCCACAGGAGAACAAATGCCTTACCTCAAGGAGAAAGTCTATTTTTTCTTTGTTTGGTCTAAGAAACAGTTGATTAAACTGGACACCAATTGGTCTGCCTTCCAGAATATCACGTACTGTGTTGCAGGCGCACACTTTAAAACAGATTTCATCTAGAGCTTCAATTCTACAGAACACAAAAGTAGAAACATGAATGTTTCCTTTATTATAAAATGGGAACAGTAGCACAAAACACAAGTTCAAAGGATGGAATCATTTCTTCTTGAGAAGTAATATTTTAGTATCTTCAAGTACACAACTAAACATATACCAACACAAAAAAATGTACGAAAAGGTTAGTTTAATTCTAGAAACTAAGCATAAGAACAGAGCTGTGCTCCACATAACTTTCTCACTTTAAGTACTTGAGAAGAAGCTAGACAAAGAACTTGGAAATGTCTCCACTGGGCTAAAGGGCTGGCTCAGTGAGGAAGAGCAGTCGTTGCTCTTCAGGAAGACATGGGTTTGATGTCACCTCACAATTGTCTGTAACTCCAGCTCTAGGAGATCCAACACCTTCATGTACAAGATACACAGACATCCATGCAAGGAAAACACCCATATACATAAAAACAAGTAATTTTTAAAAATGTCTCCATGTGTCCCTTATATCAAAAGTGAAAATAATGTGAGTGACATGTAATTTGCAAGTGTGATTTAATAACTCACAGAGCACTTGTCCTGTTATTCAAAGATAAACACTAATTTTTCAACTTACCCCTGTTGAGCTTTCTGCAAGAGCTCCCTTAATACTGACTGCCGGAACTGAACAGGTAAAGTGAAGGCTACGTTGTCTTCAATGAAAATCTGCACTACCTCCTAGAACAAAGATATAAAATTGCATCCAAGTAAAAACCAAGGCAGCTTCGTTAAGACACTTTCTACAGGGTAAGGATGTAGCTCCAGTTGGCAAAATGTTTGCTTGCCTAGCATCAACAAAGCCTTGGGCCCAATGCCCGGCACTATAGACAACTGAGGGATGGTGGTACATGCCTGTAATCTCAGCACTGGGGAGTAGAGGCAGGAGAATTAGAAGCTCAATGTCATCCTAAACTGTACATTAAGTTAAAGAAAATTATACAAATATCTTACTGGAAAGGTATTTTCTTTGAAAAATTCTAAAATTAGATTAAGAACAGAAATAGTTCCCCTTTTCAAAGTTAAAGACCATGGAGCACAAAACAGAAACAGGAGAGAAACAAATTAAGAAGCCTTTGCATCTAACTAGACACAAAACAGAACCCACACCAAGCCTGAGCCAAGAGTGCTATCATACACCTCTAACTGAGCACTTGGGAGGCTGAGGCAAAAAGAAGTGAAGGCCAGCCTGGACTCCACAAGCAAATAAGTAAGAAAATAAACAAAGGAAAGCCAACAAACCCTAAATGCAACATCTGAAGGACACAAACTTTCTATATGTGCAACTCGCATCCACTGCAGAGCTGCAACACGATCTCTCTCCCTTCTCGGCTGCCCGACCCATCCTGTGGCCGCTATCCACAGTCAGAGGAACGTGGCCAGGAGCATTCTGAAGGTCTTATTTACATAGACCTTATTATCACATGAAGGAGCTTCTCAAACAGGCTTTTTTTTTTTTTGGTTTTTCGAGACAGGGTTTTTCTGCGTAGCTTTGCGCCTTTCCTGGAGCTCACTTGGTAGCCCAGGCTGGCCTCGAACTCACAGAGATCCGCCTGGCTCTGCCTCCCGAGTGCTGGGATTAAAGGCGTGTGCCACCACCGCCCGGCATGAAACAGGCTTTTAATACAAAAGTAGCCGGCTGGCCTGCAACTATGTACATCTGGCTGGCCTTGAACTCAGAGATCCACCTGCCTCTGCCTTCCAAGTGCTAAGATTAAAGGTACATGCCACCACACCCAGCTGACATTATTATTTTTTTTAATTAAAAAAATTTAAGGGCCATGTTATAATCCCTATTTTACTCTGGAGCAGTAGTTTTCACCCTTCCTAATACTATGACCCTCATGTTGTGGTGACCCTCACCATAGAATTATTTTTGTTGTTACTTCATAACTGTAATTTTACTACTATTATCAATTACAATGTAAATTACTGATGCGCAGGATATCTGATATGTGACTCCTGTGAAAGGGTCGTTCAACTCCCCAAAGGAGTCAAGACCCAGAGGTTGAGAGCCACGCTCTACTGGAGCCTAAGCCTCTATAAGCCTGTGTTGCTGAGATCGAACTGAAAGATATCTCAACTTTAATTCTCACCAGTACCTATCCATTCACCTCAAAAAAATTAATTTTCTCCCATAGACAAAGCAGATTTAAAAAAAAGGACAAGAGAAAAAGGAGAAAGTATACATGTTACAATCTTCCTCTTCATGTATTTTTGGATAGATAAAGAAATGACATTTTAGATGAAGATAGTAAATTATAAATCTGGGATAAAAACTCAACTGGGAGCTGGGCAGTAGTGGTGCATGCTTTTGATCTCAGCACTCAGGAGACAGAAGCAGGCAGATCTCTGTGAGTTCGAGGCCAGCCTGGTCTACAGAGCGAGATCCAGGACAGGCAGCAAAACTACACAGAGAAACCCTGTCTCGGAAAAAAAAAAAAAACCAAACTGGTGAAAGTTAAGCTTGACTGTTCTGAGTTAATAACATAAAGACACTGTTGGAATGAAAACATTCTCAAAATGACTTCACCACCACAAACTCTATTGATAGTGGCTTTCATTAAAAAGCACAGGAAAGCCAGATATGGTGGCATATGCCTTCAATCCCAGCAGATGCAGGCTCTGTGAGTTCAGACAGAACAGACACTCTGACTCAAAACAAACAAATATCGAAGGACAAGTACCCAAATGGGACACTAACTGTAACATTCTTTCTTCTATGGTTGGGATGGTAGATGAGCTGTGCTAAGACACAAACAAGACCCCGGGTTCCGTGAGAATAAAGCTCCCGCCCTATCCGTGATTGTAAAGCCTGGCTTTCTGGGTTTGAGAGTTCTACAGTTTCCTAGAGAAGTGAATAAGACTGCAAGCTTTTCTCTCAGTAACAGTGAATACATGTACAACTAATCATAATGTCTCACCCGAGTCACATGATAATCTTAAAAGATGAGCTAATAATATTAAGGATTACATTATTTTTTAGGCCTGGCTGACATCATAGGTGACTAACTCTACATCATACACCTGGCAAACAGTGGTAGCAGGATTTGAACTCAGTTTGTTTCTAAAACTTTTCAACTACATCTCTATAATCCCACTTCATCTTACCTGATAGTTGCCAGATCGTAAACAAATGTGGACTTGACTATATGGAGTCAACTGCTGAGAGTTATTATCAGAAGAAGGTACAAGAACATCACACGCTTGACAATAGCCGGCTAAGCGCTTCTCATCTATGGTACAATGAAGAGATAATGAACCTATCTGTAAAGTAAGAGTTATATATCATTATCCGTTAATGAAATGTACATAACAGACTAGTACTCCTTAGTGCATTTTAACAGTACAAGAAAACGATAATGAAAATTTCAAAACTAGAGGAACCACAAATAATGACAAGGTTAAATGTTTTGAGAAAAGATCAGCAAAACACTGTTCACTGACCAAGTGCAATTTGTGGTCTGCTTTTGCTTGTCAGGGTTGAAAAGAACAAACCCCCGAAGAGTCTGAATGTGGTCCACCAAACCTACGCTATTTATTGTTGGGCCCTTTTCTTCTCTTACTTCTTTACTGTCACTCAGTGAGTGTGACAAGGAAGGCATTAGAGTGAGTGACAAGGCTCACAGCCAGTCTTTACACCATAAAATCCATACGTCAAGCACATTTAAAAGATAGTAAAAAGAACAATCTTCTCTCAAAAATATTAGAAATGTTACTACCAAAAACATTTCTAAAGACATTTTCAAGTGAGTCTTAAATAATTACACCTAAAATTCCACAAAATTAGCAATTTCTAATAGCTCTAGCAAGTAAGCCTAGGGCTAGAGATGCAGCTCCCTGGCAGAGCACCTGGCTACCAGACTGAACCATGGGGTCAAGCCTTAGCATTACAAAAATAGATGAATAGAGAATAAATTAAGCTTTGAGGGTATCTACTAATTTTCTAATGAGGAAAGGAAATGAAAACAATTTTCCATGTTCTTAGAATAAAAAAAATTAGTTACACACTTAATATTCCATCATCTGAGGCTGGAGAGATGGCTCAGTACCTAAGAGGACACACATGGAGGACATGCTTGGTCCCCAGTACCCATGTTGGGTGGCTCACAACCACCTATAACTGCAGCTCCAAGGGACAAAACACCATCTGCTGGCCTCCTGGTGAACCAGGACTCATGTGCACATACCCAGAATTGAACAAAGCAATCATTCTTTTTAAAATGCAATCATCTGAATCCTAAGAAGCTTGTTCTACAGACCATGCTGGCTCTCCCTCCTGAGGGCAGGAACTAAAGGTGTGCACACACACTTGGCTAGTACTCTCCTTAATGACAGGGGACACAAGATGAACAGCTGCTTCCAGTCCCTATTGCCGTGACTCCCTGGCACAATGAACATCAAACTATTATCCAAAATAACCTTGTTCTCTTAAGTTGCTTTTGGATATTTTATCACAGCCACAGGAAAAGAAACTAAGATAACGAGGAAATAATATACATCTTTAAAAACTAGTTTGTACTATTTCTTTTTAACTTTCCAAATTTTCTGCAACAGGCACATTGGTTTGTTGGTGTCAGGACTGAACCAAAGGACTTGTGCTTGCTAAAACCACATTCTACCATGATGCCATACACCCGAAATGGGTTCAGTGTCACATATCATTTAATCACAGCACTTGAGTCAGCCTTGTCTACATTGGGAGTCCAGGCCACCCAGAGCCACACAGTGAAACTATCTTAAAAACCAAACAAGTTACACTCAGATACTCAATACAGCTTTTTTTTTTAAGTTTTTAAGGGACCAAATATTATGTATCATTTATGACCATACTTACCTCTGCAATTAATTCTTTAGTTCTAAAAAACTTTTCTCTGGCATTTTCATAGGCAGCTGAGTTTGTAGAGCCTTGCTGGAAGTACGCTGCACCTAAATCGTAACACACCTGAAATGATAACAAAACACCAGTTTGCTTAGTAATTTTTATGGACTTAAGGAATTATTGGGCAGATGGTGATGGCACACATCTTTAATCCTAGCACTCAGGAGGCAGAGGCAGACAGATCTCTGTGGGTTCAAGGCCAGCCTGAACAGATCGAGTTCAGGACAGCTAGGGCTATACAGAAAAACCATGTCTCAAAACAAACAAAATAAATGGATATATGAATTTGAGTTTTATCAACTTTTTTGCTTGTTTTTTGAGACAAGGTTTCTCTGTGTAGCCCCGGCTGTCCTGAACTTGCTCTGTAGACCAGGCTGGCCTCAAACTCACAGAGATCCACCTGCCTCTGCCTCCCGAGTGCTGGGATTAAAGGCGCTTCCCAGCATGCCTAGCTCAAGCTTATGTATAATGGCAGGAAAACACAGAAAAAAGACAAGTAAAAACCATCATCCAAAGAAATAGTTATAGGTATTAACTTTGATTTAAGCAAAAAAACAAAAGTAATGAAAGACTTCAGATAACTCGCAAAATTATTTGGAGGCCAAAGAATCGGGTCGGAAAAACAAGGAACAGGAACAAGAAAAAAAACAGGTCAACCCTGCTCTGGGGACAGTAGCACTGTCGCCGGTCTCCACACTAGATGCCATAGCTTAGGCGGGTTCCCCACAGGCTCCGTCCGTCACTCCATACACTCACTGGCCCTGGAAACTACACTTCCTGTCACTGCTGCTGCCGGCCAGATCTGTACCACTCCCACTTCCTTGACTTATAAGCTCCTGATTCAGTCTAAACTAAGTCTACCATACACCTGTGGAACACTCCTGCTTGAAAGCTAGACAAAGCTAGAGAGGCAATACCTGAAAAGTGTTCAGCTGCACAGAGGTGGAACAGCCCACAAAGGGGATGGGGACAGGTGTCTGTCCTAACAGACTGAAAGCAGACATGCAAGGACTATAGTATTATAATGATTTTTTAGTTATTTTCTAACTGTAGAATGTGTACATATTCAGAACACCTCTCCTCCCCTGCCCCGTTCCCCATCAAGTACATATGAACTTGGTATGTAGCTCAGAATAGTCTTGAAGTTGATACTTTGTTTCCACATCTGTGTGCTGGGTACATCAACATTCCACTTTCACATCTAGGACTTTGATCCATGTGAGGCAAGCACTCTACCAACTTAACTGAATCACCAGCCTCCCAGAACCTTGTCTTAGACTGATGCCCTTAACTCACTATAGACTTCAAAGAAGCCCAGACTTAATCCAGTAAGCTACCCTCAGAACACCAGTGGACAGAGAAGTGATGTTAAAAAGCAGAGACATAGAGTTGAGGCTTAAACCCTAATATCTTAAACCCATAAATTCTCATCATATCTTGAAAAAATGATTACTTCAGCTATTCCCAAAACTGAAAAGACACGCTTTATAACACTGTCCTATTTCCACCTCTTTTCAGAACAGCAAATGGGGAAAGAAGCACACTATTTGTGCACATATAGAGAGAGAGCAGCCTTTAAAATTATCATCTAGGCAGGCATGGTGGTGCACACCTTTAATCCCAGCACTTAGAAGGCAGAGACAAGCAGATTTTTGTGAGTTTGAGGCCAGTCTGGTCTACATAGTAAGTTTCATTCCAGCCAGGGCTACATAGACCTACAGAGATCTTAAGAACAAAAATAGTACTCTAGCAGGGGCGGTGGTGGCACACGCCTGTAAGCCCAGCACTGGGGAGGCAAAGGCAAGCGGATCTCTGTGAGTTCAAGGCCAGCCTGGCCAGCCTGGTGAGATCCAGGACAGGCACCAAAACTACACAGAAAAACCCTGTCTTGAAAAACAAAACAAAACAAAACAAAAAAACAAAAACAAAAAATAGTACTCTAATGGATTTTGGTCCTAAAAAAGTAATCAATAAATGTTTTAAAATTTCTATTGTTCTCAAGGCTCTTACTAAAAAACAAGCTGCAGTAGGTAGACAGACCTAATGTATTTTATAATCTAGTGTCTTAGTTTGACTTATATAGCAGTAATAAAGACTATAACCAAAAGCAACCAGGGGATAAAAGTATTTATTTCATCTGACAACTTTCTTACCATACTCTATCAGGAAGGAATCCAGGGTAGAACTCAAAGTAGGAACCTGGAGGCAGGAACTGAAGCAGAGAACATGGAGGAAAGATGCCTACTGGCTTGCTTAATCATCTTTCTTTTTCTTTTCTTTTTTTAAGATTCATTTATTATGTATACAGTGTTCTGCCTGCATGCCAGAAGAGGGCATCAGATCTCATTATAGATGGTTGTGAGGCACCATGTGGTTGCTGGGAATTGAACTCAAGACCTCTGGAAGAGCAGCCAGTGCTCTTATCTCTGAGCCATCTCTCCAGCCCACAATCTACTTTCTTTTCTTTTTTTTTTTCTTTTTTTTTTTTGGTTTTTCGAGACAGGGTTTCTCTTTGTAGCTCTGTGCCTTTTCCTGGAACTCACTCTGTAGCCCAGGCTGGCCTCGAACTCAGAGATCTGCCTGGCTCTGCCTCTTGAGTGCTGGGATTAAAGGTGTGGGCCACGACCACCCGACCTAATTTCTTATACAACCCAGGACCACCTGCCCAGGATGGCACCAAACAAGGGGTGTTCGTTTGAGACAGGGTTTGTTGAGACAGGGTTTTTCTACATAGACTTGGCTGTCCTGAAACTCACTATGTAGACCATGCTAGCCTCAATTTCCTCTGCTTCTGCCTCCTTAGTGCTGGGATTAAAGGCATGTACACCGTACCTGGCTAAAACTGAAAAATGTCAAAGGAACTAATGGTCCCAAGTCAGAGAAACAGACAAGACCCTTAAAATGTCAGTTATTTTTTTCTGGAAGCCTAATTTCAGCATAGCACAATATTAGTTTTTGTTGTCTTTGAGGGAATCTAATTACATTCCTAATATGAACATATTGCATATCAATTCAGACACTACTTCAAAAATTACAGGATCCATAAAATTTTCCTTCCATTTTCTTTAGAAAAATCTCATGTAAAGGCCTATAAAACTACTCAGATATAACTGACAATGTGGTGGTGGTGCATGCCAATAACCCTAGCACTTGGGAGGTTGATGCAAGAAAGATCACACATTCAAGGAAAGTCCTCGTCACAAAGTAAAGCAAGTTTCAGGCCAACCTTTATATTTAATGGAAGTGTTTCTTTTGTTCTGTTTTGGTTTTGGTTTTTCAAGACGAGGTTTCTCTGTGTAGCCCTGGCTGTCCTGGAACTCACAGTGTAGACCAAGCTGGCCTTGAACTCAGAGATCCACCTGCCTCTGCCTCCTGGGTGCTGGGATTAAAGGTGTGTGCCACCACTGCCTGGCAGAAGTGTTTCTTTAAAAAAAATTTCTTAAAAAAAAAAAAAAAAAAAAGACCCTCAATTCTAATTCACAGAAACCAGGGTAGAACTACATCTAACTAAAGACATCAAGACTCCCCACTGCACTGGTTCCGTGAGAAGTCAATACCTGGCACTGCATCTCCTCAGTTTTGATTTTCAGCCCAGCTGCAGAACTCTCGGTTTCTCCATTCACCATGCCTGGTTCCAGGGCCAGTAAGTCTAGAGTTCTCATAGTGTGAACATACAGATCCTTGTTCAACTTCAAAGCTGCTTCCAGGACCAAAATAGAATCAGCAGCTTGTTCTTTTAGCTACAAAATTCAATAAACAAATGAAAATGCAACAACAGTAGCAGGTTATAACAACAAAAATGTTTACAAATTACTTAATAGTTTTATGTACTAAACTAGGAGACATTTCAACAGGTCCAATTACTTGTTGAAGTAATGATCTTAAATATTAAAATACAGTATGTTCCTTTGTAAAGAAACAGAATACAGGAAAGACCTGCACTCCTTCATTTTAATTATGCAAGGGATTTGTGTAGACCTCACTGAACAAAGCCATGTTAATAGGCACTCCATCAATAAAATGACACAGGCTTTGTGTTTCTCTATTCAAAATACTACAAACCCTACTGTGTATTTGTTTCACATAGATAGGATTTTTTTTCTTTCAGTCTCACTTCTCCTCAATACTTACAGCTTACCTATCTCCAAAACACTGTAGGTGTTAAATACTTACAGAGATTAAGTAATTTACAGATAATCTCCCATTTCTTTTACATTGAGGAGATTAAAAAATAAATATGGGGTGCTGGAGAGTTGGCTTAGCAGTTAAAAGCATGTATTGCTCTTCTAGTGGACTTGAGTTTGACCCGGAACCTACATTAGGTGGCATACAACACCGGGAACGAGCTCCACGGGGATCTGACCCCTCTAGCCTCTCGCAGACACCTGCACTCATGCACACACAGACACAGACAAGCAGATATATACACACAAACAAATGAAAAACAGTAAAAATGTAAGAATCCTACAAAAAACAAAACCACCCCACCTGTGGGGTACCACAGAGCTCAGCGGCCCAGCACTGCCTAGCATGAGCAGGCCTTGGGCTTGAGCCTAGCAAACACACATGCACACAGTCAAGAGTTCCTAGAATTGTGTTTTTCAAACACAGTTGCTGTGGATTTATTTATTGTTAAATCCTGCCAAAGTTTCCCCTCCATCCTCTCCTCCCAGTCCCTCCCGCCATGATGTGAATTTTTAAGAAATACAAAGAGTATAATAATATCACCTAAAAATTAACTTTTTGATTTTTTTACAGTTTCTTTTCTTTTCCTTTTTTTTTTTTTAAGACAGGGTCTCTAGCCCGGGTTGCCTTCTTATGTAGTTGAGGGTGAGCTTGAAACTTTGATCCTCATGGTTTTACCTCCCCAGTGCCAGGACTACAGCTATATACCACTACTAGGTTTATGAGGTACTTAGGGAATCAAACCCAGGGCTTTGTGCAGGTTGGGCGAGCACTCTACCAACTTACCTATATCCTCAGCCCTGTTTTGTTTTGTTGGCAAGGCCTCATGTAGCCCAGGCTAGCCTCAAACCTGCTACATCCCTGAGAATGACCTTAAATTCCAGATCTTCCTCCCTCCACCTCCTGAGTACTGGGAGCTCAGTGTATACAACCACACTTGGCTCTGCACGCATGACTGTATGCACACTGGAGTGTGAGTATGTCAAGGCCAGAGGACAATGCTTGAAGTCTCCTTATCTTGGTTTTTGATGAGTCAATCACTGAACCTGGAGCTCACCAGTGCAGGCAGATAAACTGGCCAGGAAGCCCCAGGAACCTTCTGTCTCCATTTCTCCAGTGGTGGATTAGAGGCAAGTACACTGACACATCTGGTGTTTACATGGATGGCTGCTGAGGATCAAACTCGGTTCTTTGCTTAAACAGCAAGCACTTTACCAACTAAGTCATCCCATCTACCAGTCCCGTAAAAAACATGTCTTTGCCTGCTCTACAGAGTGAGTTCCAGAACAGCCAGGGATACACAGATAAACCCTGTCTTGGGGGGAAAAAAATCATGTCCTAAACAATGTCTGTTAAAATATCATGAAATATTCAACAAAAGAACTGACAATAGCACTCGGGAGGCAGAGGCAGGCAGATTTCTGTGAGTTCTAGGCCAGCCTGGTCTATAGAGTGAGTTCCAGGACAGGCTCCAAAACTACACAGAGAAACCCTGTCTCGGAAAACAAAAACAAACAAACAAAAAAAAACTGACAATAAAGTATTGTGCCAACAGTGTTGAAAACTGTACAATTTAGGCCAAGTAATGGTAACACATGTCACTTGTGAGGCAGAGGCAAGAAGATAAAGAATTAGAGACATCTTGGCTACATGGAAAATCTGAGGCTAAGCAGGGCTACACTTCATGTTATGACTATCTCATAAAAGCAAAACACACACACACACACACACAAACTTGACTCATGTGCTTACACCAGAACTCCATCACTGTACTTAGACCTTTGTAACACTCACAAACCTAAGATTAGAAGATGCATTTCTCCATGCTAAAACCTAACACTGTACTCACCACTTTCAAAATGTTTTCTGTTAGTTCTTTTTCCTGTTGCATCTGATTCATGCTAAAAAGAGAAATGATTCAAGATCACTGAAATATAACTCTCAAGATAAGACTGTAGAAGTCTAGATTTAAGGTTATTATTCTTCAGCATGGAACTTACCATTTTTTTTTAAAACTGTGTTAACAGGTTATTTTGTTTAAACAAATAAAAGCAAGATTATTATGATGATCATTAATTTACCAGGACCTTCTCAATTGCTTTAAACTTCCACTTAGAAGTAAAGCTAGCTGGGCATAACACACCTATAATCCCAGCACTTGAGCCCTGGAGACAGGAAGTTTAGGAGTTTCAAGACCAATCACACTACAAAACTGAGTTCTGAGGCTACTTTGAACTATATCAGACCCTGTCGGACAAGCAGGAGGAAGAGGAGAAAAAGAAAGTGAAAGGAGAAAGGAAAAAAACACAACAAAAACAGCAATAAACTAACTGACAACAAAAGCTCGTTTATTTGAAGAGCCACAAAGGGGGCTGGAGTGGTTAGAAGACTGGGGTTCGCTTCCACGCACCCTCATGCTGGCTCACAACCTACTGTAAGTCAAGTTCCAGGGGATCTGGACCTTTTGGCCTAAGGCATCAGGCACACACATGGTGCAACTACATACATGTAGGAAAAATTCTCAGCAGCATAAAATAAAATTAAATATTAAAAAAAATAGGTATAGAAGCTGGGGATGCCAGGAGGATCTCTGAGTTCAAGGCCAGCCTGGTCTACATTATTAAGTACCAAGTCAGCCAGAGCTACAAAGTAAGATCCTATTCAAAAATACCAAAAAGTAAAAATAAAAAATAGCGATAGAGAATGTGTCATACCACAAAGAATTGTGTTATTTTTTATGTCCTAACTAACATGCTGCCATTACTTGAATACTGGCGGTTTCCTCAGGAGGCTCCCCAGATGGTTCTTCTGGGATGTACTGTTACCTCTGGGGAGAGAGGTCAAGCGGGATGTGGGCAGAACACTGGGAGGTGCCGCAGAGGTCAGTATTAGCCCCTGCGCCATCCTTCCTTTCTCCTTGACATCCTGGCTCATGACGTGAACCATCTGTCCTGAAGAAGCTTCCTACAACTGAAGTTTGGCTTAAGTCCCAAAGAACACAGCTCACCATTCAAACCTGTGCCATAAGTAAGTCTATTCTCTGAAGTGTGAGTAAGCAAATGTCATTTACAGCCACTCACGACGGTGCAGGCCCTCTGTCCTCTCTCTGCTCCACTACCTCTGCAACACGAGCTGTCTTAGACCACAATGAGAAAAACGTCCCAAGGAAGGGTTATTACAACTTACACATTTAGTTGAGGGGGTCCAGGTTTTGCCTGTTTGACAGGAAAACTACTTTGAACAATTGTCCTAATTGCCCTAAAGAAAAGATAGGGAAACAAAAAAAAAAAGGTCAACCATAATAAATATAATAATTTAACAAATGTTAGGTTCCCTCCACAGTTTCAGCAGCACGCTTTTCATCTACACAGCCATAAATAAAATGTGTCCCCTTCCAGACTCACAGTTCCAAAGATACTAGAGATCCCTGGAGCAAAAGGAGACCCTCAAAAGCAGGACCCCAAAGTTAATGTGCAAGTAAAGGAGGCGGCTCACCATCTGTTGTAGAGGAGGACGGCCATGGCCGTGGTTGGGGGAAGGGCTGCCAGGTCCATGTCCACATGCTTGGTCCCAGGAGGGACTTTACTGATGCACAGCAGCTCATTCAGCAGCATGTTCAACACCGGCACAGACAGGCTTAAGAAAAGCAAAGGTGCATGTCTGCATATTAGCTGCACAAGTCACACAGAATACAAACCCCTAATATGAGGGAAAATAACTACATTGTTCAAGGATCACATCTGCAGATCTGCCTGGCAGATTCCAAGACATTTTATACTGTGGACTTACACAATACAACCCAAGCAACCCAGGCTGGCCTCAAACTGATAGATTAACAGGTGTATACCACCATACGTGCAAAAAGTAAATTCTCCACAAAATGACAGTATTAATTTCACAGAGGAATAATTTAATTTCTTAGTACTATGGAGGCAGAGGCATGAGGATCTCTTAGTGAAGACAGCAGGGTCTACAGAGTGAGACCTTGTCTCAACACCTCCACCACCCCACCAAAAAAAAGAAGAAGAAAAACCAATAATTTACATTTAATTATGATCAAATAACCAACTGGAGGTTCTGCCAGATGTAGCCAATGGTAGCTTACTTCTCTAGCAGGCATTAGATCATGGGTTCAATTCCAGCACCAGAAAAATCCAGCAGGTGTTCAATTTTCCAACTGTTTCATATAAGCCACATGAGCCTTAACACTCTACACATGATCATGAGCAGATATGTTTCTATAGTCCATTAACCTACAGGTCCCCTCCCCGCCAGGATTAAAAATCCTGGAAGCCAGGCATGATACCACACACTTAATCCCAACACTGGGAAGGCAGAGGCAAGATCTCAGGAGTCCAAGGCCATGCTCCACTACGGAGCTTGAGACCAATCTGGGCTACAAAAGATCATGTCTCATACAACCAAAAAATAATCAATTTACTTTTTTTTAAGATTTATTTATTTATTATGTATGCAGTGTTCTGCTTACATATACCCCTGCCCACCAGAAGAGGGCACCAGATCTCATTACAGATGATTGTGAGCCACCATGTGGGTGCTGGGAATTGAACTCAGGCACTCTGGAAGAGCAGCCAGTGCTCTTAACTGCTGAGCCATCTCTCCAGTCCCTCAATTTACTTTTTTTAAAAATTATATTTAATGCTGAAGAACATATGGTGGAAAAGTATTTTGGAATACTGTGCTGACTAAAGTATAAACTCTCAGAAGCTGGGTGTGGTGACTTCCAACTGCAAGGCAGACAGGAGAAGACAGCCTGGGCTACATAATGGACTCCTGCTTCAGTAAAAATATTTAAGACCTTAGAGTTTAAAAGGGTGAAAAACTGGCAACAGGGGATGGAGAGATGGGTCAATGGTTTTAAAAGCACTGGCTAGTCTTACAGAGGACCCAGGTTCAGTTCCCAGCACCCACATGGTGGTTCACAACCATCTGTAACTCTAGTCCCAGGGGATCTGAAACCCTTTTCTGACTTCCAAGGACACCAGGCACACATGTGGTGGCAAAACACCCACATACATAAAATTAATTAATTAATGAAAAGGACAGGTGGTGGTGGAACACGTCTTTAATCTCAGGGAGGCAGAGGTCTTTAATTCCAGGGAGGTAGAGGTAGGCAGATCTTTGAGTTTGAGGTCAGCCTGGTCTACAGAATGAGTTTCAGGACAGCCAGGACTACACAGAGAAACCCTGTCTTGAAAAATACCAACAACCACCTATACACACACACACACACACACACACACACACACACACAGAGGCAACAAACTACATTACTGTCAAGGAGGAACAGTTAGCGACCCTGTGTGGTGATCTGTAGGGAGTAGGGAACTGAGACTGGTCCTTGCTATAAGGCTCAGGCTGATCTTTAACCACTGGTTTTCTTCCCTCGGCTTCCCAAGTGCTGGGATTATGATTAATCCCATATCCACCATATCCAACTAGTTAATATTACATTATGTGAAAAAAAAATCAAAACATTATACAGGGTATGATAACATTATTTAAAAATGTAGGAAGTTGGATATGAATGATCCCATTAACTTGGGGGGGTAAAGTCAAGATAATCAGGAATTCAAGATCCTCCTCATACATACATACATGCATACATACATAGGAAATACTCATGGCCTGAAGGAAGGAATAATCAATTCGACCAAGAAAAATGCGAAATTGACATGTAGCAAATACTTCATCAAAAAGTTAAAAGCTTAAAAAAAAAAAGATGCTCCTCAGTTACATAGCCAGTTCATGGTCAGCTTGGGTTACACAAGATCCTGTACCAAAAAAAATAAAAATAGGGGCTGGAGAGATGGCTCAGAGGTTAAGAGCACTGGCTGCTCTTCCAGGGTTCCTGAGCTAATAATTCCCAGCAACTACATGGTGGCTCACAACCATCTGTAATGAGATCTGGTGCCCTCTTCCAGCATGCAGGCACACCTGGAGGCAGAACATTACATTCAGAGGACCTGGGTTGGATTCCCAGCACTTACGTGGTGATTCACAACCATCTATAACTCCAATTCAGGGAACTTGACCTTCTGACCTATAAAGGCACCAGCCACTCACATGGTACACACACATATGTATGTTCATGCATGGGCCAAACATTCATACCCATAAAATAAAATAAATCTAAAAAAAAAAAGTTTAAATAAATTTTCTAAACAAGCAGGCAGTGGTGGCACACATCTTTACTCCCAGCAATGGGAGGCAGAGACAGATGGATCTCTGTGAGTTTGAGGTCAGCCTGGTTTACAGAATGAGTTCCAGGACAAGGAACAAAACTACACAGAGAAACCCTGTCTCGAAAAACCAAAAAAAAAAAAAAAAAAAGAGAGAGAGAGACCAAAATATAAACAAATAAATAATTTTTTCCTAAATAAAAATGGAGGAAGGGTTGACGCGTGGCCACTGAGGTTCAGGTTCAGTGTCTGGACACTGCAAACAAGTTAAAACACTGGGCAAACCAGGACAAAGATCACACAAAAACCTTACTTCTGTCTTTCTAAATTCCTCAGTGTTTCCTTCTGTTTTAAATTACAAGAGAAAGGATGAAAACAAATAACTCTCTAAGAACAGCTTTGAAAGTATCTGCTTTTAAGCAGACGAGTGCCAATTCAAGCAGTAACATTAGCAGTGTGGGGAAGGAGTGACTGATGACCAAAAAAATTAAGCGAATTACTCAATAGTAAATCATACATTACATCCATCACCTACTTTTATCCATTGTCATCCAATACTTTCTGAAACAAAGCACTTGAAGTCTGGATTTTCTCCTGTTAGAGCACCTAAAGTAATATTAATTAGCTTGGTCTACAGGCTAGTAGTAAAACCCTGCCTAGGATGCCTGAGGCTCTGACTTCAATTTTCAGTAAGAGAGGGAAATGCTTCCTCATTTCTGACTGAAAAAGTTTTGTGGGGCGTTTACCCACCACCCCCACAGTTCCCCAGAGTTTTCTTGAGTGCGAGCAGCAGGAAATATTAGATAGAAGGATTTATTGCGGAGAATATCGCGGAGATAAACAGATAGAAAATAAAGGATAGCCTCGAGGGCCTGGAACCTATTCCAATGGGCCCCGACTGTCTCTGCCCCAGGGTTTTTATAGAGACATCAAGGGGTGGAGCAAAAGACCTCCTCCCCCAGCACAGCCAAGTGCAGACCATCTCAGACACCTGCACTCAGGCCCGTGGTCCTGATCATCCTCTATTCGGACCTGCTGGGTAAAGCCACGAGGAACCGAGAACGGGCTCCCACAAAGTTTAAACTTTCAAAGGTGATTTATCTACTATTCAAATGATCCTGTAGTCCCCGCTTTGTTTAGGGCTGGATGGTTTGAGTAACCCTATGTTGTCCAGACTGGTCTCTAACCTGAGGGCTCTACTGAATCTACTGCCTCGGACTCAAGATGCTGCAACTACACACACTTCTAGTTTTAAACACTTTCTTTTTTTTTTTTTTTTTCTTCGAGACAGGGTTTCTCTGTATAGCTTTGCGCCTTTCCTGGGACTCACTTGGTAGCCCAGGCTGGCCTCGAACTCACAGAGATCCGCCTGGCTCTGCCTCCCAAGTGCTGGGATTAAAGGCGTGCGCCACCACCGCCCGGCTACTTTCTTATACCTTCTTAAAATGGTTGAATATTTTGCCATAAACATGCAGAAAAATAATTTGCGACACTATCAGAAAATCACTAGCATATACACAGAAACAAAAGTATCTAAACAGTGCCCGGAATGGAATGACATTTAAACTTTCATACCTTTTCTCCAATATGTCTAAATCCCACTTCAAGTGTGCAGCAACCTTAAGAGCAAGAAGCTTTAGGATGCGGTTTCTCTTGTTATCAGGTGGAGGCTGGACTTGGTTTTGCTCGTTAACTGAAGGTTTGGAAGCCTGCTCCAAAAACTGAACTATAAGCTGAACTGGAGCAGGATCTAAAATTTAAAAGAAAATAAATTCTTAATGTTTGCCTTATAAATCTTCAGAAGGAGTCACTGTAGCAGGCAGTGGTGGCACAGGCCTTTAATATTGTATGGCCTGCAGAGGCAGGCAGATCTCTGTGAATTTGAAGCCAGCCTGGTCTACAGAGTGAGTCCAGGACATCCAGGACTCAAAAAACCAAAAAAGAAAAATGATTCACTATACTGTACTATTTTTTTTTTTTTTTTTTTTTTTTTTTTACCACATAGGAATACAAACAGTAATGGAGGTACCCTGAAAAAAAATATGGTACATGTGGGGCGGGAAGCATCTGGAAATGAGATAGTTGCAGCTCGTGGGTGCCAGCCGGCCTGATATGCAAGCTGCCTGAGTTCAGTTCCCAGTACTGGAAGGAGCTAGTGGGCGGAGAGAAATCAAAATAATTAGCTCAGAACAAAGCTTTTCAGAGGGAAGAAATAACCATTACAGGTTCCCAGCTCACCATAGGACCAGTGCTAATTAGAGGAAAGAAAAGCAGGATGCAGAAGTATTGTTTTGACAATTAGGATCTTTTATTGAGTTATGTCTGCTGCTGTTTCCCACAATGAAAAGTAGAGGTTAATGCCCCTTACATCACCTATTATGAAGACTTCATTAAGTAAGGTAAGTGATATAAAGAGCTAAGTACAGTGGCTTGGCACCCTGCAAGCCCTAAACAATGTGCCAATAAGAAAGCGCTACAAGCATTAAGACACACGTGATAAAACTGCCTACCTAATGATGCCAACTTTTCACAAAGTAGTCTCCTACAAGTAAGGCCAAATTTGGATTAGAGCTGAGCAAACTAAAGCTTACATTGTATCTTTTCAGAAATGCCTGGAAAGAGCAAAATAGCATGGTCCTTGCCCAGTAACATTCATGCGAGCATTGGTATCCCTACACAACAGCCACCTGGCGATTGCTCAACAGTTCCTGCTTTCGGGGATTGTATTTTAATTCGGGGTCCAACAGTGAAGTACACAATGCCCTGCCCGAGTAAACAAAAACCTAAGGCTGGGGCTGGCTGCAAGCTCCGCAGCACGGAGCGGCTGGCTTCTCCCGCTCTCCCTTCCCGGAGCCAGCCCCGGGGGCCGTGCGACTCCAGCGACCCGGACCCCGCGTGGCAGGTGTCGGCGCCCCACGCTGTGAGGACCACGGCAGACGGGGAAGCTTTTGTCTGGACTTTTTCTCAGACTCTCCGCGGCGACGCCCGCGGTCCGGGCGCGGTCCAGGTGGGCTCAGCCGCGCCTGCCAGGCCGCAGCCGTCGGGGACCGGGAGCAGCGGGGTGGCCAACCCCGCCCGCCGCCCGCCGCCCGCCGCCCGCCGCCCGCCGCCCGCCGGAGCCCGCTTACCCGGGCAGGCTTTGCGCAGATGCTTCTCCAACAGCGACTCCTCCAGCAGGAACTCGAACCAGCAGGTCTGCGGCGGGGTGCAGGGCCGGCTGGAGGTGGCCGCCTCCCGGTCTGCCGCCTCCGCGCTCATCCTGCCCCCGCCGCCGCTGCTCCCGACGCCTCCCGGCTCCAACCTGACCCTCGCCGGAGCCCGGGGTTCAGCGGAACGGCCCGGAACCTCCGGACGGCTCGCACAGCCCAAGATGGCGGAGTAGCCTGCCCGTGCCCCGCCCCGGATTCGCAGCTCGCCGCGCTCTCGACCAATCGCTGTCGGAATTCGGGGGAAAGGGGCGGGAGCAACAGATCGCCCCGCCTCCCGGCTGCCATGGAGTCGCCTTACTGTAAAGCTCGGTTCTGGCGGGGCTTTCCAGGTTCCCTGGGAATTTCTCACAGAGAAAATGAAGTGACTGCGATGTCTTCGCAATCAGAGAAACAAGACCAGATCGAGTTGTTTTGTCTCTGGTGCTTTCCCTTTCTGAGGGTCCTTCCCACCTCCCTCCTCTCCCCGTTTTCCAAATGAGGATTGCATACAGTTAGATCAACTTCTCCAGACTAGCATTCGAGCTCCTCAGATCTCCAGTCCAGGCACAGTAAGCCCTTCTTTACATTTGCCGCCGTTCTGTAACGTTCTTAGGTATGGTCACTCACAAAACTAAAGAGCAAAGCGCGGTGGGCCCTGCCTGGAAAACCCCGCACTTGGGAAGCTGAAGCCGAAGGATTCCTCAAGTCAGAGGCCCGATGGGTCCTCAGAGTGAGTTCCCGGGATCCTGGGGACTGGGTGGCCAGCTGATCTAGCCGAAATAGCTCCTGGGGGAGGGGGAGTAAAAGAAAAAAACAATTCCCCTGTCTACCACTGTCCTACACACACCTCATAGAAAATTTCACAAGTATTACTAAAAATGATTGTCTTCATTAAGGAACCCTGAACAACATAGAAATAAAATCAGAGGTAGCTGGGCGGTGGTGGCGCACGCCTTTAATCCCAGCACTCGGGAGGCAGAGGCAGGCGGATCTTTGTGAGTTCGAGGCCAGCCTGGGCTACCAAGTGAGTTCCAGGAAAGGCGCAAAGCTACACAGAGAAACCCTGTCTCAAAAAAAAAAAAAAAAAAAAAAAAAAAAAAAAAAAAAAAAAAAAAATCAGAGGTAGTCAGTTTCTTTTAGATGCCTTTCGGTTTTGTTTTGCTTTGTTTGAAACAGGGTTTCACTCTGTAGCCTAGAATGACCTGAAACGATGTAGCCCAGGCTGAACTTGAACCTGCATCAATCTTATTGACTCCCAAGTGCTGATATTATAGATCACCGTGTTCCTTGTGGGTTCTTTGTGGGTATTTGTGTGTTTTTAGATTCCTTTTAAAAAAAATACAACCATATATAGAATATGTAAAACCATTCTGTAACTGTTCTGGGGGTGGATCTTATGTGTTAGTATTCTGACCCGCCCCTTGGAAACCCGCCCCTTGGGGCCAGCCTGCACTCTAAGGTAAAGGAAAAACCCCTTCCCCTCCCTCTCCTCTCTCTCCCCTCTCCCTCCTATCTCCTCTCTCCCTCCCCTTCCCCTCTCCCCCTCCTTTCCCCTTCTCTCTCCCCTCTCCCTCTCCTTCTCTCCCTCTCTCTCCCTCTCTCTTTTTCCCTCCCCAGAAGGTGTGCACACCTCTGCTTTCTCTCCCTTCTCTTTCCTCCTTGTCTCTCTCTTCCCTATCTCTCTTCATCTCTCTATTATAATCAACTCTCCACGTGGATGCAGCGCCTGGGTGAATGACTTTCCACGCGCTGCCGCCCCCGCTGCATCTGCCCAGCAGGTTTTCCCTCAGACATGGGCCCTGGTCTGGCCAGCTGGGGGTCCCCCACGTGCATAATTCATAACATTATGTCCTTAGGAATACTTGGGATAACAGGCTTTTGCCACTCGGTTTTGTTGTAGATTTTTGCCCGGGTTTGTTGTAGATTTTATAAACCAGCAATAAATTTAAAACTATTGTAAAGTCATGCCAATGCCTTCCTTCAGCTTCTGTTTCTGTATCTCGCTGAATGGAGAACTAAAGGAGACCTCAGTTACCTGAAGCAGTGGAGCAAGCACTGATTGCCCCATTTAGCCCCAGCTGACTTTCCGAGTCATTCTGTCTTTAAATGGCAACTCCCACCCTCTTTCTTTAAACTGTAAAGCCTTCTACAGTGGCAGACAAGATTGGTAAAGAAAGTGGCTAGACAGGTGCCTCTCTCTATGTTGACATTTTCAAGTTGCAGAGAGGGAAGAATACAGTCCTTTTGGACAGTGGAAGTCTGCCACCTGGGCCTCTGGAGAGAAGTCATGGGGACCTCTTTCTCTCACTGTCCAGTAATAAGCTTTTATGTGACAGGATTTAAAACACACAAATTCTCTGTGTACAAAGAGCACAGGAATTTATGGTGTGCTTTTAGGATTGGATCTCAGAATTTTCCTCAGTTGCTAGAGAGACCCTGTCACATTAATATATGACTTGTAGTTCACAGGCCTTGTTTACTATTCTTTTCTCCCATGCTGTGAAGTCACAGCTGTCAAAGGCAGAGCCACCTTGGCATAAGCGACGACTCTAAAGTCTTGTCCATACACTTTCAAAATGAGGACAGATGTAAGTGTGCTAGCAAATGGGATTTCTTCCAGCAGTTTTTTAAAATTATCTTCTCAAGCCTGGCATAGCTGCAGGAACTCGAGCGCTTACACCACATACAAACAAAATCAGAGAATACAACCTCGGTTCCCTTTTTTCTTTTTCTTTTTTTAAGATTTATTTTCGGGTGGTGGTGGTGGCGGCGGCGGCGGCGGCGGCGGCGGCGGCGGCGGCAGCGCACGCCTTTAATCCCAGCACTCGGGAGGCAGAGCCAGGTGGATCTCTGTGAGTTCGAGGCCAGCCTGGGCTACCAAGTGAGCTCCAGGAAAGGCGCAAAGCTACAAAGAGAAACCCTATCTCGAGAAAAAAAAAAAAAAAAAGCCAACACTCAGGGGCTGGAGAGATGGCTCAGAGGTTAAGAGCACCGACTGCTCTTCCAGAGGTCCTGAGTTCAATTCCCAGCAACCACATGGTGGCTCACAACCATCTGTAATGAGATCTGGCACCCTCTTCTGTATACATAATAAATAAATAAATCTTAAAAAAAAAAAAAAAAAAAAAAGATTTATTTTCAGAACCAGGTGTGGTGGGTGGCTCATGCCTTTAATCCCAGCACTTGGGAAGCAGAGGCAGGCAGATTTCTGAGTTCAAGGGCAGCTTGGTCTACAGAGTGAGTTCCAGGACAGCCAGGGATACATAGAGAAACCCTGTCTCAAACAGACAAGATTTATTTTCAGGAGTTAGAGATAGATTGCTTAGAAGTTAAGAACATGCTGGGCAGTAGTGGCACACAACTTTAATCTCAGCACTCCGGAGGCAGAGACAGGAGGATGTCTGTGAGTTTGAGGACAGCCAGGACAGCAAGAGCTGTCACACAGAGAAACGCTGTCTCAAAATAAATAAATAAATAAAAGTTAAGAGCACTGGCCACTCTTCCAGGACACTCAGGTTCAATTCCCAGCACTCACACGAGAGCTTACAAACGGCTGTAACTCCAGCTCCAGGGTATCTGACACTCTCGTCTTGCTGTCTCAGGTACCAGGCACACTTGTGTGGCACAGACATACATACAGGCAAAACACCCATTTACATAAAATAATTGAAAAATTGGTTTTCATTCAGATGTGTGTACCCTGGAGGTCAGAAGTATATATCAGGTCTCCTGGGAACTCTAGTCCTGCACAGGAGTAGCAAGCACTCTTTTTGAGACAGGGTCTGGCTAGCCCTGGCTGCTCTGGAACTCCCTATACAAACCAGGTTGGCCTCAAACTCACATATCCACCTGCCTCTGCCTCCTCAGTTCTGCAATTGGCTCCACCATGGCCGGCTCAAAAATAAAGATCTTACACTGTCCACAAAGTGCTACTGGCCCCACTGTCCTCGTTAGTTTTGTTAGCTTGACACAAGCTAGAGTCATTTCGGGTTCTCAGGAGAGACAATGTCCCTATAAGATCTCTGGTAAATCTGTACTGCATTTTCTTGATTCACTATTGATGTGGGTGGGTGCAGCTGGCTGGAGGTGGTGCCTACCCCCCATCCTAAATGATAGAAGGAAACAAATGAGCAAGCCATAGGGAACAAGTGAGTAAACACTTCTCCAAGGCCTCTGCATCAGTCCTTCATGTAGGTTCCTGTCCTATTTGAGTTCCTGTCCTGACTGACTGACTGAGCTGTGGGGCTGTAAACTGAAATAAACTCTCTCCTCCCCAACTGGTTTTTGGTCATGCTGTTTTATCTCAGCAATAGAACCCCTACGACAGCTTCACAAGAGAAGGTAATAGCCTGAAATTTATTTAGTTTCCACTGTGAGCCTGAAATTATTAGCAAGCTCCAGAGCAGTGGTTCTCAACCTGAGGGTCATGACCTCTGGAGGGTCAAATGACCCTTTCACAGGGGTTACCTAAGACGAGTGGAAAACACATATATTTACATTAGGATCCATTACAGTAGCAAAATTACATCATTTATGAAGTAGTTACAAAGATAAATTTGTGGTTGGGGGTCAAACTGTATTAAAGGGTCGAAGCATTAGGAAAGTTGAGAACCACTGCTCTAGAAAGACAGAACCTGAAAGAGATAGATACACTTAATATTTCACACTAACATGAATGAACCTTGACAAAGTCATGTCAGGTGAAAGCAGCCAGCCATTGAATACCATCAAATGTATAATTCCATTTATATGTGATGTCTAGAATGAGAAAATACATGTAGATTAGTGAGAGGGGCCTAAAGCTGGGGACAGGGTGGTTACAGTGGATAGCTAAAAGGAACAGAGCTTATTTGTGGGAGGTGATGAATATGTCTTGAAATTGGTTGTGGTGATAACTGCATAACCTTGAATACTATTGAAAACCACTGAACTGTACACTTAAATGAGTTGAACGATGCATTAATTATATCTCAATAAATTTGACAAGCATGAATAAGAGACAGCTTAAAATTCTAAGAAGTTTTATTATAAAAACAAAACGAGGGTAAACGAGCATGAAAGAACTTCATTACTGAAAAACGAATATTAATGTTACCAAATATGGGCTAAAACTGTTTATAGACAACTCTTTTAAAGTATTTGTATTTACTGACATTGTATAATTTTGCAGAGATGTAACCTCGGTTACAGGAGGAACACATATAATCTAAATACACATCATTGTAGATATGACTCAGACCAACTTACACAAAGGGAGCTGTGTTCACTCTTGTTAGCATCTGTACAAGGCCATTGGCTTCAAAACAGGGAAGGGGAATTTATATGATACTGAATTTTCTCTTATGCCATCATTTCACAAAACACAGATAACAATCACAAGTGAAGTCTACTGCTCATAGAATTGCACATAGTATTCTGTATGTCAAGATTACAACGTTGCCATTCCAGGAGACAGAAACAGAAACAATCCAAAGAAACCTGTATACTGAATTTAACACATTTGGTTCCAAAATGTCCATTTTATTATGGAAGCAAATATATTACTTAGAAAATAAGCTGTCAGCCGGGCGGTGGTGGCGCACACCTTTCATCCCAGCACTCGGAAGGCAGAGGCAGGAGGATCTCTGTGAGTTCGAGGCCAGCCTGGGCTACCAAGTGAGTTCCAGGAAAGGCGCAAAGCTACACAGAGAAACCCTGTCTCGAAAAACCAAAAAAAAAAGAAAAAAAGAAAAAGAAAATAAGCTGTCATATATATATGTAGCATTGCTTCTAATTTTACTTAAAGCATTAACCTTATACATTAAAAAACTCAGTAATTTTAGTAAGAACTTGTTTGATTTTCCTTGTAATTTGCAGAATCAAAATTCATTTTTGTTTGTTTTTGTTTTTGTGTTTTGAGACAGGGTTTCTCTGTGTAGCCTTGGCTGTCCTGGAACTCACTCTGTAGACCAGGCTAGCCTTGAACTCACAGAGATCTGCCTGCCTCTGCCTCCCAGTGCTGGGATTAAAGATGTGCACCACCACTGCCAGGCCAGAGCCAGAATTCTAATACATATTTAGTCTAAACACTATTAGCAAATAGCAACAATAGAGAATTTGCATTTAATTTTTGGATTTTTTTTTTCACAGGGGCTCATGCAACACAGGCTAGCCTCAAACTCACTGATGTAGCTAAGGATGACTTTGAACACTTGATCCTCCTGTCTTCTACCTCCCAAATGCTGGATCACAGGTGTGCACCACCACACAGAGCAAGACTAGATATGTTAAAAGCTGGATAAAAGAAGAAAGGATACTAAGATACAAATTAGAAAGTAATTATTAGCTTTAAAAAGGTTCTTAAATATACAGAATTAGTAGCGTATGTCTTTGAGATATTCATGCATTAAAAATAAATTTACCAAAAGATCAGTTTATATAGAACTGTTGAAAACTCAGCCAACTGAAAAAAATACTTTTATATAAAATGAGGCATCAAATGTGTTAGCAATTCAAAAATAAGAGGTCCCAAAGAAGATTTCTCAAAACTAAAGTAATTTAATAAAAGAGTTATACAAGAAATTAATAATCTATTTGAAGCATGTTTTTCAGCCACAAATCGTGAATACTTTGACTTCCGTTCCTCCATCTTTGCTGACTAAATCTGGCTGGTACGGCAATTTGGGTTACTTACCTGGAAAGAATCAAGACTGTGTGCGCGCATGTGTGCATGTGTGTGTGTGTGTGTGTGTGTGTGTGTGAGTAAAGTTAGTGCTGAAGTACATCACATAGATTGTAAAAGTCTGCCAGTACAATGCAAAACACCAGGACACAGATGCCAACGTCATAAAAACATTACTAAACTCAGAGTCCATATTACTTCCCTTACCACATCAGTTTCATTTGTTGGACTATTTGGCATTCAAGAAGCTACATAAATGGACTTAGGGGACTTTGTTCCTGACAAAGATTTGCTTATTACTGAATTGAAGTTAACAGTGACAATGGCATGCAGACATATGACTTTTTGGTTGTGCTGGGGATAAACCCAGGGACTCTTGTCCACTAGGAAAGTGCTCCGCCATGGGACTACCTGCTCAGCCTTACTGTATTTTTTCAATGTAGAAAAAGTTACCAATATTTTCTTATGGAAAAGAAAATGAGTAATACGATATGAAATAGAAAATGAATTTATAAATGAAGAAGTTAAGGCACTTATTTTGATGGGTTTGTTATATTAAAAACAAAATTGTTTTCTCTTTCTTTGAGGAATTCCTTCCAATTCACTCCCATAACTGCCTCATCAACGGGGCTTCACTCCTGAACCGACAGCTGCTAGGTTGCGCAGTAAGAACTACTTGCAGAGGTTTTCACCTGTTACTCCACAAGTTACTAAGTAAATAATTAAATGCTTTCAACACAAAGTTTTCTCCTGTTAGTGACAGTTAAGATGGAAGTGAATCAACTTATCTCTCATACCTAACATTATCATTTTATTCTCTTTTCTTCCCTTCTTTTTTATTTTTTATTTTTCCCAGTAGTGCTGGAGACGGAACCCAGGGCCTTGTGTATGCTAACCCAGCACTATGCCACTGACCTACACAGTCATAGCCAATATTATAATTTCTACAATAAAGCTTACTTTTCTGTTTCAGTTGATGCTGAGTGAAAATTATAAACCTTTTTGCTGTTGTTGTTGTTTTGTATTTTTGAGAGAGAGTCTCACTATGTAACTTTGGCTGTCCTGAAACTCACTATGTAGACCAGGGTGGCCTTGAACCCAGAGATCCTCCTGCCTCTGCCTCCTGAGTGGTAAGAATAAAAGAGTGCACCCCCATGCCTGGGACTAATTATAAACTTTTAATTAAAAAATTCTCTATCTATTTAAGAAATATGTTGACAAGCAAAGCAACTTACTATTACAGCAAACAAAACAAAAACTAAAAGACCACACATTATCATGTCAGTAAAACTCAACGGAATACTTCCTTTTCCAAGGGAAACAGGGTTTGGGCTTCCCTTTACAATATGTAAGCTGTTTCTTCATGCTTCATTTCACCCTTAAGGATGACCACATGACTACTCACTGTGTACTTGAGTAGCTGGTAAGTTTTCATTTAGTCCGATGCTAACCACTACTGACTACCAAGGTTTTCAGACAGTCAGATCTGCTGCCACAGCTGCTTGTCTGTAGTTAAAATAAGTACGTAAAAGAGCAAACGGGACCAATGACGCTAAGCCAGATGGTATGACAGAAGTCAGTAAAGCTGCACAACGGTAAAGCATCTTAAAGAAGTGCACATACTTGAAAAAGAAAAAAAACGTACATATATATATATATATATTACAAAAAGAAAGAAAATATTTTTCCTCCTAATGTAATAATATTGAGTTCTGAAAATGCAATTTTATAGCACTCTAACAAATAAAAAGAGAACCTGTGCACTGAACAACTGTATAATATAAAATTAAATACTCATTTTATTAAAATCATTTCTCTACAGGCTTCATCTATCCTGAATCTCTTTAACAGGCCAAATTAATTACAATTTCTTTCTCCCCACAAACAGGGTCTGACAATGTAGCTCTGGCTGTCTTGGAACTCACAGAGATCTGCCTGCCTCTGCCTCCCAAATGCTGGGATTAAAGGCACGAGTCACTACACTGACTTAGAATTTCTTTTAATGATACAAAATTGAAAATACACAAAGGAATGTGGCATTTATGCTGTGAATTATTGAAAATTTTATTTAACTCTCATTTTGCTCTGTTAAACATGTAATGTTTCATGAATAACATCACTTTATTGGTTATACTTTATAACCAATACACCTATATGCAGAGGTGTGTTTAAAAGTGTCTGCAGACACCTCCAGAAACTGATGCCCATGGTAGTGTACATATTATTATTGTGACAGTGTTAATTATTTTTATTTAACACGTCCATAGAAAACATGTGATTGAATTGTATACTCCACATCCAAAAAAATGTAAAATTCTTTTAAATGTCCATATGTGTGTGTGTGTGTGTGTGTGTGTGTGTGTGTGTGTGTGTAAATAAATATATACACACACATATATATAACAAACACAAGTTATCGTTCTAGCATGATTAAATTGTTATCAACTTAATGGGCATAAGTGAGGAAAGGCAATCACTTCATAGTCATGAAATAATTAAATGTACTAATTCGTCCTATGTATTGCTAAGAACGTGCTACGTCACTTGGGCAGCAGATGACAGGATCAGTATCATAAAAACAATCACTTTCCTTTATGTTATTTCCCTTTAAATTTAAATGTCACATATTTTTAACTAACATTTAAATTTTTTTTAATTGTAAAAAATTTACATCTGTTACAAACTTGCTTGGAGAATTTTCTCTTCTACTATAGAATAAAATCACACATTAAGTACTTGTTAAAAATTATGTTCTTGACGTAAACACTGACCGTGAAAATACCCAAATTAAAGATCAATATTATGATAGGTAAGATTTATAAGAAGACGATGCAGTGGGGAAATGTTTAAATCGTGTACTAAGGAAGAAAGCTGTCAGAAGATTGCAGCGGTGGATTTGACATTTTACTAAGACAGCGACGTCTGATCTCCTGTTCCAACAAAACCCTAAACCCAGGAATCAGCAGCGGGCGTGGGAAGAGCCACAGCACTCCAGGTATCCACACTCCATCTGCAAGACACCATGGAGGTCCAAGAAAACTGCATTCTACTTCAAGTAGCAGGTCTTTGAAGTGAAGGCTCTGATATTTTCAAGACTGGAAGGATATCACAGTGTTGACTTTATATACGAAGTAGGACCTGTTCCAGTACACGCGAGTGAAGTAATTCACATATGGAGAATAGTTAATTTTGACCTCATGACAAAACCGTCCATACTTTGAATAGGTTAATTTGTCACCTTCTTCACAAACCACCTATCAAAAAATAAGAAACAATATAAAAAAAAAACTTACTAAATTTATTAGGAATATAATCCTTGTACTTGTGTGTGTGTGTATGAATATTATCATTGCTAAACATGACTATAAATATCTTACGCTGTTTAGCAAATTTAAGCCTTCTCCTAAGTCCTCATGACCACTGAATTCCTGAACTTTGACGAAGAAATAAGCATAAAATGTTTGCAATTTGTAAAGGATTTAACACTAAAACTTAGCTGACATTGTCTCTATAATCTGCCATCGCTGCTCTGAAGAACTCAATTATACAGCTTCTAAGGATGAAAAATGAACATACCCAGGACCCATAATCACCTAGTAAGCAAGCACATGGGACACTTACCTAGTGTTAGGCTTTTACATTCCCATCTGACAATGCTCTCACCACCATAGCTCAGCTAAGTTTAAGTTTTGTGGGTTTTCCATTATATTACATTGTGTGTGTGTGTGTGTGTGTGTGTGTGTGTGTTGTGAGAGAGAGAGAGAGAGGGGAGAGAGAGAGAGAGAGAGAGAGAGAGAGAGGACAAATTTCAAGAGTCCCAAGGATGGGACTCAGGTTGTCAGGCTTGGAAACAAATCTTTACCCACTAAGCTAGCTTGCTGCCTCAGGTTTGCTTGTTTTTATAATATTATTGTAAAACCTGTAATAGACATTGGACAGTCAATGTTAATAGTAAAGTAGCTTAAGTCTATGTCTGGTATTACATGAAAGAAAGAGCAGAAAGTTGGACCCCAAAAGAACAGAAAGGCGCCGGGCGGTGGTGGCGCACGCCTTTAATCCCAGCACCCGGGAGGCAGAGGCAGGCGGATTTCTGTGAGTTCGAGGCCAGCCTGGGCTACCAAGTGAGTTCTAGGAAAGGCGCAAAGCTATGCAGAGAAACCCTGTCTTGAAAAAACCAAAAAAAAAAAAAAAAAAAACAAAAAAAGAACAGAAAGGCAACCTGGTGTGCCATGCTTTGCTGACACCCACGGGAGGCCTGCCCCTTTCTGAACAGAAACAGAGAGGAATGGATTAGCGGGGAGGTGTGATGGGAGGAGAGAAGGGAGGGGAAACTGCAGTTGGGATGTAAAATAAATAAATAAATTTTAAACAAGAATACAAAGGCAACAGAGAGCAAACAGAAATCTATCAGTAGTTACTGAATATCACTTCTTGATTACATCTATCCATCACCAATAAACCAAACTCACACTATCAAGCACCCCTGAAAACGTTCAAAACACACACAGCATAAGTAAGTTTACAATGCAAGCTTATTGGGTCACAAAGACATGAGAATGGAAAATTCTAAAGACATTTTTAGTTTATGTATATGTTCTGCCTGCATGTACATGTGCCCTGCATGCACAAAGTGCTCTCAGAGGCCAGAAGAGGGCATCAGATCCCCTCAAACTGGAGTTACAGAAGGTTGTGAGCTGTTCTGTGAGTCCGAGACCTGAATCTGGGTCCTCTTCAAAGGCAAGAGGGGTTCTTAAATGCTGAGCCACCTCTCCAATCCTGAAAGATGCGAACTGTGAAAACAAATTCTTCACCTCCAAACTGCTCTTGGTTTATTAAGACAAACATGATTGTTTCAGAAGGGAAAGAAAAAAATCTGGGGTGATATATTGTGTATCAAATAAAGCTTGCGGGGCTGGAGAGATGGCTCAGCGGTTAAGAGCACTGACTGCTCTTCCAGAGGACCTGGGTTTAATTCCCAGCACCCAAATGGAGCTAACAACTGCCTCTAACTCCAAGATCTAACACCTTCACACAGACACATACATGCAGGCAAAATACTAAATAAGTAAATAAATAAATAAATAAATAAATAAATAAATAAATAAATAAATAAATAAATAAGGGGGAAAAAAAGCTTGTCTGAGGATCAGAGGACAGAGCCCGTCACTAGATTAAACATAGAGGTCAGGCAGTGGTGACACACACAATTAATCCTATAAATCTGTCTAGATCTCTCTGAGTTCAAAGCCACCCTGGACCACATGATATTGATTCAGTCTAGGAGAGAAACAGAGCCAGGCAGTGGTGGCACACACCTTTAATCCCAGCACTTGAGATCTCAAGCCTTTGCTACCAGTATTTGGGAAGCACACGTGCCATTAATTCCAGCACTAGGAAGGAAGTGAAATGGCTGGGCGGAGAAAGGCATATAAGGCGTGAGGAGACAGGAACAAAAAGCCCTTTTTTGGCTGAGGACTCAGAGGCTTTCAGTCTGAGGACTCGTGGCGACAGGATCCCGCCTCCCATTCAGCCTGAGGATTCAGGAATGGTGAGAAGTTTCTCTAGTGGCTTGCTCCTTTGTCTCTCTGATCTTTCAGCATTTAGCCTCCAGGTTTTTTATTATAAGACCATATGGATTCGTACAACAAAAATCCTGGCTGTGGCCTAAACAGACTTTGCCCTACAACTCAGAATGATCTATTTATCTTTTTCTCAAGTCCTCCAGCCTAACTTTCTCAGGAGTAAAAGCATCTACTCCTGTGGGTACTACTTATCAGACTTGCAAACTCCCCGTGAGTCTCCTTGGTTGCTAGGCATGTCGAGTGTGCACTACTCGTGGAGAGGGAAGCTGGCTTGCCAGAGCAGCTGGAGTTCATGGAGGAGGAGGACGACAAGGCTGAAGAAAGGCATTCCTCTACGGAACAATCAGCTTTTTAAATGGTTACTTACATGCCCATTTGCAACATCTAGTAAGTCTTTAACCCTGCAGCCTCTCACGGTTCCCATCTCATTGCAGATGGCATCTTCTACAATGAGGTAGTTAGCTTTGTAAGATGTCAAGATTTTATAAATATCCTCAGCAGATCGCTTTGAATAGATTTGGTAAATCTGAAAGGAAATAATTAGGACAAAATTTAAAAGACAGTGAAAGCACCTGTTAATTAAAATTACACAACTTGAATAAGATACACTTCACAGGGATGGACAGACGACTCCGCAGTTAAGCGCACGACCCGCTCCTGCAGAGGGCCTGGGTTTGGTTACCAGCATCTCTATCAGGTAGTTCACCGAGGCTGTAACTCGATCTGCAGGGAGTACGACAGCCTTTTGGATCCCTCAGACAGCTGTGCTCACAAGCACATACACCCACCTGGTATACACATGATTATAAAAATAAAATAAAATACAATTCAATAGTATACAATTCACCAACTAATGATTTTTAGTATATGTACAGAGTTGTGCATCTACCAATACAACTTTAGATCACTTGCATTATCCCAAAGAAGAAAAGATGTGTATCTTGTCTGTTACCTCGCAACCTGCCTGCCTCATTCCTCTATAACCAATCATCTACAATGTCTCTACTAAAGTATCTATTCTAGACCTCTGAAATCCATGGGACCTATACCATGGGATTCTTTGTGACTGACTTCCTTCACTTGGCATGAAGCTTGCATAACTCATCCATATTGTACTGTAGCATCTTTAAGTACTTCATTATCTTTCAAAACCAAATATTTACTCTATTAATATAAGGATAAAACATTCTGTTTATCATTAGTTAATAAACATTTTGGTTGCTTGTATTTGGGAGCCATTATGAATAATGTACGTGAGTATTCACGTAGTTTTGTGCAGGACATACATTTCTGCCAGAATTCCTATGTCATAAGGTAACTGTAATTAATTTTGTGAAGACTCTCACTAGTTTCCCACAAACTGTGTACAGGGTTTGGTTCTAGCTATCTAAATCCTAAGTATTACTTTTTTGTCCTTTTTGTTTGTTTTTTGAGGCAGGGTCTTTACATAGCCCTGGCAGACCTTAACCTTGACATGTAGACCAGGCTGCCCTTGAATTCACAGAGATTAGCCTGCATCTACCCACTAAACCCTCAGTGCTGGATTAAAGGTGCTCATCACCAAGCCCAGCTTATTTGTCTCTTTGATTTTAGCTATCCCACTTGGTCTGTAGAGATATCTAGTTGTGGATATGACTTTCATTTTCCTGATGGTTAATGAAGTTATGCACCTTTCATATACAAATTAGTCATTTGAATTTTTTCTCCTTTGAAAAAAATGCCTATAGTATTTTTCCTATTTTCAAAATTTTGATCTGATGCACCCTTCTGTCTCCAAACGAACCCAAATACATATACAGAAATGCAGACACATTCAGCCATGAATAAAAATTTAAAAAGAATCTTTAAAATAAAATTCTGTAAAATGTCAACATTACTAAGAGAGTAGAGGAGTGTTTCAACTTTGGTATGATAGAAATTTGGAGGCAAATACTTCATTCTGGGGACAGGACAGAGGCTATTTTGCACAGTGTAGGGGTGTTTACCAGCACCGCTGGCCAGCACCTGCTCGATGCCCACAGAACTCTATCTCTAGTGACGACCGACAACCAAACACGTCTCTAGACAGTACCAAATGTCCTCTCCACGCAAACTCTTCCTGGGTTGACAAGAGATTACACAAGATTGGTCCTGTATTACAAACTAGAGATACTGTCTAACTAGATGACCTGTCTCATCTCTGGGGAGCTTCATTTGGGTTGTGATTAGACAAAATTATTCAGGAACTGCTATTTACTAGATACTGTAAGGAAAGGCAAACTCTGAAAAAGCAAAATAAACAAACTATGATTGTTATTCTTGGAGCTGAGTTCCATAAAGTAATTAGAACTCTAATCAAATTATAAATGATTATGAAACACCATATTGGGGGAAGTCCTATCGAAAGAAAACAAAGAAGCTGGGCATTGTAGCCTGGGCTACACAGTGAGATTTTTGTCTCAAAAACAAAAAGCTGGAATTGATGGTTTCTTAGGAATCCCTGTCCATATTCTACCCAAACACCACCATCTCTTTGAACACAGCAAATGTTAATCAGAACTGACGGCTTCCTCTTGAGGCAGGCCACCCGTAAGCTTATCTCCCTATCTCTGTCCTCTCCACCTGCTTTGATACGTTCTTGAGACTATAATGAACTTTCCCTTTGTCCCATTTTAAAATATTTTTGGCTCTTTTTTTTTTTTAAGACTTATTTATTATGTATGCCTGCAGGCCAGAAGAGGGTACCAGATCTCATTACAGATGGTTGTGAGCCACCATGTGGCTGCTGGAAATTGAACTCAAGACCTCTGGAGGAGAAGCCAGTGCTCTTAACCTCTGAGCCATCTCTCCAGCCCTATTTTTTGGTTCTTGGACTTTTTCACTTATAGTCCAGGCTGGCCTTGAACTTAACTGCAACCCTTGCCTCTATCTCCCAAGTGCTAGGATTACACATCTAATTATTCCACTATAAGGCTTATTTAGCCTTTCATGTTTCCCAGCTTCCTCAAGGGCAACCTAAATTCCTCAGCATGACCCCACAGGTTCACAAAAATCTGGCCTCGTTTTCTAGTTACATAGTTTCATTTTCTAGTTACATAGTTACATTTTCTAGTCACATAGTTACATCTAGTTGCAAAGTCACCTTTTCTAGTCACATAGTTACATTTTCTAATCACATAGTTGCATTTTGTTGCATAGTTCAAATTTTCTAGTTATATGGTTATATTTTCTAGTTACATAGTTACATTTTCTAGTTACATAGTTACATTTTCTAAATACACAGTAACATTTCCTAGTTACATATTTGCATTTTCTAGATAGTTACATTTTCTAGTTACATAGGTATATTTTCTAGTTACATAGTTGTATTTTCAAGTTACAGTTACATTTTTCTAGATATATAGTTACTTTTTCTAGTTACACCATAACATTTTCTAGTTATACCTTCACATTTTGTAGTTACATAGTTGTATTTTCTAGTTATATAGTTGCATTTTCTAGATACACAGTTATATTTTCTAGTTACCTAGTTATATTTTCTAGTTATAGTTACATTTTCTAGCCACAAAGTTGCATTTTCTGTTACATAGTTATATGTTCTAATTACATAGTTACATTTTTCTAGTCACATTTTCTAGTTACACAGGTGTATTTTCAAGTTACCATTACATTTTCTAGATACATAGTTATATTTTCTAGATACACAGTTACATTTTCTAATTACATAGCTACACACATTTCTGGTTTGTGTTACTTTTTCAGCATCTAATCACACATATTCCATTTACAAACAAGTATCTCACCAGTCTTCAATGCTGAGATCAAAGAGAATGACCTAATTTGGGATGAATTCTTAAGGTTTTGTAAGCAGAACTAATTATTCCTGCCTTTGAACTCTCTGTACTGGATGTGTATATACATCCATGCACATATAACTACAATTTTTTTAATTTATTTATTTTTTAAATTACACTCATGATATTAATCACATTTGTGGTATTCATAGATTGTATTCGCAGTATTCATTCAATTATATATATATATATATATATATATATATTTAATTTTAAATGTCGAATGTCATTTCTTGAAGGGGGTAGGAGGTCTTAAATTAAATACAGGCTTACAGCACAATGGGAGGACCCCGGAGGGCAGAAGTTCGCTACTGGTGTTTTACAATCTTGCATCTAAGCTGATATAACTAAATTTAACAGTACATTCTCTGAGCACAGTGAAACATTCTTATAATCCTAGTACTTGGGGATGTGGACTCAGGAGAATCATGAGTTCAAGGCTAACCTTGACTACATACAAAACTTGAGGCCCTCTTTCTCAATACAAACAAAAATAATTCTTTGAAGTTTATTATCTCAGTAATTTACAATTGTTTAGTAATTTAATTCTCATACGTAGGAAAACTGTAACTTTTATTTCCAGATTCAGTAGCTCATTCAAGGTAAAGTACAGAACTACCATTTGAGTCACAGAGTCCTGGCTGTCCTGGAACTAGCCATGTAGAGAAGCCAGGCTGACCTCAAAGTCACAGAGAACACCCCCCATTTGCTTGAGAGTGCTAGGCTTAAAGGCATGCACCACCACACACCACGCAGTATTTGTTTAAAATTATTTTTTATTTTATGTATTTGGATGTTTGCCTGTATGTTTGTCTGTGCACCATGTGCATGCCTGATGCCTATAAAGGCCAAAAGGGGGCACTGGGCCCCCTAGAACTGGAGTTACAGGCAGTTTATGAGCTGCCTGCCATGTGGGTGCTAGGAATTGAACCTGGGTCCTCTGGAAGAGCAGTCAGTGCTCTTAACCACTGAGCCATCTCTCCAGCCCCTAAACTTATCATTTAAATCCATAACATTCAAAATAAGACATTCTCTAACCCACATTAATTAGGTGCCATGCTGATGTTATACAGAATTATCTATTAAAGCCCGTACCGATAAAGAAGAAGAAAACCCACAGGTCGGTTAGTTGGCTAGTAGACTGGTTTTTGCAGTACAAAGGATTGACTCAGGGAATTGTGAGTGACCGCCAAACAGTACCATTGAGTCACATTCCCAGGCTAACATGGGCCACCCTAACATCTACCCATCTATGATTGAATGTAGGGACTTATAAATGGCAGGCAAATTGAATTAAGCCCAGGCTTAATTTTTTTTCCGAAGCAATTGCTTGTTTCCTAGTTTGACCTTGAAATTGCTATTCTCTGCCTCTATCTTCCAAATAGCTGGGATTATAAGGATGCTAACACTCCTGGAAATATCAAAACAGTACATATTTGTTTACAGGGTAGGGATGGGAGGCACGGACTGTACATCAGTTGATTTACTCAATCTCTCTCCATCTTTTATTTTTTATTTCATTCATTCATTTATTTTGGTTTTTTTGAGACAGGGTACCTCTGTGTAACAACCCTAGCTGTCCTGGAACTTGCTCTATAGACCAGGCTGGCCTGAAACTCACAGAGATCTGACTCCCTCCCTCTCCCAAGTACTGGGATTAAAGGCATGCTTCACCACCACCACCCGACACTCCACCTTATTTTTGAAACAGTGTCTTATTCAATCTGGAACTCCCTGATTAGGCTAAATTGGCTGGTCATCAAGCCCCAAGGATCCTTCTGTCTCCAGCTCCCAGCACTGGGACAGATGTGCACGCTGCCACACTTGGCTCTTGATACAGGTATACGGCTCCACACTCAGGTGCTCATACTCGTACAGTGAGCACAATACTCACTGCGCTCTCCAGACCCACAGCTTCTAAATTATATTTGTATTTTATCAGCAATAGAATAACTTTGGAAAGACAACATGTATTGAGATAGGAATTGACAGTTGTCCTCAACAATTTGAGAGCCATGATACTTTAGAAGGACGGTTTCCCTTTCTGAAATAGTATCCATCCATTCCAGTGACAGTGTTATGGAAACTACCTCTCACAGAAGTGTAGCAACACTCTTCACAAAATAAAAATTTAATATTTTAGTTTGTTGTTGCTTTTGTTTTTGAGACAAGGTTTCTCTGTGTAGCTTTGGAGCCTGTCCTGAAACTCACTCTGTAGACCAGGCTGGCCTCGAACTCACAGAGATTCACCTGCCTCTGATTCTGGAGTCCTGCGCCACCACCGCCCAGCAAAAGAAATTTAATATTTTAATCTTGAATTATCTCTTGGTTAAATTAAATTAATCATACAACTTTTACCTTTTTTTCTTTTTCTATTTTTCGTTTTTGAGAAGGTCCTGCTCTATAGCTCTGGCTAGTCTGAAACTCCCTGGGGAGCACAAGCCGACATCAAACTCACAGTGGCCCTCCTGTTTCAACCTCCCACAACTTTAAAAACTAAACTGAATTACATTTTCTAAAATTGGATTTTCCTATCTATCAAGAAACATGGAATCAGCACAGAACAAGATTAAATTATAGTGTCACTTTAAAAGACCCAAATGTAGACCTTGATGGCTTACGTTTTCATTTCTGTTGAGAAGATCATCATCACTGTAAAGGGGCAAGCTCGTCACCATCCATCCAGTGCACAGTTTAATCACACCCATTAACTGTGGGCTCCCAGCAAACACAGCTGCAGCTGGAGCGTGCCTCCTGCAAAGAGCCAACAGATTCCGTGATAAAAGAGCAAATACACTACTAAGATCATCGACTTGTACCAACTCTCAAATACCAGCTACTTTCCATGTCTAGCACTTAGATTTCAAAGTCAGTGCAGTTCATTTCACTTATGCATTCATTAAAAAGCAGGCTAGACTGAACATCTACCATCTGCCAGCAGCTGTTTTAAGCACTGAAGATAGAAAGATTCTTTTAAACAAAGGGAGGTGGAGATAAGAAACAAGAATATACTACATTAGAGGGTACTAACCCACAGAACTCAAATCCTTCCACATCCATTCCCCCTCCTGCTCCTCTGTCTCCTGACAGCAGCGTAGACGACTCCACACTGAGTCCACTGCGAAGTCTAGGATGCCACTTACAGGGTGGGAACCAACACCAACGTCCTTCCTTCCATTTATTTCCACAGTGCTAGGGTGAAACTCAGAGCCTCCATGTATGATTAAGTGCTCTAACAGACTGACGAGGGCTCAGCATGCCTGCTGCCAGATCGGATGGCATGAGCTTGAGCCCAGGACCAAGGGAAAATAACTTACTCCTGTAAATTGTCTTCCGACTTCTACACACACACCATGGCAGTTTGAATGTCATTGGCCCACATAAGCTGGTAGGGAGTAGCTCTATTAGGAGGTGTGGCTTGGTTGGAGTGGGTGTGGCCTTGGAGGAAGTGTGACACTGTGGGGGCGGGCTTTGAGGTCTTATAAGCTCCAGATAGAGCCCAGGGAGACATATCACTTCCTGTTGCCTCTGATCAAGATGTAGCCAGCACCATGTCTGCCTGCACATCACCACACTCCCTGTCATGATGATAATGAACTGAGCCTCTAAAACTGTAAGCAAGCCACCCCAATTAAATGTTTTTCTTATAAGAGTTGCCGTGGCCATGATGTCTCTTCACAGCAATAGAAACCTAAGACACAGGCACATATGCATTCTACCTCTGAATTGTACCTTCAGCCATCCCTTAATTTATCTATTTACTCCAAGTATGCACTATTCAGCATCTGCCTACCTGTTCCATGGATAGAGCTAAGTTCCAGAAGAAAAGGAACAGCAGCTAGCTAATGGAAGACTCAGAAGTAAGGAAACAGACTTAAGCCAAAATAATTATACTCAGGTAAATATCCAATTATTCAACTATTCAGGCCTTTGCCATACTCTCCTCCACCCTCTACCTCACAAAAGGGTTTCTCTGTGTAGCCCTGGCTGCCCTGGAACCTACTCTGTAGCCCAGGCTGTCGTGAAACTCATAGAGATCTACCTGCCTCTGCCTCCAGAGTGCTGGGACTAGTGTGCGCTATCACTGCTGAGCTTTGTACTGTTTTGAAAAATTTGGTGATACATGATGCAACTTCCTTTTTTTGTTAACGACAACATAGTGCTATATTGTCATGCTCCCCAATGGCAACTATAACTCACATTAATTATTAGTAGCAATGGCTAAGGTAACCTAAAAACATTCATATATATAGAATGTCTTCATAGAAGGAAGGCCTCATTATAAGACCTAGTCTCACTTCTATTCACTCATTCTATAAACAAACTTGTCATTTCTATAAATATTTTCTGGTTCCATCTCCTTTATTTTCCAGGCCTTAAAAACAGCCCCCACCACAAGGACCTCACTCTTTAGCTCAGGCTAGCCTCAAACTTACAATGATCCCCCTTGGCTCAGTCTCCCAAGTACTCAACATTACAGTTACTTGTTACCAGGTTTGGCTCTTCCAGGACTTTTGTTTTTTTGTTTTTGAAGACAGGGTTTCTCTGTGTAGTTTTGGAGCCTGTCCTGAAACTCGATCTGTAGACCAGGCTGGCCTCGAACTCACAGAGATCTGCCTGCCTCTGCCTCCCAAGTGCTGGGATTAAAGGCGTGCGCCACCACTGCCTGGCTCCAAGACTTTTTAAAAGTGTTTCTTCTTTTTTTGTGTGTTTTGTTTCTTCACTGGATCTTTAACAACTTTCAACATAGTTATTTGGAAGTCTATCCAGGGGTAGATTGATCACAAAAACGGCTGCAGTAATTCTTCTCTCTCTTAGCATGGATATGGAGGGAAATGCTAATCCTAGCCATGTGATTTGTTAGATCAATAGGACAACAGCTGTGTGTGCTGGCTAGTTTCATGTCAACTTGACACATATCTGGGAAGACGACTGTTTTTTTAATTTTTAATTTTTTATGTGCATTGTTGTTTTGCCATGGAATTGAGTTACAGACAGTTGTGAGCTGCCATGTGGGTGCTGGGAAATGAACCAGGGTCCTTTGGAAGAGCATTCAGGGCTCTTACTACTGAGGCATCTCTCCAGCCCCAGAAGAGGGACTCTTAACTGAAAATGTCTCCATACGATCGGCAAGTCCATGGTGCATTTTCTTGATTCATAACTGATATAGGTGAACCCACTTCACTAGGAGTGGTGGTCCTGGGTGCTATAAGAAAGTGGGCTGGCCAGGCAGTGGTGGCACACGCCCTTAATCCCAACACTTGGGAGGTGTAGGCTGGTGGATCTCTGTGAGTTTGAGGCCAGCCAGGTCTACAGCGCTAGTTCTAGGACAGCCAGGATTGTTACACAGAGAAATTCTGTTTCAACTCCAACCCCCAATAAAAAAGCAGGCTAAATAAGCCATAAAGAGCAAGCCAGTAAGCAGCACTCCTCCACAGCCTCTATATCAGCTCCTGCCTGCAGATTCCTGTCCTGACTTCCTTCAGTGACGGACTATGATACAAAAGTGTATATGAAATTAAACACATGTTTCTTCTCCAAGCGACTTTTAGTCATGGTGTTTTACCACAGCACAATATTATAGACTGCATGTTTACATCGAACCATGTCCATTCTGTTTATCCTGAGAATTAATTCTTCAGCTACTACCCTCAGGTGCACACAGACCACAGGCCACGCTAATCTGATCTCAGGTGACAACTAGTCAAACACAGACAGGCAAAAGGAAAGAGGCCATCTCAGACTACCCAGTCCCACCTGAGCTGGTCAAGGCCAGAAGAGTTTTCACCGCTGGGTAACTACTTGCTGACCCTCAAAATATGCAGGACAGTAATTACTGATCACTTATAACTCATTAAAGATTATGGCAGTCTGTTACATGCCAAAAATGAAAGAACAAAAATTATCAGAAATTACCAAAGTCTAATTTCACTACTTATTACAAGTAATAGCTGATAATTGCTAAGCTGAATTGTTTTCTCATTTGTTTTTTATTTTGGAGTTTCATAAAACTATTTATGAAATTCTGTATAACATGAGTTGAGGAGGAACCAACTTAGGACTACTTTTTATGAACACTTCAATACCTTGGGTTTCCTAAATCAGTCAAGTTTAATTTCAAACTCTAAGCCTATGTGAACTCAGATCCATTACTACAAACTCAGAGATGAATTTGACTTTTTATTGTTGTGGTTGTTTCTAACCAAGAGCTAACTAACAGAGGAGCATGGCTATTTTGGATATTTTGTTATTCGATGTTTTCCCTGAAAGTACAGCCTTTTCTGAGTCCCAGAGTTATCTACCTTAAGGCCAGGAGTAAGTAAAGGATGTCTGCCCCTGTAAGCCCACCCACATTCCTCCTGTGTACAAAGGAGGGCCTCCAAACCTCCAATTTCATACTTACCAATGTTGTGTCAACATTAAGCTGAGCTTATTTAGAAAATTAGAATTATAAAGTAATGATTGCTGAGGTTTACAAATGAATGTGGAGAACGATTCAACTTATTATTGCCCCTTAACTCATGAGATGGCATGCAATGACTACTTAATAACAATTCATTTATTATTTTCATGCATTGACTACTGAATGACAGTTAACCACAGTCTTGGGCAATGTGGTCCTTACTTTATCCAGGTCATGAGTTCCACTGTATCTGGATCATAGAATTCCTGTAGTTCAGTTAATTCTGTAATTAACCTTGGAAAAAACTAAAACACAAAACAAAATACCCAGAGGTGTAAGTAAAGTTTAAAACTGTTAAAATATTCCAAAAGACTAACTTGAAACACCAATGACCTGGCAGAACTGCCAGGTATCTGCCATCGTCACGGATTTATTCATTCTTCTCAACATAAATAATTTTAATTTTATCATTTACTCACTACTTAGACTCAGTAACTAATGTTATCACGAAATAATCATCAGTTATATCTTTCATGCATAGACATATTAAAGAATAAAATTCCAAGACAAATACTTCATAGGTTTCTTGGCAATTAGTTTCCTGTTACATTCAGTTAAGCCAAAAACTTTATTTCATTTCACAGGTAATAAATTGAACTTACCAAAATGCATTTAAATATTAAGACCTTGGGTGGTGGTGGCGCACGCCTTTAATCCCAGCACCCGGGAGGCAGAGGCAGGCAGATCTTTGTGAGTTTGAGGCCAGCCTAGTCTACAGAGCGAGATCCAGGACAGGCACCAAAACTACACAGAGAAACCCTGTCTCGAAAAACCAATAAAACAAAACATGTAAAAAAAATAAATAAATATTAAGACCTATTTATTACTCAACAATTTTGTCAAATATGATAAGAATTTACAACGGCATTAAAGAAAACTGCATTAAATGGTACTCTAAAATGTTTCAGGCTGACGTGATAGGTTACATGTGTAATCCCAGCACTTGAGATGCTGAGTCAGGGGGAATCACCAATATTCAAGGCCAGCCTGGGCTATATAGTGAGACCTTGTCTCAAAAGACAACAAGCAAATAAATACCAAAAAATGTTTTGGGAGCAAAAGTTGGTGGTGCATGTGTTTTAATCTCAGCCCCTGGGAGGCAGAGGCAAGCAGATCTCTGTGAGCTGGAAATCTGCCTTGTCTACATAATGAATTCCAAAACAGCCAGGGCTCCATAGTGAAGGTCTACTTCAAAAGGGAAAAAGAGAGAAAGAGAGACAGAGACAGAGAGAAAGAAAAGAAAATTTGTTTTAGCTCTTTTATTAGGTTCCTCCAGTGAGAGAAAAGAAGAAAAGGGAGCAGCAACATTAACAATATCAGCTTTGTGGAAGAGGCAGACAAATCTCTGTGAGTTCGAGGCCACCTGGTCTACAAATCGAGTTTCAGGACAGCCAGAGCTACACAGAGAAATCCTGTCTAGAAAAACCTAAATAAATAAATAAAATCAGCTGTTAGTACAGTGTCTTGATAGAAGCTTCCTATGTACATACATAAATTTATCACTTTATAGATAAGTACATTTTCATAACATAAAAATTCAGTTTTCTTACCTCTTTCCACAAACTAAGACCTATAATAGTGGGCACAGCCATGCTCAGAATAAGCGCCTAAAATAGTAAAGCAAAAAGGGTTATGGGTAAACATTTTAGAATATATGCTAGAAGTGTTCTCATTGACTCTGACTCTGAATATCCTTACAGCTAAAAATTCAATCAGAGAGACTGACATCCGCATGAGTCTGGGTCAGAGTGAGCTGAGTGAAGATGAGTGTGCTTCAAACACATTGAGGTGTTAGTGAAAATATTTGCTATATAAAGAAGACCATCAAAAAGGGAGGGGGAGCATGGTAACACCCGCCTTTAATCCCAGCACTTGGGATCTGCATTCACGGCCACCTGGTCTACAGAACTAGCTCCAGTCCAACCAGGGATACATGGTGAGACTCTGTCTCAAACAAAACCAAAGTTAACGATGTGTGCTGGAGAGATGGCCCAACAGTTAAAGAGTACTTACTGCTCTTGCAGAGGACCAGGGGTTAGTTCCTAGCACCAACATGGTAGATGGCAAGAGACTGTAACACCCTCTCCTAATGTCCCACAGGCTCATGTACACATGTGCACATACATATAAGATAAATAATTTTTCAGGGAATAGTGGAGCATGCCTTTAATCTCAGCACTCAGGAGCCAGAGGCAGGGGAATCTCTGGAAGTTCAAGGCCAATCTGGTCTACATAGAGAGATTCTGTCTCTAAATAAATAATTTTTAAAACATTATAAAAATAATGCTTAGTTGATCTGAATTTACGGTTTCCTATAATCCTAAATATGAGATAGGCAGGAGGATTAAGGATTTGAGGCCAGTCTGAGTGAATCTCTCTCATGGAATAAACTAGAAAAGATTACTTCCATAGTGATATTTCAAATAGCAAACATGTAAAACTTTTCCAGATTGATTTGATTTTGAATTGATGTAGGCGTGTGTATCTCTGAGTACGTATGCATGTGGAATGCTGGTGCCTGAGCTGGGCAGAAGGCACTGGTTCCCTGGAGCTCGAGTTACAGGTGTTTGTAAGGCACCTGAGAGAGGAGCTGGGAAGCTAACCTGGGTCCTCTGTAAGAGAAGTTCGGCTCTTAACTGCTGAGCCATCTCTCCAGCACCAACATGAGAAACTTCTACCAGAGCTCTATGTTATAAAGAGCTTACAAGTAATTATGAACTAGCATCAAAAGCTAACAGCAAAAGGCACCGAAACCACACAGGAAAAATAGCTAGCACAGACCACCTTACTATGTTAAAATGAGAAAATATAAATTTTGGAACTAAGACTGGAAAAATATGAGAAGACCACCATTAAGTATAATTTATTATCTTCTTGCCCAAACCTGTCCTTCTTATTCTATTTGTGGTAGGGGGTTTGTTGGGTTATTGTTTTAATGTTTCATCTTCTTCAAAACCATCAGGAAGCATGAGCAGTGCCCTCTCCCTCTACCACAAATGATTCTGTCCAGATGCCCATATTTGGGGAATAACAGGGTTAGAACATCCAGATACAATGGGAAAGCCTCACTCAGAGAAAACCACCATTACTGTGAAATTGCCCCTGCAGGTAGACGTGGTCTACAGCATTAGGCTGGTGGGGATCCCACTGGAACGCTCAGGAATGCTAGACGAGCACTCCACTGAGCCACACCCCAGTTCTCCCTCCTCAGTCTGTTTTGTTTTGTAGACAGTACATCACTGTGTAGCCAAGGCTGACCCCAAACTTGGAATCTTCTAGTCTCAACTACCCAGTCTATCACACTTGATTCTAACATTTTACTTATCTTTAAGAATGAAGCAGAAGGCCGGGCGGTGGTGGCGCACGCCTTTAATCCCAGCACTCGGGAGGCAGAGCCAGGCGGATCTCTGTGAGTTCGAGGCCAGCCTGGGCTACCAAGTGAGTTCCAGGAAAGGCGCAAAGCTACACAGAGAAACCCTGTCTCGAAAAAACAAAAAAAAAAAAAAAAAAGAATGCAGCAGAACAGTGTAAATATTCACATGGGAACATACATAGATCTAAGTAAAACCAAGGGAAATATTCTAAAACCTAAACCCCACCATACAGAGTGATCTCAGCTCTTCAGAAGGCTGAGGCAGAAGGATTGCTAGAAGCCAGGGGTTTGAAGGTAGCCCTAATAACACAATAAGGAATCTTTTAGAAATAAAGGCTATACTTCATCTATGATCTTCAGGAACACGGGAAGGGGCCCGGTCCTGCAGATCCAAAGCTGCAGGATCTCCATGACACAGGACAACAACAGGATGTCCAAGAGGAGTCCCAGTGAGGGCCCAATATCGATGGTGTAGCAGAAGCCAGAGGCCTGGAGTCAGACCAATGACTCTGCAATGAACACTTACAAGTAAAGATGTATGGCATACAGGGTTCACTATGTGACTCACTGTGCCACATTTCAGCTTTCATAACGAGATGTGAGATGTGTCCTTTTTTTTTTCTCTTAAATTTTCCTTTATTATTTTTTTTGGGGGGGGGTTACAAGGGCAAAGAGTGGATACGAAGGGATAGGGAAATGAATGGGACCAAGATGCATGATGTGAAAGACACAAAGAAGAAATAAAAATAAAGTTTAAAAAGCCGGGTATGGGGGCTGGAGAGATGGTGCAAAGGTTAAAAGCACTGGCTGCTCTTCCAGAGGTACTGAGTTCAATTCCCAGCAACCACATAGTGGCTCACAATCATCTGTAATGAGATCTGGTGCCCTCTTCTGGCCTGCAGGCATACACACCAGCAGGATACTGTATGCATAATAAATAAATAAATGAATAAATACACACATACATACATACATACATACATACATACATACCATAAATAAATACATAAATCTTTAGGAGGAATTTAAAAAAAAAACTGGGTGTGGTGATGCAGGCCTATAAGTCCAGAACTTGGGAGATGGCAGCAGGTTCAGGAGTTCAAGGTCAGCCTGAGCTACATTCAATCTTGTCTCAAAGGCAAATGAAGAAACCAATAACATAAAGGGCAGGGATGCAGCTGAGTCAGTAGAGAACCTAGCTAGCGCACCAGAAGCTCTGGATCCAGGCCCTAGCACTGGGAAGATGGAGGCAACAGAATCAGGAGATCAAGATCATCCTTCACACACAGTGAGATCCAGGCCAGCCTGGCACCCTGTCTGAAACAAGAACAAGAAAAGAAAATTCTTTTAAAATGTTTTTCATAGCCGGGTGGTGGTGGCACACGCCTTTAATCCCAGCACTTGGGAAGCAGAGGCAGGAGGATCTCGGAGGTGGAAGCCAGTCTGGTCAGCAGAGTGAGTTCTAGGACAGCCAGAGAGCTACACAGAGAAACCCTGTCTTAAAAAACCAAAATAAATAAATTTTAAAACATGTTTGTCACAGTCTACTTTTCTACCCATAACTTATTTATTTATTTATTTGTTTATTTAGGTTTTTCCAGTCAGGGTTTCTCTGTATACCTGGCCTGGAACTCAAAGAGATTCACCTGCCTCTACCTCCTGAGTGCTGGGATTAAAGGTGTAAGCCACTATCGCCTGACTATACCCAAAACTTGTTATATAATTTATTGAGGCTATTTCAACTGCCTTAGTATTCACTGAGTAGCATTCAAATTTTTATCACATTTATCTATTTAATTGTGTGTGCGCACAGGCACACACCCGTGCATGCAGAGCCACTCCCAGGAATCAGTTCTCAGCCCTACCTTAATGTGGTCCCAACAATTGAACTCAAATTTATTTTATATAACTGGAAGATAAACAAGTATCAAACACAAAATAACAATGACTCACCAACAATATTGGGTGTACAGTTCTTAATCGAAGCCACTTTAAAAGTGTCATCCAAAGTTCAGGGGAACAGACACCAAATGCTGCTAACATGCACATGTAAGGAGTCCAAATGAATTTCAAGCTGGAAAAAAGTCACATATCAAAATAAATCACATGCCATACACCCTACAACCATCATTATGATTCCTCTTTTCTAAAATATGTTTAACTACCCACAAATATTAATGAAGAATAAAAAACCTTTCCTTCAATTTTTCAGCAACAGATTCGTACTCAATTTGCTTTCCTGTTTGTTTGAGACAAGTCTCCTTGTATAGTCTAGGCTGGCACCGAACTCACAGATCCACATGTCTCTGCCTCCAAGTGCTGGGGTTAAAGGGGTGCGCCTCCATGTGAAGCCCTCTTTTCCTTTCCTTTTTAGACAGGGTGGTCTCCCTCAGGAGTCCAGGCTGTCTTGGAACTCACTATATAGACCCGGCTGACATCTATTAGAGTGAGTCACCTGCCTCAGCCTTTTGAGATTACAGGCATGAGCCATTAATGTACACCTAAGAAAAAGTTTCCTCTTTAAAATTCCTTAACTTCATGTTCTGCCATTAATATATAATTGTTCCAGCAGATTTAGAATCATTTAAAAAGTTATAGACTGCAGCCGTCTCCCACCTAGACTGCTCCAAAGCTGCCCGCACATCTCACAAGAGCCTGGACGACACATGAAACGGTCTGCTCTTCCTGGGCTTCCACTGCATTCCAGCCTTCAGGACCCCAGCTTCGGCCCCAAACAGGAAGTAACCACGAAAGAATTCTACACCCCTTTGTCCCTCCCCATTTTTCTATACTGAACTCTCCAGCCCAGGGGCTGGGCTGCCCTTAAAAAAAATTTTATTACTAATTGTATGAATTCTGCCCATGATCGTGGTATATATATATCATCAGACAGTCTCCTTATGCACTTCTGACAATTGTTCTGGTATGAAAATCTTCCTATGTATGTATTGAGACAGATTACTCCTGCCCTCTCATAGCCAATTGGTTTATGGGTTTATGAATTGCTTTGATTACAAGTTTAAAGATACTTGTCAACTTCAGCCACAGTCTTGGTTCAGCAGATACATACCTCTAATTCAGGTGAACTCTTTACTTAAAAATATTTCATTGCAATTAGTCATTCAAAAAGAAATTGGTCCAAGATTAATAAAGTTAATGTTCTAGGAAAAGCTATTCTTTTATAACTCAGATTCAAAATATTTAGACACATTCAAAAATATCATGTCATATTAACTATTATAGATTTTTATATTATTCCTCTTCTCTTTTATGGATCAGAGATGTTCTGGGGCTGGGGGTGGTACGTGCTTTAATTCCAGCACTCAGAAGGCAGAGGCAGTTGGATCTCTGTGAGTTTGAGAACAGCCTGGCCTACAGAGCAAGATCCAGGACAGGCTCCAAAGCTACGCAGAGAAACCCTGTCTCAAAAAAACAAAAAACAAAAACAAAAAACCCACAGAGATGTTCCGGAATCATATATTACTACACCTACAGGGTGTTTATATAGTTCTCAGCTTGCCAAAAATATAGGTTATTGATTTGTAATTATGAGCATGTATTATTGATTATAAATAGATTATTGATATAAATATTGATTAAATATCAATACAAATTATTGATTCTTATTAAATATTTCAGAATCATTACAATATTGCTTGTCATTCTTCCAATCATCATTAGGCTTTTAATTTATCCACATTACTCATTGCCCTAAGAGAGATTTACACACTTCTTTTCTTTTTTTTTTTTTATTAAACAAAAAAGGGAAGGTACTGGAGTCCACGGGAATATACAACAGGTGACAACTAGCATTTAACAAGTCGACCTGCCAGATGAATAACTCTCTGATGGGGAGCCCCACTTGGCAAGGACCATGGGATCATTGACTGTAAATGATTGGTTGTTTCTGTCTGTAGTTTTTCTCATGTGCCACTACACTTCTTTCCTAAAACCTGCTATGGGTGCTTTCCCACTGCTTGTGTATTTATCTCATGTAGGTATTCCATCTATTAGGCACACTTATAGCTATGGATGGTCAGGAAGATGATTTCTGCTTAAGCTGTATATTTCTGATGAATAGAAATAATCCTCAGATATTTTTCATACTCAGACTGTCATAGGAAAATAACTGTATTCTCAGCTACAAAGATAGCTTTTCATACAATTAGCTAAGACCTCAGAACAGATTCAAAATAGACTGGTTGCCCCTAGAGACGAATTGCACAGGGGCAGGTTCCCTAGTGTCTGTTTGTTGAACCACAGTCAGGCAGATAACATTAAGACATAACTCCCTGCAGCAACTGACTTTCTGCACATACTCCTACCCTCAGGGTGCAGCCAACTAACTGTTTATTGTTTAAGTCCTGAATTTCAATGTCACTCTGTCTGGAACCCTGACCACTCAGAGCTATGTGCCTGCTTACTTACCATGCCCGGTCAGTGCCATCTCCCTAGCCTAAGAGAAACTGTGTGATGAGAATGGCTTTGATTTTTTTTTTTTAAGATTTCTTTATTATGCATACAGAAGAGGGTGCCAGATCTCATTACAGATGGTTGTGAGCCACCATGTGGTTGCTGGGAATTGAACTCAGGACCTCTGGAAGAACAGTCAGTGCTCTTAACCTCTGAGCCATATCTCCAGCCCATGGCTCTGATTCTTATTGTTTACTTAAGAAATGCTATGTGACCCTGAAAATGTGATTGATATTTGTTCAGTCTTTGCTGTAGAGAGAAGTGAGAAAAACGAAGAAGGAGAAGTGTGAAGAGATGTAGCCGAGTGGGTAGAGAGATACAGCATAGAGAGCTGCATAGAAAAGAGATGTAGAGATGTGTGTGAAGGAAGAGATGTGGCTGTGTGGTGAGAGAGCTGTGTAGATGAGATGTATAGCTGTGGCTGTGGAGACAGAGCGGTGTGTGGAGGAGAGTGAGAGTGAGTGTGTATTAGTATGTGAAGGAATGTAAGCAAGGTAGAGAGAAGAAATGTGTATAGAAGAGAGATGTAAGTGGAGAGAAATGTGAAGCTATGTAAAAAAGAGAGGTGACTGTGTATAGAGATCTGCGGCTGTGCAGAAGGTAGATGTAGCTGGGGAGAGAGATGTAACTGTGTAGAGATTTGTGGCTATACAGGAGAGAGATGTGTGAACATATATAAAGAATGTAACTGTGTGGAGACACTTATTTACACCTCACATAGAAAAGTCTAGCCCTTGCTGCATTCCTGGATTGTTTTGCATACCCTGGAGGCAGTCTTGGAGCAGGCTCCATAAAAAAGCCGTCGATAATATAGACCTGTTTCACTGTAATAAGCGGTAACCATGAAAACAAAGACTCTTATGGTTGTGTGAATCCCAGTAATAGAATCCAAGAATGTTTTTGGGAACTTCCAAACTTGCAGTTGGTTTCAAAATAGGGATGGCCTTAAGGACTTACACTGCACTTACCATCTTAAACTCTGAAGAGAGGCTAGGGGTATAGATCAGGAGTACATTGTTTGCCTGGCATGTGCAAGATCCTGGGTTCAGTCCCTAGCACTGCACAAAAAGGGGGAGCAGAGGCTCTCAAGTTCAAGCAAGACAAAACAATGGTGTTCTGGGCAACAACAGACGGCATGTGTGACAGCAATCCCACCAGACACTGCCTAGTGGTGTTAGTCTGAGCAGGCACACCTGTGAAGTTCACACGACACAACAATACACAGCTCACAAACACTGATGTGAAATGATAACTGACTGCATGCAGAGACTTCCCTTGGCAAACTGAAGAACATACAGTAACAGAACGATGAGAAAGAAATGGAAACATTTGGCGTGCCCATGCTTCAGGGTATCAAAGGTTCATTTTTCATATAAAAGCAGTAAAGTCAGGGAAAAAAAGAACCCCACTTCACCCCACCCCAGCTCCAGTCCTAGTAAGGCCCACTGCAGACCACTGTCACTGTACTCCTTACCCCTCTCCAGGATGTGCTGCAGGCCTTCCTATCACAAAGCTTGGCAGTGAGATTCCCTCTGCCTGGAATACACTTCCCTCTTCTGTTCACAAGTTCATTTTTACTCACCTTTCAGGCCTCACTCAAGCATCTTCTCAAGTCATGTCCTGACTTCAAATGTTCTTACAGCACCATTTACCCTCCCTTCAACTATCAAGTTACAACTTTAGTTTTGTATAATTAACATCTGTTGGCTCGATTTTAGGTCAACTGTTGCTGGAGGGCTTCTCTCCAGGTTCCCCAAGCCCCGCAGTCCCACAATCCATTTATAAAATAATCACTCAGATGCTTATATCACTTATAAACTGTATGGCCGTGGCAGGCTTCTTGCTAACTGTTCTTATATCTTAAATTAACCCATTTCTATAAATCTGTACCTTGCCATGTGGCTGGTGGCTTACCAGAGTCTCTACATGCTGCTTGTCCTGGCGGTGGCTGCAGTGTCTCCCTCCTTCTTCCTGTTTCCCCAATTCTCCTCTCTCTTTGTCCCGCCTACACTTCCTGCCTGGTCACTGGCCATCAGTGTTTTATTTATATAGAGTGATATCCACAGTTGCACAAAGTAGAAAGCCTGTGTCCATGTTGCTTACCACTGTACTTTGAGGATTTAGGACGATGCATGAATCTTAGAAGACATTCAAGAGTATTTTAACAAATAAATGAATAACTAAATATATCAGTTTGCTATATTATAAAAATCTTTGTTAAATTTCACTTACATAATTTAAAAGTGTATATTTCTTTTCATTGTTGTTGTTGCTGGAAGACAAACATGTTTGTTTTTGTTTTCCCCCCCAAAACAAGGTTTCTCTGTGTTGCTCTGGCTGTCTTGAAACTCATTCTGTAGACCAGGCTGGCCTCTGCCTCCCAAGTGCTGGAATTAAAGGCTACTGCCTAGTGCCCTAAAAAGTTCATAATTTCTTAAATGTAGTTATAGAAACTGTTTTAAATATACTCATTAGCTATTATTAGTAGGAAAAAATGAGTTTTATAACGATCAAAGTGATCAAACAAATGCACTTACCCTTCCATAAGCATTGCAAGAGAACCCAGTATAAGAGTATGAATTACATGATAAATTATTTCTGGCCTTTCTCCAATTCTTCCATCTTCAAGAGTTACAGTTTCTTTCTGGGATTTACCACTATATAAAGGAAACATGTTTTTAACAGTTTGGAAAAATATACATGAAAAATCAAAGATACATCATCATCTTTGAAAGCTATACCTAACACTGAATTTCTCCTCTTTTTCTAAGGTCAATCATGCCTGAAGTAGCAATGCTAACCAATATACTTAACCTTCAAAGTTAAGAAGCTATGCCTGGCCACCTTCCTTTTTGTTCATTTGTTTTTGTTGTTGTTTGGACACAGGGCTTCACCACTAGCTGAGGCTGACCTAGAACACATTCTGTAGCTAACCTTGTCTCTACTCCAGGAAATCCTTTTGCTTTAGGCCATACCGAGTTGAGATTACATGTTTGCACCACCACACCTGGCTTCAAGGTACTTTTTCCTTTTATTGTAGTGCTGGGGTCACCAAGCGTAGGTCTGTATAGTAAGTAGGTGCTGTATATAACGTCAGCCTGTAAGGGAGCATGTGTAAGAGGGGAGACTGACTGGGAAGTACCTGCTAGTAGTTCTTATATGTATTTATTTTTGGTTTTTGCAGTGGGGTCTCATATAGCCTGACTAGCTCTGAACTTGATATGTAGGCAAGGCTGGCCTTGAACTCAAGACCCAGGCTTCACCTCTCTGGACTGTTCCAGTTTTAGTATGTGTGCTGCCGAAGCGAGCACATCCAGTCCTCACCTCTCAAGGGCTGGAATTACAAGCACACTACAAGTATCCTGAACTACCTTGCTAGCATAATAAACATTAAAACAACTATATTTACAGTGGTTTTTATTTTGTTATTGTTTTGCTTTTCTGCTTTTGTTTCTTATTTCTTGAGATAGGTTCTCAGTATCTGGTCTTGGCTGCCCTTGAACTCACAATTCAACTCAGTCTCCTGAATGCTTGGATTATAGGCATGCCCCATCATACTCAGAAAAACTGACAGTAATTTCAAATCACAGTAGTAGCTTCATTTCAATTAAATTATAATTAAATTTAAATGAAGCTACTACTGTGATTTGTGCTGTAATATTTATATGAATATCTCAATCCCCCAAGATAGGGTTTTCCTGTGTAGCCCTGGCTATCTTGGAACTTGCTTTGTAGACCTGGTTGACCTCAAAATCATAGATCAGCCTGCCTCAGCCTCCCAAGTGTTAGGATTAAAGGCATGAGCCATCACACCCAGCCAAATACATTATTTTTAATTAAGTAAAAATTTTAGTAAATTAGTAAATAAGTCTGCAAAAGCTTAATCTATTACTTACATATCCATATATCAAAGCTCGATTCTAAATATTCACATGAATAAAGCTAACATGAGCTTGCCTGATATATTTATAATGACCCATGAAAAAAGAGTGGAATTAGATGCTTGCTGTAGAATATGATTTTAAGGTGTGTTACTTTTGTTTATGTTGCATTTGTTTAACTCTGTGAAGCTGTGACACTGTGCCTTTCTAAAACACCTAATGGTCTAATAAAGAGCTGAACACCAATAGCAAGGCAGGAGAGAGAAAAAGGTGGGGATGGTAGGCAGGAAGGAGAAATATAAATAGAGGAGAACAAAAGAAGTAGCCAGAGAAGGAGGAGGACATTATGGGCCAGCCACCCAGCTACATAGCAAGCCATGGAGTAAGAGTAAGATTTACAAAAGTAAGAGAAAAGTCCTAAGGTGAAAGGTAGATGGGTTAAGTTTAAGTTAAGAAAATCTGGCTAGAAACTGAGCCAAGCTAAGCCCAAGCATTTATAATTAAGAATAAGCCTCTGTGTGTGATTTATTTGGGAGCTGGGTGGCAGGCCCCCCAAAAGAGTAAAACAAACAACTGATGCTCTAAAACAAACAGTATTGAAAAGATGTGAGGTGCACACACCTGTAGTCTTAAATGATCTGGAGGCTGAGTCAGGAAGATTGCTCGGGAATGAGTTCTGGGTCATTTGGAGCAGCACAGCAGAACCTTCCTCTCGCCTTCCTTCCCCCCTCAGAACAGAACCCAGGGCCTCATGCTGCCCAGTAAGTGTTCTCACCCAGCACTACACCCTGAGCCTCAAACCAGGTCTCTAAAGAACAGCTGGCTCGAAGTGCAACTTAGTGGAAGCATACACTCAACATTCACAAGGCACTGCATTATTAACCCAGCACTATTGGTGAAATTATTAAGGCCACTCCATGTAGTTAAAAGGGAGGTTTATTTTGTGGGGTAACTTACAAGTGAAGGGATAGGTTACAGGGTCTGAGAAAGGTGTAGCTCAGTCCGGCAGTGTTCTCTGGAGAACTCTGTTCAGTCTACCTCCAGCATCCAGGGTCCAGGAACCAAGAGCGCTGGCACATCTGGATCTCAGGTCTTCAGGGTCCTCTCTCGGCCCTGCCTTGTAGGTGTGACAGTTACCAAAACCTCAATGGGGGTTGGAACTTCCAGATCAAAGCTGGAATGGCTACCCACTACATCTCCCCCTTTTGTCTAAATAAAAAGGTTCTAACCTAATACAAGACTATATACAAAGGAATGGTTATCAAATATTGTCCAGGAGTAATGAAAGATAATGACCTAGATAAGATAGAACTACAACCAATGCAAACAATATCAAGCAAGAAACACATACTAAAATCCAGAGAAGTATAGAGCATAGGTAAATGGCATGTTACAAAGATCATTCCAAAAGGTGTCATATCCTAAAGAACCTGAATCTAATACTTAATATGTTCTATCTAAGATTTTATATATATATATATATATATATATATATATATATATATATATATATATACTAAGTTGTAACTATAACTGCTAGTCTTCAATCCCATCAAAGACCTGAGAAGGAACATAATGGTACCTGAGAAATGGTAGATGGATGCAAGCAACTTTCGGGAATCTTGCAAGAGTAGACCAAGACAGCTGGCAGCCTGGACAGTCACCTAATGTTTCTCAGCATTGTTGGTGCATTCAAATTGGCTACAGGCCTAGAGTATCTGACAGACAATTTTTAGAAGCAGGAATTTTGAGAGACCATCTTACCCTGTCTTGGCAGAGTTCAGAAGTCGCTTTTTCTTGTATTCTGCTTGTCCAGAAGGACAGCATTTGTGCTGTCAGCAGTTGAGGCAAGGGCAGTTCTTTGCTCAATAGGCTATTTTGTGCCAAGAAGAGATTTCCAAATGGAAATGTCTTAGAAGCCCAACGTTCCCTCAGGACAAATTGGTGCTGCCAGGAGCAATTGTGTCTCACGGAAACAGAATTCTAAGTTATTTAAATGCCATATTCTCTAGGTCCATGAAGTGTTTGAAGATTACATGTCTATCCAACCTATGTTATCTGTGAATCTGAATAACCTAACTAACATAACTATAGAGATGAAAAGCATAGGTAACTATAAATCTATAAGTCTTATCTACCTAAATAAACTAAGGACTAAGGCTTCCCATAAACAAGGTAAACAGTCTATAAGCAAATGTATGGTAATGGACGATGTCTTTAAAATTGTGACAATACACAGGATATTTATAACAGAGGTAGAAATGTATAGTGCAATATGCAATATGACAATAATCTTAAATATATAACAATATACAGAATATCCTAAGTAGAACATACATACAGTATGACAGATATAAATTTACAATTTCAAATAAGAGTAGAAATGTAAGTACATTATAACAAATATAGTTCTGTATTTGTATCAATATACAAATTATCTTAAACAGGAATATAAACATATTTATATTTGTATCAACATATAAGAATCTATAACAGTGCAAATTATCTAAAGCTGCTATTTTACTAAATTTGTTTACTAGTATATACAATAATCTACCATAATATCTTATACCTATCCATTTGGGTAGCCATTCCAGCTTTGATCTGGAAGTTCCAACCCTCAATGAGGCTTCGGTAACTGTCACGCCTACAAGGTGGGGCCGAGAGAGGACCCTGAAGACCCAAGATATGGATGTGCTGGCTCTCTTGGTTCCTGGACCCTGGACGCTGGAGGTAGACCGAGCAGAGTTCTCCAGAGAACACCGCCGGACTGAGCTACACCTTTCCCAGACCTTGTAACCTATCCCTTCACTTGTAAGTTACCCCACAAAATAAACCTCCCTTTTAACTACATGGAGTGGCCTTAATAATTTCACCAATATCTCACCCCGAGTCCCAAACCAGGTCTCTAATTTAGAACAGCTGGATCTGAGTACAACTTAGTGAAAGCATACACTCAACATTCACAGGGCACTGCATTATTAACCTAGCACCACACCAACGCATGCACACACACTCACACACTACTTAAAATATTGTATAGCTTTAAAATACAGGAACTAGAAATACAATTGATTATTATAAACACTTACTTCATCCTCCTAAAAATAACTTGAGTCATAGAAAGAAGACAAATAATTAACACTAAAATATAGAATGGTAATAGGGAAGATTGTGTCAATCGTAAAAAAAAATCCTGAGACGGTGCCTGGAGAGATTCCTGACAGAGGAGCCAGTTCAATGTGAAATTCCTACAAAAGACAAAACGTGTGATGTTAGAATCACATATGCTTCCAACTACTCAACAGACAGGTATTCAAAAATCTCAGTAAAAACCAAGATAACACACATTTTCTAAAGCCACTCATTCATAACAGCAAGGATGAACTTACAAATGGAGGGGAGGTTAAGCTACTATGAAGCATGGGCCTTCATCTAAACTGTGCACACATGTAGTAACACTACTGCTTCTTTTACCAGAGTTACAGTTTGCAAATTAGGTGCGTCCAGAAAGGAGTGTGGCTGGAAAGCTTAATTCCCAACAGCACCGTGTCCTAGGGTGGAGGTCAGAGGAACTGATGAGGTCATGACATTGATGGATTCATAATGGGATGGCATGACTGGGAGGTAGGAACACTTTAGAAAATGGGCCTATCTGGAAGAAGCAGGTCACTGGATAGCGAGCTGCCTTTGAAGGACCTTTCTTACACCTCCCCTTTCCTCTTTTCCTAAACTTCATCATATGGTGGTCTCCATGGGTCAGAAACAGTGAAACAAACGACCATGCACAGTCATGATCTATGAACCTGGGCCAGTGAGGTAGCTTGGTAGGTAAAAGCATACCGTCAAGCCTGAAAACCTGAGTTTAACACTATGGTGGAGGAAGAAAAGAAAACTTTCAAATTTTGACTTCTGACCTACACACACACACACACACACACACAATTTTTCAAAATTCTTAAAGAAGTCTATGAAACTGTGAGCAAAATTAAGTCTACTACTCCCGTAAGTAGCTGACATGGATATTTTGTAGAGTGGCTAATACGGTAAAAACGTAGCTGTCTATAAAGCCCAATTCAAATGCATTTTTCCAGTTGCTGAGGATTAAGTCTAGGGCCTCATGCACACCAGGTGAGCACTTCTACCACTGGACCACACCCCCAGGTAAGAGATGGGAGTGTGGTTCAGGGTGCTCATGGTATATTGAAATGCCTCAGCAGTTAACAGCACTGGCTGCTCTTCCAGAGGACCTGGGTTTGGTTGCCAGCGCCCATATGACAGCTCACAATCTGCTGTAAGTCCAGGTCCAGGGTATCTAATGCCCTCTCCCGGGGCTCTTATATGTACATGGTGCACATACATGTACTCACTCATAACCATCTGTGGCTCAAGTTCCAGGAGATTCAGTGCCTTTTTCTGGGCACTTGTACACAGGTGGTGCATATCATACATGCAGGCAAACACTCATACATATAAAATAACAAAATTTTAAAAAATGCTCACGGGTAGATTAAAGTGTCTATTTTAAAAATGACTTCATTTTAAAAAATAAGCTGGGGTTGGAGATTTAGCTCAGTGGTAGAGCGCTTGCCTAACAAGAGCAAGGCCCTGGGTTCGGTCCTCAGCTCCAGAAAAAAAAAAAAAAATTAATAAATAAATAAACAAAAAAGTTAAAGCTTCAAAATGTGCTAAGTAGGAAAATAGTGGTATTAGATGCTACCGAAATGTCTTATATTGGGGCTATGGTGCTATCACTGTTGTTATTTTAAGGCAAGACTTCATGAATGCCAATTCCCTATGTAGCTGAGGACAACCTTGAACTTCTGATCCACCAGTTTCCATCTTACCAAGTAATATCAGGATTTCAGGTATGTGCTACCATGCTCCGTTTACATGGTGTTAGAGACTGAACCCAGGGCTATTCATGCCTGCAGCCCCAGACTAAAACCAGTTCTTTATCTCCCTAGTGCTTGGACATCTTTGGCTCTGTAGACCAGGCTGACTTTGAACTCACAGAGATCTGCCTGCCTCTGCCTCCCAGTGCTGGGATTAAAGGTGTGCACCACCATCGCAAGGCTTCTTTTTTTTTTTTTTTTTAAACAAACAACAACAAAAACCATTCCTTATCTTTTAAAAAACTTTGAAGGCTTGCCTATTGTTATTTTATATGTGTTTTGCCTGTATGTATGTATGCGTACCACATTTGTGGCTGGTGCTGGAGGAAGCCGGAAGAGGATACCAGACTGACGGGAACTGGAGTTAGACATGGCTACTAGGGATGAAACTCAGGTCTTCAGCAAGAGCAGTAAGTTTTCTTAACTATTAAGCCATCCATCTTAGGTGTTCTAAGAAATCTGTCTCTAGAGAGTGAGATTTCCTGAAATTCTGGTTTATTCCAAATCCCAATATAGAACTGGCACATTTATGCATAGAGCATTTGCTATCTGTAGCACCCATGATATTGAGTGTGTAAAATGAAATTGGGGTAGGCGTACAGCTTGGTAGTACTGTACTTGCCTAGTGTGTGCAAGGCCCTGGGTTCAGTCCACAGTCCTAGGGATCAAAACAAAGCACAGCTAAGCAGATGGCAATGTTTCTGAGAGAACAGACTGTGTCTCTCAACAACACAGTGCATTACCTTATACAGCAAAACTAGTATTTGGCATGTCGACTACAGGTACTATATAATATCAACTAATAAACTTTGGCTCATAGCCTGGTGTGGTGGCACATGCCTTTGATTCCAGCACTAGAGAGGAAGAAGCAGGTGGATCTCTGTGAGTCTGAAGCCAGCCTGGTCTACAAAAAGCAAGTTCCAGAACAGCCAGAGTACACAAAGAAACCCTGTCTCAATAAATAAATAAATAAATAAATAAATAAATAAATATAAATAAATACTGGCTCGAGCAGTCTTCACCCTTAAAAGACTGCAGTAGGATGAGTTCAGGGTTGGGGTAAGTCAACAGAAAAAAGACCTCCCTTATGGAGGGCTACACCAGCTTTCACTATGCACCAGGCCTATAGATCTCCTCAAGGATCCTTTACCTTAGTGAATAAATATATACATCAAACACTTAATTTGCTAACTGTGTTATATCACAATAAGAAATTCTATCTACAATTCTATATAACCGCACAAGTGAGAAAAAGGTTCCAACCTTTCTTAGAGCTTGAGACATGTGTAAGCCAGTATCATGTTATACAGATATTATCAGTACATAAAGTCATTTCTTTCATTTTGTTTTATAAAACAAAACAAAAAGTAATTCAACAACAACTATAAACACATTATATTTTAATTAAAAACAACAACAATAAAACCTAGCCACCTCTAGGTCTGATGACTACAAGCCCACTGAGTGTTCTATGAAACACACATTCCCTGCCCTTCTCTTTTCCTCGTCGGCAGTATTAGAGGGCAAATGCTTGCTCACTAAACTGTATGCCAAGCCTGCTGCTGTGCCTTCTGAAGATAAACACAGTGCTGGCATACTGGCTATTTTATTTCTTTTTCTGCAGGACTGGAGATCAAACCTAGGGCTGTGTACATGCTAGGCCAGCACTCTACCCCTGCGCTACTTCTCCAGCCATGATTTTAAGCCTTTACTCATTCTAACTTTAGACTGTGCCATAAATCTTCACCAGAGCAAAGACTTAAAAATGCTATGAGGGAGCTGGAGAGACGGCTCAGTGGCTAACAGCTCTCGAGGCTCTGCCAAGTCCAGTCCTCAGCTCCCACGTTAGCTGGAGCTGAGACTCACAATCACAGGTAACCCTAGCTCCAGAGAATTTGGTCCCATCATTTGCCTGTACATACATGTCTGCACACACATACATATACATGTAAATAAAAATAAAAAACGGCTGGCCAATGGTGATGCACACCTTTAATCCCAGCACTTGGGCAGCAGAAGCAGGCAGATCTCTACAGAGTGAGTTCCAGGACAGCTAGGACTACACAGAGACACCATCTCAAAAAAAACCAAAAATGATTAAATAAATAGAAATAAAGAACAAATCAAAAAAAAAAAAAAAAACGAAAAACAAAAAAACACTTCCTATGCAAGCCCCATAACGTGAATTTGACCCCGAGACCCACAGTGGAAGAAAAGAACTAACTCCCAAAACTTACCCTCTGATCCCTACACATGTGCTGTGGCAAACACATGCTTACTCACACATACACAACATTTCTAATCCACATACACCAATAAATAAATCATTAAATAAAAATACTATAATGCTGTTAAAAGTTTATCTACTTTTTAGGAGACTGAAAATGTAGTCATTTATGCTGCTGTATGAGGTATTCAAACCACGGTCCCAAGCACTAGCCACGTGTTTTTCCTGCAGTAGGTGTAGAAGTGGGGCCCCATGCACACTAGTCAAACGCTCTACCAACTGAGCTACCAACTGACTCCCTCCCCTCCACTCTAAATATCAACACCATGTCTTTTCTATAGGGCTGAGGCTATAGTTCTGTGGTAAGACATTGCCTATAATTTGCAAGGCCCTGGAGACAATCCTCAGTACCACAAAACCAAAACCAAAAAGTAATCTTCTATAGAATATCCAAACTATTTTCTAGGTGACATGGAACCAGGTACACATTCCCTCCCGTCAAGTGTTCTTTTTATTTTCTGGGTGCTATAGATTAGGTGAACTTGCAAATGTTAAACTTACTTAGTTACATTTAATCCAAATTTTACTTCAAGGAATTTCAGCACATGCTCATTTTCTTTGTGTGGGACAAACGTCTAGAAGAGAAAGAATCAGGCAATCAGGCACCATGGCCAAATTGTGAGGCATCATTCTCACAGAAAACAAACAAACACTATCTAAACAAAGAATACTCTCTATGCCTAATGCCTATGCTTTTTCTTTTTCTATCTTTTTTTTTTTTTTTTTTTTTTTTTTGGTATTTCGAGACAGGGTTTCTCCATGTAATAGCCATGGCTGTCCTGGTACCCCCTCCATAGACCAGGCTGGCCTCAAATTCACAGAGATCCACTTGCCTCTGCCTCCCGAGTGCTGGGATTAAAGACATCACCACTGTCCAGCTCTGTCTATGCGTTTAACAATATACTTATTTCCAATTACTAATGATAGAAAATACAGCCAGATTAAAAGAACAGTGAATTAAATAACACAGAATATGCGCTATGAATACATTTGTTGTATGCTTAGACAAAAAAATGAAATGGCATTTTGAGAGTATGAAAATTTCAACCTAGGAGAACTGATTCAAATAATCCCTGCTCCAGAAGACATTTTTCTTGGTTTGTTTGGTTTCTGACACCGTCTGATGTAGAGGACACTAGCCTCAAACTCACTGTGTCGCAGAAGATAATTCTGTATGCACTCTAGGCCTTTGTTAGAATGTCGTCATTCTCATTAACGCTGGCACAATGTATTTCTCTATCTCGGTTCTCACCTTCACTATCAAGTTCAGGGTCAGCGGCAGAGTGCACACCAGGTAAAACTTCACCACTTTGACCACTTTAGCCACAAAAGTTCCCTTTTTCCCATTCAGCTACAAAGGGAAAAACAAAGTCACACCAACAAAGGTGTGAGTTATAAAAATTAACAATTTAAAATAATAAGACTACTTTTTAAAAACAGCAGTGTTAATTACCTGAAGGCACTTAATAAGCATTAACGCTCCTACTAAACTTAATAAAGGAGACACCAATAAAGCTGGATTCTCAAACTGTAGTAAATACCCCAAGAAGAGAGAAAATATGTAGATTTTATAGACTTCGTAAACCTGTTGAAACAAAAATAAAATAAATGAAAATAAAGTGAATGTTAAAAATAGTAATTATAAGCAAATGCTCTGCTATAATTTAGGGCAGCATTAGGAACTGTTCCATCTGTATTTTTACTGTTATAGTGTATAATGGACTTAGCAGTCTCTCCTATAGAAATGAAGAGCTCTAAAGTCCTAAGTGAAAGCTCCAGCACCTTGCTTACTTTAGTTTCGGGTGGCTTTCTGTGATCAAGTCAGTTTCGTGTGGGTGCAGTACAACACGGTCAGCAAACCCGGCCTCAGACGCTGGCACAGGACTATGAGTAAAGGCCAGCGTGGACTACTCGGCAAGAGCTTGTCCCAAAAAATAAAAAAAGGTGTCAAGTGGTGGCGCACACTTTTAATCACAGCACTTGGGAGGCAGAGGTAGACAGATCTCTGTGAGTTAGAGGCCAGCCTGGTCTAAAGCGAGTTTCAGGACAGCCAAGGCTACAAAGAGAAACCCTGCCTGGAAAAACAAAACAAAAAAAGATGACTTTAAAAGAAAAATCTGAAAAGGGAGATTTCCCTGTAACAAGTCATGACATCCTTGGAGAACACTAGGTACGCCTGGGAGAGTGTGTGCCCATCTCGTGCTGTTGGTAATGTGGGATTCTTGATGTGGCTAACTCCAAACAAGTGCGCAGGTACAGAGGAACTCGGCTCCCAGTCCACTTCCCCCTTCTGTCCTCAGTCCGCTGTTCCAGATGAGGCTCTGGCAACAGGAGAGCTTCAGGGGAAGTGCGAAGCTGAAGGACAAAGAGGTCTGCTCTCTCGCTGGCTTGCCCTTCTTCCAACCCTCCCCTAAAGACTGTCAGTTCTTGACCCCATAGAACAGTTCCTTCCTGCTGAAGCTCGGAATGCAGATGGAATGTTCCCAACCCTTGGCAATGCAGCTCCATCCGCCCTGCTTCCAGGGCTTGCTCCTTCCATAGCACTTTCAGCCCTGCCAACATCACCCTTTCTACTGAGCAATTAAGACAACAACTTGACTCTTGACTAATGACTGTGTGGAGAGTGATAGGTTTTGAGGGTTTTAGTGTTACAACTAAACTAAGGGCCTTTGCATGCTCTGCCACTGAACTAGGTGCATGGTTTTGGTTATTAAATCTTTACATTAGGTTATCTCTGTACAAATAATTTAAATCTTGATGCTCATCAGAGTTCTGAACCGCTGAGAATAAGGGATGGAGATACATAAAAGACAATGTTCTAAGGACATTAGTTTCGGCATATAAATTCCTCACTTCAACATGTCATACTACCTTGTCACTTTGTTCCTCGGAGAACACGTCCAGCAGCAGCAGAGATACTGCTTGCAGGAACAAGACATAGTGGCTGTACTCCCACACCATCATGAACGTGTACGTCGAGGCACTCATCAACAGGTAGCAAAACCGCTGGAGAAAGAGTCAGCCGAGATCAGTAACTTGACTACTGTAAATCCAAGGAGCTCAGCACTCGAAGCTACTGTTCAAGTCACAAACCCAGCACGGTGTGGCGGTGCATGTCTTAATACAGCACTTGGGAAGTAGAGGCAGGTGGATATCTACAAGTTCAAGACCAGCCTGGTCTACATAGTAAGTTCTAGAACACAGACAGGAGAGACTATGGAGAGAGTCTCGTGTGTGTGTGTGTGTGTGTGTGTGTGTGTGTGTGTGTGTGTGTGTGTGAAAACCAACAGTACCTTATCAAAACACAGAGAGAAATCAGCACCTGTCCTTCCATATTATATTACAAAGGCCTAGGACAAAAGGGGGTGGAGTTTGAGCACAATTTTTTTTTTTCATGCCAAGAGAGGAAGCAAAACTAAAAGAAATTAGTGGAGTGGATGTTAAGCTTTTGTTAATATGGAAGCTTCTTTTGTCCTAAAATAGTATTTTTATTTCCGTCCATGCTGATTTTATTTTCCTAAAAATGATCAGTTCAGGGATGCCTGGTCAAGGCTCTGCTCCTAACTAGGTTTGGCCTGTTCTCCTCCAATGCTGTACTCATCAACCATGCAGAACTGGATGCTACTTCTCTTTACTTAATACGTACTGCTGACCTTTTATGCCTTGAATGTTTCATTTTCATGAAAAACATGAACATATTTCAGCTCTGTAAGAGCTATTTCCCATAGTTCAGTGCTTCCTTCTGGTGCTAGGGATCACACACAAGGCCTCAGCCCTCAAGTATTCGACCATGGAGCTGTATCTGCAGCACAGGTCTTTAAATTTTAAACATGAGTTCTTAGTGTGGAAAAATGAACTGCCAAAGCTGCTTTTATGATATTTATTTTGAACTAAAATAAACTATTGCCTAAAAAAATTAATAACTTTTTTAGTAAAATTTGTTTAACCTTGTTTAATTATTGTGTATGAGGGGTGTACACCTGTAGAGGCCAAAGCACAACTCTGTGGTGTCTGTCTTTCCTTCCCCCTGTTGGGTCCTGGGCACCAAACTCGGGCTGTTAGGCTGGCAGCCTCTGAGCAGAGCCATGCTGCACACACAGGCTGGCTTAGGACTTTGAGCCTAGGATGGTCTTGAACTTGGTGCTGCTCCAGCTGTCTGTGTGCTGCCGCACTACAGGTGTGTACCTTCATGTCCATCTGATCTCACTTTTAGGGGATTATTTTATTTTTGTTTTATCCTTCTGACAGGGTTGGCTTTGAACCCATCATGTCATTAAGAATATCCTGAACCCCTACTTTCCACCTCCCAAGGGCTGGGGTCACAGGTGTGGGTTACAACACCTAGCTATGCTCTTATAAAATAGTTTTGTAAACTTTACCCTATCTATCTATTTATTTATTTGATTTATTACATATAGAGTGTTCGGCCTGCACGTATCCCTGCAGGCTAGAAGAGGGCGCCAGATCTCATTACAGATGGTTGGGAGCCACCATGTGGTTGCTGGGAACTGAACTCAGGACCTCTGGAAGAGCAGCCAGTGCTCTTAACCCCTGAGCCATTTCTCCAGCCCCCAACTTTACCCCATTTATACCATATTGTTATTCTTACAAAATGTTTTTTCATTGCAATGTTTCATGCTATGCTGCACTTATTATTTTTAAGTTTTTTGTTTTTTGGGGTTTTTTTTTGTTTTTTTTTTTTTAGAGAGGGTCTCTTTACTATGTAGCTCTGGCTATCCTGGAACTCATTATGTAGACCGGGCTGGCCTGAAACTCACAGAGATCCTTCTGCCTCTGCTTCCTGAGTGCTGGGATTAAAGACATGCATCACCATACCTGACTTATTATTTTAAGTTTGGTAAAGTGAAATATATACATATTATACATGGTCAAAAAACGATCCTATCTGTACCAGGCTTTTTGTTTTGGGGCCACCAACCAGCTCCCAAATTATGACAGGGAGACTTCTTATTAGTTATGAATGCTTGGCAGAGGTTAGCTCATTCTGGCTAGCTCTTTTAATTTAAATTAACCTGTTTCTCGTTATCTACCTTTTGCCTCAGGACTTCTTACCGGTCTGACTTTCTTTCTGTAGATCTTACTTTCACTGCTTCTCCTGTCTGCCTGGCTTCTGGCCCTGGTGTCTCCCTCATTCTCTCCTCCTCCTTTTTCCACTCCTCCTATTTATTCTCTCTGGCCGGCAGCCGCGCCTGTCCCTCTCCTGCCTAGCTATTGGCCGTTCAGCTTTTTATGAGACCAGCTGCTGTACATAGGCAGGCAAGGTAAAACAGCAATACACCATTACATAATTAAACACACATCCTTACACCATTAAACAAATGCAGCATAAACAAATGTAACACATCTTTGCCCAATTAAAATAACATTCCACAACCCCTATTACTGCAAACGGATCTACAGTAAGAAAACTATAACCCTTCTGTTTCCTATTGTGTCCACTTCTTATTAGCGTAAAGTACAAATGGAGATTTAAAACAGAGGAAGAATCCAATAATTCCTCCCATTGATTTTTGGGTGGTGAAGGTGCTTGCACAAGCTAGCGACCATGAAGCCACACCCTGCCCTCATTCCTGCCCTGTATTCCAGACAGCCAGCTTTATTAGCAGACGTTGTTTGGTCTCTCTGGTCTCTTCCTAGACAGGAATCTTTTTTTTATTAAGGAATATTTTTATTCACTTTACATACCAATCACAGCTCACCCTCGCCTCCCACCCCTCCCACCTTCCCCAAATTCCCTCCTCCAACAAGGCAAGGTCTCCCATGAGGAGTCCGCAGAGCCATACACAGGAATTTTTTATCTAAGACAGGCAGGCAAACTGCCAAAGGGCTGCTGTGTTCCAGTCAACTTCGAGATCATTACCTGTCTTTGCAGACATGCATCTTACTAAAGTCATTCTGTGGCACAGTCTATAGGCATCACTCAACTGCCAATAGCGTTGTGGCAATAACAGTAACAAAAAATTAAGAGTCTAGATGATCTGGGACGGATGTTTCCTTCAACTTTGACTAACTTACTACATCTCAGTCAGGGAAGACACGAGAGAACAAAAGAATATGCCACACTGCCATCAAAAGTTACACCACTGCCATCCTCCGTCACCACTGTGTCTTCAGCAGTATTTCCTTAGGTTCTGAGGACTAAAGGGCATAAATGTTCTTGAAGTAAGAGAAATGGCAAAAACAATACTTGATAGATTAACTTCCAAAGTGAGATATTCCTCATGTAATTGTCAAGTAACCATACTAAAAGCAATGTAACGTCTATTTTCCTAAAAATAATTAGATGCCATCAGATTACAGAAAAAAAACACGATATAACAACTACCCAACAACATGTTACATTGTAACATGCTTCACTGAATGTAAGTAAACTCCTAATATGACTTACTTTAAAATTATGTACCACAGCCCAGCATGGTTGTCAACAACTATAATCCTACATGGAGGCAGGTGGATTAAGTGCTCAAGGCCTAGCCTCAGCTACATAATGAGTTTGAAGCCAGACTGGACTACAGGAGATTTTTGTCTCAAAACAAACAAAACATGTACCACATTTGCAAAGCATCAGAACTAGCCGAGCATCAGAATTAGCTGTGATGTATAAAACAGATCTGTGTCTTACCTCTGCATAAGTATTTAAGTTTCTTTTTAAATAGCCTGTAAGTGCAGCAACTTGGCATGCAAAGTATGGCAGAGCCCAGTTTTCTCTTAAAGGAATGGAGTATTCGATTCTTGTTGTATCTACCCTAAAATAAACCACAGAGGAACACCAAAAGTGAGCATACACTTGTGTAGCATTACATTTCTCTCTTTACCTTATCTTCTTAATGTATTATTATTTTATGCATACGGGTACTTTGCCTTCATGTACATCTGTGCACCACATGCATGCCCGGTGCCCTCAAATGGCAGAGGAGGGCATCAGATTCCGGACTGGAGCTACAGACAGTTGTGAGTTACTATTCAGGTGCTGGGAATCAACCTAGGTCCTCTGAAGAGCAGCTAGTGCTCTTTTCTTTTCTTTTTCTTTCTTTTTTTTTTTTTTTTTAAGATTTATTTATTTATTATGTATACAGTGTTCTGCCTGCATGTATGCCTGCAGGCCAGAAGAGGGCACCAGATCTCATTATGTTGTGAGTCAACATGTGGTTACTGGGAAATGAACTCAGACCTCTTTAAGAGCAGCCAGTGCTCTTACCTCTGAGGCATCTCACCAGCCCAACAGCGAGTGCTCTTAACTGATGAGCCATGGATTCACAGCATCAGTCCCACTATTTGGGAGGCAGAGGCTGGAGGATGGCTGCAAGCTTGGAGATAGCCTGGTCTACATATCAAGTTCCATGCTAGCCAAAAAATATATCAAGACCCTGTCTCAAAAGTATTAAAAATAGGGAAATGAAAAAGTGACAGAAATCAGAATAATTAGTTCCATGTTTGTGAAACTGTAATCTGCTTTTAGTTATCTAATCTATAAGAGTATAAAATAGTCAAAATTCAGGAGCAATGAGTGAGAGGCTCAGTGAGCAAAGGTGCTTCCAACAACCAACCCAAGACTCACAGTAAAGGGAGACCTGCTCCTGAAAGGCCACCTCTCACTTACACACATGCACTTAACCAATCAACCAATACAACGTAAGTGACAAATATTTAAAGTTCATTGAACTGGACACCTAAAATCCCCCTATTTTGTTTTTACTTATTTTTTTCAAAAATACCAAGAAAAAAATAATGATATTATGTCTTAGTGGGTTTGTGTTCCTATAACAGAATACCACAGACTTTGCAAATTATAAACCAAAAAAAAAAAAAAAAAAGTATTGCTCACAGTTCTAGAAGCTAGGAAATCCAAGACCAAGGAAGGTAGAGGGGATTTAGTGTCCAGTGAGGACAGATTCCCCACAGATGGAACCTTCTAGCTCTTTCCTCACTACTGCAGAGGAACAAGATACCTTGATTCAACCAACACATTTTTTTTCTGACAATCTGTGCTGGGGATTGAAGCCAGGGCCGTGTGCATGCTAGGCAACCCTCTCCCACTCAGCTCCATCCCAGTGCCCGTCCACTATTTTTCTAGGGGCAGTAATCCCAGCCATAAAGACCCCATCCCTCAACAGTACCCCATGTGCAGTCGTTCCGATGTATGAACCTAGGGACACACGTCCAAAGCACAGAAAAACAAATGTCAATTCTAACAATCCTGGGCTGGGATTAAGATTTCTTAATATACAATACAAAAACATGAGAGAAAGAAAGAAAAAATAAAACCCAACTCACTGGACTGGATCAAAATATAAAACTTTCAGGGCTGGAGAGATGGTTCAGCAGTTAAGTGCACTGGCTGCTCTTGCAGAGAGGATCCAGGTTCAATTCCCAGCACCCTCAACTGTCTGTAACTCTAGTTCCAGGGGATCTGACACCCTTACAAAGACATACATGCAGGCCAAACACCAAATGCACATAAAAATAAAAAAATTTTAAACTTTCAGTTTTCATTATTAAGAAAGTACGTGGCTGGGCATGGTGACTCATGCGTTTAATTCTAGCACTCAGGAGGCTCGGGCAGGTGTATCTCTGTGAGCTTGATAACAAGCTCAAGAAACGGAAAAAACATAATCTGCAAGTGTCACCCTTTTTCATTTAAGGATAGGAACACATTCTCGGAAATTCCTGGTTATTTCACAGTGTACAATTACCACCATATGTCCTCTCCAGAACTGGTTACAATGTTGCTACGCCATGCAACCAGGTGCTGCTACAGTGCTATGCCACGCATAGGTGTATAAAAAAAAACAAAAACAAAAAACAAAAAACAAAAACTGTTACAACTCCATAATCAGAAAGTGACCAATGTCACAGAAAACAGGAAAAACCTTACACACACACAAAAATAAGGTGGGCATGTAGCTCAGACTTACAGTGCTTTTAGAGCATGCCCTGGATCCAACCCTAAGTACTATAAAATAGAAGTCGTGAACAGATACTTGACACAAAAATTTCAAGAGTTTAGAAAAAGATACAAAGAGACTTTACCAACCAAGAGCATGAACATCATTGGTCATTAAGAATGTGCAAGTTAAAACTATGCTCCATGCTTCCTGGCCACGATGCAGTCACACACACACCCACAACTGTTAAATTCTTCCTTGCCTCAGACCCAAAGCAATAGATCAGCAAACCTTGGCCCCAAATCTCCAAAACCATACTCAAATAAAGACTACAAAGAAAATGCAGCAGTTTCCAAATCAGCAAAAGCAGCCTTTTGAGCAATCAGTCTGCAGACCTTTCTGTGGGTCCTGCAGATTTCAGGCTCTTACCATCCTAGAGTAGTGCCTTCAAGTCTCCAGACATCCTTAAACACAGCAGAGCCCTACAGACAGAGAAGCCCGGATAAGACAGCCCCAGAAGCAGACTGCATTACTCCCTCCAGGGAACTACCCCACTTCTCAAACTCCCCTAAGCAGAAGCAAACATCTTGCAAGGGAACCACATGGTCCCCTCCAGCAATCCACCAATGAGGACTTGTTAAGAGAGCCGTTTCACAGAACAAAACTGAAGAAATGTCAAAACAGAGCTGATTCTGATCAGGACTGCTTAACTATGTGTACCTCTCCCCGGTTACCCTTACCTACACTCACAGCTCCCATCACATCCCTGGGAGGATGGGTGTGAGATGCCTGCTGCTTGGTGTCTCTTGTCTTTCTAGTACAGCCATGCTGAAAACTAATCTCCCTTCCTGCCTCTCATGAAAAAAAAAAAAAAATAGTAGTAATAAACCACTGAGATGAGATATTACTGTAATTATATAACCTATTATACAAGGCTCTAAGTACCACATACCCTCATGTACACACAGTGGCTTATATTAGGGGCCAATTATATGGCTCAGTGGCATAGCACTTGCCTAGCAGGCCCTGGGTTCAATACCCAGCATTACCCAAACAAAAACCAAAAGGAAAGCTCCTTTCCTTAAAACAGCTTATTCGATGACTTCCACATAGGACGGGAAGCTGCAAGCTGTCTCAAGCGTGAGCTGGTGAAAGAGAAAGCCAGGGGAGTCTACAAGGAAGCAGAGGACACCCGAAGAGGGCAGAAAGAAGGCAGCAGCTCTAGCTGTGCGGCTCCCGTCAGACAAGAGGCAGCAGCTGCTCCAGACGCAGTTTGTTTTCTCCTTGCAGAGTGGTACTGAGGACTGAGCCTTCAAGAACAAGCTCATCAGGGGGCTGAGGAAAGGCTGCTCTTGCAGAGGACACAGGTTCAATTCCTAACACCCACAAAGTGGCTCACAGTGGTCTGTAACTCCAGTTCCAGGGGATCTGATGCCCTCTTCTGGCCCTTGTATTTCTGTGGGTACCAGGAATACATGTGATGCGCAGGCATGCACACACAGGCAACATCCATACACATAAAAAAAAGTATTTTAAAAAAGAAGCTGATCGCCGGGCATTGGTAGCGCACGCCTTTAATCCCAGCACTCGGGAGGCAGAGCCAGGTGGATCTCTGTGAGTTTGAGGCCAGACTGGGCTACCAAGTGAGCTCCAGGAAAGGCGCAAAGCTACACAGAGAAAACCTGTCTCGAAAAACCAAAAAAAAAAAAAAAAAAAAAAAAAAAAAAAGAAGCTGATCAATAAGACACCACTCCTCCCAATAACCCAGAAGAGATAGTTACCAATGGATACCAAAGTGCAGCACACAGACATCAAGAACATGAGGAACAGTGAGCCAGGATGCACTCCGCTGGCAGAGTGCTTACCTAACATGCCCCAAAACCTGGGTTCACTCTCCAGCCTCACATGGGGCATGTCTGCCATCCCAGGGCTGGACAGGACAGTGCATCTGAGACCACACTGGGCTACAAAGTAAGTTGCAACCAGCCTGGTCAACACAGCAAGATTCTGTCTCAAAAATAACCCCCCCTGGGAACTGGCTCAGTGGGAGAGTCCCTGACTAGCATGTAAAAAGCTATACGTTGTTCCTCAGCAGCAGAAAAGAAAAAGAGGCTTTCAGGCTTCTTCCTTAAATGTGGTGATACATATTTAATGATCAAATGACAAGAGTACTAATTGGTCTTAGTGGTTCTTGGCTTCTGGTGTTAATGTTGTCATTTTATATATATATTCAAAGTGATGTTATGCTCTCTCCAAGATTAGGTTATAAAACACATCTGTCAATGACATTCTTGAAGTCTCTTGGATTATTTACTGTAAAACAACATCTTTTTTTTTTTTTTTGAGACAGGGTTTCTCTGTGTAAGAACCCTGGCTGTCCTGGATCTCGCTCTGTAGACTAGGCTGGCCTCAAGCTCACAGATATCCACCTGCATCTGCCTCCCGAGTGCTGGGATTAAAGATGTGCGTCATTATATCAGGCTGGAATGAAGTTTTTTTGAGTCAAGGTTTTGAATAGACCAGGAATACCTAAAACTTAGCTAGGTGCATGCTACAGTATACCAGCTGGAGTCACAGGGCAATCTGTAGGAATCTGTTCTCTTGGCCCACCATATTGTCCCAGTGATCAAACTCAGGTCATCAGGCTTAGCAGCAAGCAGTCTTCTCACATGCTCACTACATGCTTACAGGATTCGTTTTCTCTTTGCTTCAAGCCAGCTGTGGCCCAGTGACGCCTACTCATCTTTGAATCTCTTTAATGTCACCACTTCTCTCAGCTAGAGAAAGCTTTCTGCTTTATTTTACCCTCATGCATACACCTGTGTGTGCTGTCATGTGCATGGGAGCACATGTGTAGCCATGTGTAAAGAGGCCTGAGGTTGACCAGTACTCTCCCTCGACTGTACTCCACCTTACTCATTGGAGTAGGGTCGTGTGATCAGCGGAGAACTTGCCAATAGGACAAGACAGGCTGACCAACTTGCTCTGGGGGACTTCTGAGAGCTGGAGTTACAGGCAGCCCCACATCAACCCAGCATTTACACAGGTTCTGGGAATCCAAACTCTAGTTCCCTGCTGTGCAGCAAATGCTTTAACCACTGAACCTTCTTCCCAGACCTGGTTTTTGTATTTTTTTTTTTTTTTTCCGAGACAGGGTTTCTCTGTGTAACAGTCCTGGCTGTCCTGTAACTTGCTTTGTAGACCAAGCTGGCCTTGAACTCACAGAGCTCTACCTGTGCCTTCCAAGTGCTGAGATTAAAGATGTGCATCACTACTACCAGGCTCCCAGACCTGCTTTGTAAGTGATCATATATCTAGATTAGGCCCTGAGGGGAATCCTACCCAAACTGTACCATTCAGCATAACAATCAATAGTTTTGCAGATTATAGCTGAAAATTGTAAGGATGAGAATATTTTTAGAACAAAATTTTGTAAATATCAATAAAAAAAACCTCTCATACCTATTAATTAGGAACCACGCAACAGTAAGCATTCCTGCTAGCCATGTGCCACTCATAAGCCAACTTGTAACAAATAAAGCTGTAACATATATTCCTTGTAATCCAAAAACAATGCCAATGTAGAAATATACTGGTTCAATCACTTCCTAAAGGCAAAAAGAAAAGAATGATGAAGAGGACGATGTTAAATAACCCGAGGATACATAACTATGTACGAAAACGGACAATAAAGTGGAAACGAGGTCTAGAGAGAGAGTTCAGTGGTTAAGAGCAGTTTTTCTTCTTGCAGAGGACCTCAGTTCAATTTCCAGAGTCCACAAGGGACTCACAACCACCTGTAACTTCTAGACCAGTGGTTCTCAATCTTCCTAATGCTGCAACCCTTTAATAACAGTTTCTCATGTCGTGGTGACCTCCAATCATAAAATTAATTTGCTGTCACTTCATAGCTGTAAATTTGCTACTGTTATGAATCATAATTTAAATATCTGGTATGCAGGACTCACAGGTTGAGAACCACTGTTCTAGATGATCTGAACCCTAAGGACACCAAACACACATGCTGCACATACAGACCATACAAACAAAACACACATATGAAATAAATCTAAGCTAGAAATAATAAAATACAAAAGAAATGCATACATTGCTCCCAGTTGCTTGATAGAGAACACTGGCAATAAGCTCTGGATACAGAGACATCTGCTGCACAGCATTGATAGTCTTCAGGGAGACGGTCTTGTTATTGTGCGTCAGCTCGTAAACACCTAAATATACAAAGATTTCTCTGCAGGTTACTGCTCTGCTCTGACAACAATTCGACACATTACTCATTAGTCACCACAATTAATATGAACAGAAAGGCACTCAAAGGCAACACGAGCTGCCTCGTTTCCCAACTTTCTTATCACGTACATAAAGAAAAATAAGCTACATTCTGAGACAAATCCCCACATCCTAAAGCTCTTCATCTTTAAGAAGAGTGTTTGATTTTCGAACAACACTATTACTACAATCACAGCTGTGGTGGATCATACCTCTTTCAAATGAAGGCGCCTTTAACATGTCTTTATAATAGGAGTAATAAATAGCACTGTCTCCCTGAAATGTGATTTCTCGTTCAAGTTCCTACAATGAGATAAGTAGTGAAATGTCAGGGTTAAATGTCAGGTGTACTCTTCCTTTCCCCTCACCTTCTTGGGTTTGGTTTGTTTGTCTCCTTCATATTTTAAATTGACATGACAAAGATTCACCAGTTTATTCCAAAAGATACTGGAATTTCCCTTAATTACCATATTCATAGATTGAATTTCTCCATAGTCTGGCAATCATCTTAGTGAAAACACTTAAGGTTTCAAATGAATTATAATTGATATATCATCATATGTTACACATAAGGAAATTCTAGAAGGAAAACCCAAAGAATATCCTAAAAAACAGCAATAATAGTAAAAAGGTAATGACAATAAATTGAAGTGTCAGAATCTAAAATAAAAGTCAGGCATAGTTCTAGCACTCAGGAGGTGGAGGCAGGAGGATCAACTTTGAGACCAGCCTGAGCTACACGGTGTGACTCTGTATCAAAAAGTGTAAATCACTAAAAACAAAAGTCCAAGATAAGATAAATTTACGCTGAAAGCAGTGTTTTCTGTGACTATACATAACTTTAAATACTGAGAAGAGTGAGGCCATAACAGGTACATTTGAGGAACCAGAGTCTCAATCAGTGTTTTCCAGGTAAGCAAGATTCACAATGCTAAGGGGCTGGACGTGTAGCTCCATGGTGGAGGGCTTGCAGGTTCAATCGCCACATCAGAAAGAAAAGAAGCCTAAGATTCAACTATAAAGAACCAAAAAAATATAGTAATTAAAAGCATACATAATGATAAGGGCTGGACAGATGCCTCGGTGGTTAAGAGCACTGGCTGCTCTTCCAGAAGACCCAGGTTCAATTTCCAGCACCCACATGGTAGCTCACAACCATCTAAAATGGGATCTGATGCCCTCTTCTGACATGTAGGCATACATGCAGATAAAGCGCTCCTACAAACAAAAAAAACGTAAGGGTAAAAGCCAGGTGTGGTATCTCACACCTTTATTTAATTCTAGCATTCTAGAGGCTAAGGCAGGCGGATCTCTGCTGAGGCAAGCTTGATCTGCTAGCAAGTTCCAGGTTAACCAGAAAATACACAGTGAGACCTCATCTCAAACAAACACACACCATCAGAATTCTCTGTATTCTTTAATGCTAGGCCAATCTTTTTGTTCCTCCTCAGCCCTCCTGTATGGAGTCGAACCCGGGGCCTTTCGAGAGCTCCAACACTGGCCTATTCCCCGGCCCTGAACAGATCATTTCTAACATCAAGCTATTTTCACACGTAATATAGATTCAGTTGGAATACTTCAAAATCTGAATTTTTTTGGTTTTTCAAGACAGGGTTTCTCTGTGTAGCCCTGTCTGTCCTCGAACTCACAGAGATCCACCTGCCTCTACCTCCCGAGTGCTGGATTAAAGGCGTGCATAACCTTACCCGGCTCCAAAATTTGAAATCTTTTTTTTTCCCCCAGAGCTGAGGACCGAACCCAGGGCCTTCTAGGCAAGAGCTCTACCACTGAGCTAAATCCCCAGGCCCCAAAATTTGAAATCTTAAATGTTGCAAAAGCTAAAACTTGTGTGTGTGGTACAAATGAAAAATGTTCTACCCTGACCTCATGGAAGAACACTAAAGAGGCTAGCACAACAGAAATGCAAAAATACCTCCAGACTACATGTAAGAAACTATAAGATACAGGAATTTTATGCTTAGGCTTAGAGCCCCTTCCCAAGATATCAGATTGTGTATACATAAATATTGCAAAATTTTAAATTTAAAAAAAATACCCAAATCTCAAACACTTTGGCCCATGGTACTCTGGATAAGGGATACTCAACCTGTATTTATCTACTAATACAAAAACAGGGGAGCTTGAGAGATGGCTCAGAGGTTAGCACTGGCTGCTCTTCCAGAGGACCTGAGTTCAATTCCCAACAACCACATGGTGGCTCACAGCCATCTGTAATGAGATCTGGCGCCCTCTTCTTGCATGCATGGATACATGCAGACAGAACACTGTATACATAACAAATAAATAAACCTTTAAAAAAAAAACAAAAACAATGCTACTAGAACCATTTTTTAAATTATTTTTAATATTTTTAATTATGTGTATGTGTGCACGTGTGCTCGTGTGTGCATTCAGGTACCTGTGGAAGCCAGAGGCATCGATTCCCCTATAGCCGCCAGATCACAGGTTGTCAGTGAGCTGCCTGTTATGGGTACAAGGAACTGAACTTGGTTCCTCTGTAAGAGCGATATGTACTCTTACCAATCAGCCATCTCTCAAGCCCCTACGAGCAGTTTTCCAAAGTTCTAACTTCTTAAGATTTTACTGAGAGTTACTTAAAGAGTCTTGGGATCGTCAAGATGGCCCAGTGGGTAAGAGCACTTGCCTCCAATCCTGATAACCCATGTTTGACCCCCGGAAACCACATGTTGGGAAGAGAAAGTTGTCCTCTAATTGCCCTGCGCACACATAGCTAAGATAAATAAACAAATACAAATAAAAACTGTACGTGTTTGGAGCTCAAGTCTGTAATCCTAGCATTAAAGGGTCCAACAGGGGGACTGGAGGTTCAAGGCCAGCCTGGGCTACATAACAAGACTTTGCCTTTAAAGAAATGTAAAAATACCAATAGTTCTGTAGTTATGTTTTGAAAAGAACTGGATTTAACAGTCCTTTGAGTTTCTTTATTGTAAAACTTTTCTGTTTCCGTATGTTTTCCACTGTGAGTCTCCAAGAGGAAATGTTTTCCAGGTCAATGAACCCCTCTCCCATTTAGAAACTGCTGTGGTCTGGATGTTAGTGCCTCTACAGGGATCCATCTTGTATGTTGAAACTTAATCCCTAGTATTAGGCAGTATTTGAAAGAGGGCATTTGGAAGGTGGGTATGCCATGAGGACACAGCCTTCTGAAAGAGGCCCTGGAGTTCCCTCATCCCTCTGCCACAGTGAGATGGTCACCTATGGATCAAGAAGCAGGTCCTGGGCTGGGCCTGGGGGCATTCGCCTTTAACCCCAGCACTCTCGAGGCCGAGGTTGATAGAGCTGTGTGTTCCTGGCCGGCCAGTGTTACAGTAAGATTCTGTCTTAGAAAGTAGGGGGCGGGACAGAGAGAGAAAGACAGACAGAGGGCAAGCAGCAGGTCCTCACCAAATACTAAATCTGCTTGTGACTTATGTTGGCCTTCCAGCCCAATTTGTAGTATTTTGTTTTAGCAGTCCAAATAAAGACAGACCTAAGTGAATTTCTTTTAAAATTATTTTTGGGGCTGAAGAGTGGTGGCACACACCTTTAATCCCAGCACTCAGGAGGCAAAGGCAGCTGGATCTCTGTGGGTTCGAGGCCAGCCTGGTCTACAAAGCAAGTTCCAAGATAGTCGGGATTACAGAGAGAAATCCTGTCTCAAAAACAAAACAAGGCCGTGCGGTGGTGGCGCACACCTTTAATTCCAGCACTCGGGAGGCAGAAGCAGGCAGATCTCCGTGAGTTCAAGGCCAGCCTGGTCTACAAAGCGAGTTCCAGGAAAGGTGCAAAGCTACACAGAGAAACCCTGTCTTGAAAAACCAAAAAACAAAACAAAGCAAAACAAAACAAAACATTATTTGGGGGAATGGAAGATTTCCTTCCAGCTGGATGTGGTAGCTCATGTCTCTAGCTCCAGCACTCAGGAGGATGAGGCAAGACCACTATGAGTTTGAGACCTGACTAGATTATATATAGTGAGCTTCCAGCTAGCCTAGTTAACAGAGTGAGACTTTGTCTCAAAAACAAAAGAACAACAAAAACAGATTTGTTTCTTTGCCAGATTTCAAAAATGAAACACTAATCACCATCTTTTAAATTACCTGTGCATATGAAACACATAAAGACCTTACTAACCATCTGGGTGTGATGGTGCACTCCTTTAATCCCAGCACTCAGCGGACAGAGGCAAGAGATCTCTCAGTTTGAGGCCAGCCTGATCTACAGAGCTAGTTCCAGGACAGCCAGGGCTACACGGAGAAACTTGATCTTGAAAGTAAATAAATAAATTTACTAAAATGTAGACTGAGTCTAAAGTAGGTTCTACAAGTTTTGAGAAGTTCTGCAGTTTTGAAGAAGCTCTCAATGCCAATGTCTTTCATCTGTATACACTACTGTGATTATATGTTCTTCAGAACACCTGCTCCATTTTTCAACCTTTGCTGTTCTCAGTTCCGCCTATACAATACAATGATCCTAAACACTCCAGACTGCCGGCTTGCAGAACCGGAGGGGAGGTTACTTCTCCTGGCTCCTGGGTGGGCTCCTACACTTGGCATGGACAACTATAACAATAGAGATTATTTCTTCTCTCCTTTCTTTGTGGAGACAGGATCTTGCTCCTCCCTAAACTTGGCATGGACAACTATAATGACAGAGATTATGTTTTTCTCTTCTTTCTTTGTGGAGAGGATCTTGCTGTACAGTCCTGCCTGTTCTGTAACTTATGTGTAAACCTGGCTGCCCTTGAAATCACAGAGCTCCACCTGCTTCAGCCTGAGTGTTGGGATTAAAGGTGGATATATGCCCAGCTTAAGATACAGACTTTTAAGGAAACCAATATACAGACATGGTCAGTAATTACTCAGTAAAAAGTGTTCATATTCATTCTTTTATACAAATCAGTGTCCAAAAACATTCAGCCAGCTTAAGCACTTGCTCAAAATTAAGCAGTGACAAACTAAACAAACAAAAAGCAGCATTGCGAACTCAAAACTTTAAAACTCCATATAGTCAAGTGAACTTTGAGAGAGAATTTATTCAAAGGTCAAATGATGAAATTTCAAAAATAACTAGAGTGATTAAGGATTCTGTGAAATAAAAATTTAAAACCAAACATTAAACATGAGGCAACATCTTAATACTGTTATTGGAGCCAGTTAGATGATTCAGTGGATCAAGACACTTGTCATACCATACACATATACACAAATTAATAAGTGTAATTTGAAAATTTAAAATTTTAATAAAATGTAAATCCTGTTGTATTTGTTAATCATCTTCAACCTTACCTCAAAATTGCAACTATACAATCTAATTCCAAAATTAAATACATGTAATTATATAACCTAAACATTCAATTATTTTAATGTTGAAATCCACATTTCTGAAATATGAGCTACCAAAACTACTAAGAGGCTGACCAATACCACCACACTTTACTGCAAGTCCCCAGAGAGATTTAGCTTGATTTGACCAGGCTCTCCTGAATAGTGCTGATCTGTTCCCCGTTTCTTAGCATATTATAAACAGAACTATTAGAGTGGTACCTGGAACCTTAGACCTACATGCTACCTACATTAGGACCACGAATGTGCCTGATGTCCTTGGTATTAGCTTATATAAACCAGTGTATTCCGTTGGAAAGAAGTTAGCACTGTTCTGACCATTTTATCTCCACTTCCTTTGGATTCCAATCTCAAGGTCTCACTTGTCTTGCTACTGTCCGGACTCACTTCTACAGGAGCCCCCCACACATCTTCTCTGCAACCCGGATCGGCCCGTCTTTCTTTGGTCTGGTGCCTCTTGCAGCCAGTTCTCATACACTTGAACCAGATTTTCCTTAAGCAGTCCCAGATAATATCTAAAGAGAGCACCCTAATAATTTCTACTTTACAAATTACCTTATTACATTTTATTTGAGATGGTCTCACTATGCAGGCCTGGTCAGTGTGGAACCAGCTATGTAGACAAGGCTGGCCTAGAACTCAGAGATCTGCCTACCTCTGCCTCCCCAGTGCTAAGATTAATGGTATATGCCACCATGCCAGCTTATTACATATTTTAAGGTTGATACTGTAACTGTGTCTCAAAAGAGCTTCTATAACATTTCACTAATATCTATAAATAAGATGGCACTTGCCACACCTACCAAATATATATATGACCCCCAAAGAAACACATTACACAAATTTCTTCTTACCTGCCTGTTGGAAAACCAGAATTTCCGTTCATGGTATGCTGATAAGTAGAAAACATGCATCATACCACTAATAACTGCTGCGAGACAGCCAATAAATATCTTTGCAAAGCGCTGAAACGACACATCTGAAAAAGAATATTGACGATAATCAAAAAGTAATTCATGGTCCTGAAACGAAGTGATTAAAATGACATCCCAACTCAATGGTTTCTCCCCAAAACACATAACCCAGTCTAAGCATGAGGAATGTCAAACTCATCCTGCACGACACCTGACCAGGGCTCTTCCAACCATGAGCTCAGTTCCTGGAAGGCTTGCTTGGGTATCTGTGAGGCCCTGGGTTAATTCCCACTACAAGCAAAGGAAGGCAGAGGAGATGGAAAGGACAGATGGATGTCAGAGCCACCAGAACAAAAACCTAAGAAACTGTCAGAGCAGAGTCCAAAAAAACATAGCAGCAAAAGCAAGCAGACGTAAGGTCAAAAGTAAGAGCCTCTGAAAAAGGATGGGCTTTATTTGAGGGTAACGCATCAGGAGTTATTACTGTAACAAATGTGTCACACTAATTAAAACGCCAACAAGGGAAAGAGGTGCTAAAGGCTAGGGGCCAGAGAGAAGCTTTAGTGGGGACATGTACTAGCCACCAATCATGATGACCTGAGTTCAATCCTTGGGACCAACATGGTGGAAGGAGAGAAATAATTACCAAAAGTTGTCCTCTGATCTCTATGTGTGTTCAGATGTACACACACACACACACACACACACACACACACACACACACAGATTCACCTGCCTCTGCCTCCTAAGTGCTGGGATTAATGGCGTGTGCCACCACTGCCTGCCCAAGAAAAAGGTTTTAATTAAAGTCTATTTTACATGATGAACACACTATAGAGATTTGTTTCACAACAAGGTAAATATGCTTAAAATTAAAGAACAATACACTGAAAACTGGTTAAGTCAAAGGCAGGCAGATCTCTGAGTTCGAGGCCAGGCTGGTCTATAGAGGACAGCCAGAACTACAGAAAGAAATCCTGTCTTGAAAAAAGCAAACAAATAAAAACATGAGAAAAAAATGTCCATTGATTTTAAAAGTAATCAAGGAATTACTAATATCTAAAAGTATGCACTAATATCTAAAAAACATTCTCATTCTGAATTACTGTTGATATATTTTCCCTTCAAGAATAATTGTACACATACTATAAACAACAGTCCTTTATATATTATATATACTTCAATGAGTTTTGATGGCATTCTGAATTACTGTTGATATATCTTCCCTTCAAGAATAATTGTACACATACTATAAACAACAGTCCTTTATATATTATATATACTTCAATGAGTTTTGATGGTTCTGTCTTAGAAGGATGCACAGGAAACTGTCTGCATGGGAGTCCTCAGCACAGAACACATCTGGACTTTGCACACAGGAGGATGCAGTCTCACTACAGCTGTGACAGGGAGCAAAGTCCCAAAGGCACGACACCCACTGCTCTGGTACTGAGTGGCAGACAAGTTTGGGGAAATCAACTTTTTGATTTATTAGATCAGTTAAACAAGAATCTCAAGGCTGTAGGCTTAGCACAGTGCTACCTAGAATGGGCAATGCCCAGGTTCAATCCCTATCACTGAAAGGCCAACAAAACTCAGTGTTTGCAAAAGTTACTCTTTATCAAATAAAATATACATCTCTAAATAAAAAATAACCTAAATACTCTAAATATCTTTAAACTATTGAATAAATCAATTATTAGTTTTATGGTTTGGGGTTTTTTGTTGTTGTTGTTATTGGTGGTGTTTTTCAGACAAGGACTCACTATGGCTAGCCTGGAACTCACAGAGATCCACCTGCCTCTGCTTCCCAGGTGCTGGGATTAAATTTCAGACAAGGACTCACTACGGCCAGCCTGGATATAACTGTCTTAAAATTTGGTTTTGGTTTGGTTTCACCTGGCTTTTTGGCAGGGTCATATGTAACTATGCTGACCTAAAAGTCACTATGCAGAGGCTCGACTTCAATGGCCCTCTTGCCGCCACCTTCCCGGTGCTGACATCACAGTTATATGCCTGGTTCTTTCAAGTTACTAGCTCTGATATTACAATATATAATTATTATATATAAACACAAATATATGCATCATATATGCATATGTAATACACACACACATATTTCCTTACATATTTCCTGTTCCCAAAGCATTTAGTGATTAGTACATGCTAAAAGCACAGCAGATACCAGATGTTATTATTGTGCTAAACAAATGTACTTTCTTTTTTTTTTTTTGGTTTTTTTTTTGTTTGTTTGTTTTGTTTTGTTTTTTTTTTTTGGTTTTTTCGAGACAGGGTTTCTCTGTGTAGCTTTGCGCCTTTCCTGGGACTCACTTGGTAGCCCAGGCTGGCCTCGAACTCACAGAGATCCGCCTGGCTCTGCCTCCCGAGTGCTGGGATTAAAGGCGTGCGCCACCACCGCCCGGCACAAATGTACTTTCATAAATACATAAAGCAACAGAAGTAATGACAGCCTAATATCTAACCTTTAATCCCAGCACTCAGGAGGCAGAGGCAGGCGGATCTCTGTGAGTTCGAGGCCAGCCTGGTCTCCAAAGCGAGTTCCAGGAAAGGCACAAAGCTACACAGAGAAACCCTGTCTGGGGGGGGGGGGGGACGGACGGGACGACACACAATGAATAAGTAAATAAATGACTGAAAATTCAGTTTGAAGATGACAGTAATGCCCATCATCCAGCAGTACAGAGGTCAAGGCGGGCAAAGCACAAACAGATGGGTTCTAGGCTGCTGTGGGCTACCGAGCAAGGCCTTTTTCTAAATAAGTAAAATAAACAACAAAGGCTAGGACTCTCAATTAAGTTGTCAGTCACAAACTAGCACAATCAGATAAATCTTTCAGTTTTAAAATGCTGACCAAGTATAGAAAATAAAATATATCTCATACATTTCAGTATCAGTAATACATGTGACAGTTTGTGTTGTTGTTTCTTAACATTTCAATTATATACCTTTTTAAAAATTTCTATGTATGTACATGCTACCACGAGGGTGTGGAAGTCAGAGGGCATTTAATGAAGGTGGTTCTCTCAGGTCACAAACGATTTTATTAATTTTAAAAAAAAAAGCCTCAAGGGCTCACAGGTTAAGAGCACTGACTGCTCTTCCAGAGGTCCTGAGTTCAATTCCCAGCAACCACATGGTGGCTCACAACCATCTGTAATGAGGTCTGGTGCCCTCTTCCAGCGTGCAGGCAGACATGCAGACAGAACACTATGTATAGTAAATAAATCAATCTTATTTATTTATTCTTTTTTCCTATTATCAGCTTGATACAGTACAAATAGTGAAATGTTTCATTGAGGCTTGTCCAGTAATTGAGTAAAACCAAAACTTATTATAAGCCACAGTCATCCTAGGGTCCCCCCTGCTATGTAGCCTCCCTGGTTCTGTGGGTTGCAGTCTGGTTGTTCTTTGCTTTATATCTAGTATCCACTTATGAATGAGTACATACCATGTTTGTCCTTCTAGGTTTGGGTTACCTCACTCAGGATGGATGATATTTTCTAGTTCCAACCATTTGCCTGCAAATTTCATGCTGTCATTGTTTTTCTCTGCTGAGTAGTACTCCATTGTGTATATGTGCCATATTTTCTTAATCCATTCTTCAGTTGATGGACATCTAGGTTGTTTCCAGTTTCTGGCTATTATGAATAGTGCTGCTATGAACATAGCTGAGCATGTATCTTCCCAACAACCACATGGTGGCTCACAACTATCTTTAATGAGATCTGGCACCCTCTTCTGGCATGCAGGCATACACGCAGACAGAACACTATGTATAGCAAATAAATAAATCTTAAAAACAAAAACTAAAACTAAAAATATCAATACCTTACAAGGCAAAGCTTTATTTCTCACTTTTATTATGCATGGGTTCTTTTGTTTTTGTTTTCCAAAACATAGGATTTTTCTGTGTAGCCCTGGCTATCTTGGAACTCTGTAGACCAGGCTGGCCTCAAACTCCAGAGACCACTTGCACTTGCCTCTGCCTCCTGAGTGCTGAGATTAAAGGAATGTACCACCACCACAAGCAACACATGGGTTCTGAGTCAACCATAACTCCAATTCAGACTACTGCTTAATTCAAGACCTCAGCTTTGTTCTTGGTCTTCCCGTGTCTTCACGAGAAGTTTCCCTCCCTGTCTGGGACATGCTGTCATCACTGTAAGGGAGGACAGGCCCCTGGCAGGTGGTACAGGGCACACAGAGACACCAAATTCTCAGCACAAAGATTTATTACCCCAGAGAAGCAAGTCATGGGTGGGGAGGCTGCAAAAGCAGACTGTGAACCTCAGCAGAGCAGCAAGCATGCAGCAAGCAGGTGTTTTTGCAGGAGTGGGTTTTTAAAGAGAGAAAGGGGAGACCGTGCTAGGGTGAGCCGGTAAATCCTGATTGGACAGATTAGCCAAATAATGAATTTTGATTGCTGGACCTTGGTGTTTTGTCTCAGGAATGAGTCAGTGGCCAAATAAGGGAATGGACCTTGGTGGCTAGCTTTAGGAATGCAATCTAACGGTTTTTATCGAGGGGGAGAAGGGTAAAAGGCAAAACCTGTCAGGCCATGTTTGCCAAGCTCCTGCCTGTGTTTGCCATGCTTGGGCCTGCTAGAGCCCTGCTAGAGTCATGACAGAGGAACAGAGCAAGGAAGCAGACAATTTGTACTCAGAGCTAGTCTACTGCTCTTCCACTCACATTCCACAGGCTCAAACCTGTCACAGGCCTGCCTCTCACTGGGACAGGGAAAGACACTACCTCCATGAGGCTGTCCAAATCAAAGGGCAACTGAAGGAGATGTAATCCACTTTTAGGAAAAACAGCGCATGTTTGGGAATGAATAATAAAATAGTACTGACCATCTGTCTCCACAGCCACAAATATTTACATCCTTCCCCAAAGTACAACACACTCAGAGCGGCTGAACAGCTTTCTCAGATCTGCCTGCAGACAGGCTCCTAAGTCCACTCAGACCTGCAGAGTTGGAAAGCTACAGGCCTTTTTAATTTTGACAGGCACTCCCAAAGACTTCATTAGGTAGAGGCAAAGTTGCAAACCTCAAGTCCAGTTACTTGGGAGACTGAGGTAAAGAAAAGCTCAAGAGCTTGAGGCCGGCCAGAGCAACTTAGTGAGGACTTGACTCTAAAAAACGGCTGGGTATGATAGCGCACACCTTTAATCCCAGCACTCAGGAGGCAGAGACAGGCGATCTGAGTTCAAGGCCAGCCTGGTCTACAGAGGACTTTAAGGGTTACACAGAGAAACCCTGTCTAGAAAAAAGAAAGAAGATGAAAGGGAGAGAGAAAAAGACAGACAGACAGAAACAGAAAGAAAGAGGAAAAAAAACTTAGGTTAATAAAAGGTTTGCCCACAAGAAATAAAAATATACATCCACAAAGTTCACAGCATGAAATTTGTAACTAAATACTGAAAACAACCCAAATGCCCAACAAAGAAACAATTATGATAGAGTCAAACAATGAAATACGGCTAAGCAGGGGGCTAGAAAGATGGCTCAGTGGTTAACAGTACTTGCTGCTTTCCCAGAGGACCTCAGCTCAGTTCCCGACGCCCATTTCTGTGGCTTACAGCTATCTGTAACTCAAGATCCAGGAGATTTGACACCTTTGCCCTCTCTAGACACCTGCACTCATATGCCCGTACCAACATGCAGACATCACACCCATACACACCTAATAATAAAAACAGGGCAGGGGAGATGGCTCAGTGGTTAAGACCACAGGCTGCTCTTCCAGAGGACTGGGGTTTGATGGCCAGCACCCACATGGCAGCTGACAACTCCATTCCCAGGGGATCTGACACACATTTCCAGTCTCAACAGTCACAGGGCATGCATGAGGTTCACATACATACAATCAGACAAAACATTCAAACACATAAATATATATATGTATATGTATATATATGTAAATTTTAAAAATGGGGGCTGGAGAGAAGACTCAGCAATTGAGAGTGCCAGCTGCTCTTCTAGAAGACTCACAGCTGCCCTTAATTCCTGTTCCAGGGGAGCCAATGCCCTCACACAGATACGCATGCAGGAAAAACACCAATTTACAGAAATAAAAATATAAATCATTTTTAAAAAATAAAAACAACTGCAACTACTCACAGCAACAATATTATCAAATGTTTGCCACTGTATAACATGCTTGTATGTTTGTTTGGGATAAGGTGACACTCTGTGTTGCTGTCAGCCTTGAGCTCTCGCTCCTCCTTCCTTGGCCTCCTGAGTGCTGGGATTACAGGTGTGCACCACCATACAGCACCTTGACTTGTTTGAGCAAATATATATCGACCCTTAACTTTCTATAGGCAGGAAGCAACCTTAGAAAGCTGTTTGGGGGGCTGGAGAGATGGCTCAGAGGTTAAGAGCACTGTTTGCTCTTCCAGAGGTCCTGAGTTCAATTCCCAGCACCCACATGGTGGCTCACAACTACCTACAATGAGATCTGGTGCCCTCTTCTGGACTGCAGACACACTGTATACATAAATAAATAAATAAATCTAAAAAAAAAAGAAGAAGAAAGCTGTTTGGCCCTTATGTGGACATAGGTCTAATGCCCTCTTCAGGGAAGGAAGATAATAGAGAAGGGCAAGTCACAAGGAAAAATGAGCTTCAAGGAACTCCCAAAGAACACAACAGGAAACACCAAAGATTAACTACCCCAGGGTAAGGAGATCTTGTGCTTAGCAAGATTTCCAGATTGCTATGAGACATGTGATAAAGCCTGGGAGATGCTTCCTTTCAAACAGAGGCATTTACAGTATCACACTAACGGTGTATATTGAGAGGGGGCACATACAGAAAAGAATTAGCAAGGCTCTTGGCTGGCATCCAGGAACTTGATTTCCAGAGCTTCTACCGTTCTTTGATAAGTGTGGTTTACTGTGCTTACCTTATTTGTACAATGTTGTTTATGCTTTCTTCCGAGAGTCTAAAATTTGGTCAGAGGTGCTGTGGGATGGTCTGTATGTCAAATTGCTCTGATTGGTCAATAAATAAAACACTGATTGGCCAGTGGCTAGGCAGGAAGTATAGGTGGGACTAACAGAGAGGAGAAAAGAAAGAACAGGAAGGCGGAGGGAGACACTGCCAGCCGCCGCCATAACAAGCAGCATGTGAAGATGCTGGTAAGCCATGAGCCATGTGGCAAGGTATAGATTTATAGAAATGGATTAATTTAAGATATAAGAACAGTTAGCAAGAAGCCTGCCACGGCCATACAGTTTATAAGCAATATAAGTCTCTGTGTTTACTTGGTTGGGTCTGAGTGGCTGTGGGACTGGCAGGTGACAGAGATTTGTCCTGACTGTGGGCCAGGCAGGAAAACTCTAGCTACACAGAGGATAGGTGAAAGGTACCTACTTGGCCAACTCCCTGTAAAAACCCTGAACATTGTCTCTAATGAGCTTCACTTATTGATACAAATATAAATGCCACCATTTAAGGCCAAAGACATAAAGAATGTCCTATATGACTCCACTAGGAGAGGAATTTTAGAAGTATGTGTCTAATAACTTACACACTTTAGCCAAAAGGCCTTTGCCCATGCCGATTTTGTGTTATTCACTATAGTAAATTATAGCTTTAAGGACAATTATAAGATTTGTAAATCCTTGAAGCAAACCATTGGACATGGGGTGTTTTTGAGGACTGTAACATACTGCAGATAACTTGTATTTTTATTTCATAAGTCTGAAACTCAGAATGAGTCCTACCTGGCCCTGATGTAGAAAAGATATCTTGAATTTTAAAACTGATGTAAGACAAAATAAGATTGAATGTCTTCCTTAGAGCAGGGGAGGGTATGTTTTATCTGAGAGACAGGGGCAAATATTTATGAGGAAAGGGATAAAATGTAGTAAGATTGTGTTAATATTCCCAACCATTTTCTCCTTCCTTACAGAAAGATTATAGGGTGATGTAGCTCACTGATAATGTGAGCCACATGTTAAGCCCTAGGGTTGATCCACAATGTGATAAATTAAATGAATGAATAGAGATGGAAAATTATGTATTTCTACTCATGATCACAAACATTCTGTTTCAGCAGTCATGGTGTGTTTCTGTAACCTCTCATCTGGATTGACTAGAACTTGCTTGGACCACGAATAGAAAAACAAGTAACAGAGGATCAATCCACCAGAACCTCCAAGGGGCACTGTATGATTCTACCTGCTCTTTTCCTCCATCTCCAAAACCATGTCCCAAATAAGGGCTGTTTCTTCCTGGTTCATGAAGCCAAACCAGCCAACCTGTGACTAAAACATGTAACATAATTCAGAAATAAGTATTTGTCATATCATGGCCATAACATGGACCACAAACAAGATATAAATGTCTACTGTAAAGTAATAAAGTTTAGGGGTTGCTCTATATCAAAAATCAATTGTGTTAATGAATTAATCTCCAAATATCTTTCTATAAGATGGGGTATGCTCAGTGGCAGAGTGCTTATCTAACTGGTATGCACAAGCCCTGGATTTATTCCTCAACACCTCAAAACACAAACAACAAAAGAAGTAATTTTTAAAGTTCACATGCTCCAATGATGAAAACCTACTTATCTCAGCTGGTGTACTACCACCCAGGCAACTCACCCAGTCCATGTGACTTACATTTCGGGGCTCTTACAGGAACCGGGGTACCACTTCTCTTCTCTGCTCTGGCTTCCTGACTTCCTGAAGTCTTTGGTTTTTTCCTTTGGCGCACTTCTACAGATGATCCTTAAAACATTTAAGACATTATTGCAATGTGTACATCAATCTTCAGTACCTCAAATGGACCAACTTTACTATGTGATAAATAAGCAAAGGTTATCTACATGGCCAGATCCCAGATGAAATCCCCAAGCCCTGTCTCTAATGAGCTTCCCTGGTTGATAAATTGGCACAAAAGGTACAACTTTGATTCTGAAGGAATCAAGTATATCGTCTATGATTCTAAGAGAAAAATGTTGGGAGTCATGTGACTAAAACAAGTCATATGAGACCCATTAGTGCCAGAAGTAACTTTTCATATCTGTGCCTCTTCCCCAAACTGTCATTAGTACACACGAACGGAAACAACAAACGTGTATCCCCTACCACCACTGCCACTCAAGTTGTGAGAGTCCAATTGATAAAGAAGCTTACAAATTCTTCTCCGGAAATGATGTTCTTTTAAAATCCTGGAAAGAAAAATGATGGTACATTTTTCTTTCCAGGATTTGGGACTGAACAAAGGGTCCTGAGCATACTAGACAAAGGCTCTATTGCTGAGCTATTACCCAGCCATGCATTCTCCACAGCACAATCCTGAAAGCGCTGCAGAATCTCACAGAGCTGACAAATGTAGGTGTTTGTTTTCTGTTCCATCATACATAGGGGAACAGCTAAAATGCCCTAATACCAAAATTCTTACCATTTCTATCTCTAATTTTTAAAAAAATGTAATATAGAAGTTACTAAACCAGTAAGTTAAATTGCAAATTAAAAAAATAAGAGACTCGGGGGCTGGAGAGATGGCTCAGAGGTTAAGAGCACAGGCTCCTCTTTCAGAGGTCCTGAGTTCAATGCCCACCAACCACATGGTGGCTCACAACCATCTGTAATGAGATCTGGTGCCCTCTTCTGGCGTGCAGGCATACATGTAGGCAGAACACTGCATACATAATACATAAATAAAACCTTTAAAAAAGAAAATAAGATACCCCAAATTAAACAGGAATTTGACATAGATAATGTAACTTTTTCCTTTCCTAAAATTATCTTGTGAGATAATAACTACTATGAAAGACCAGAGTGCCCCTGTCAAGTTAACAATGTGGTCCAGGTTTTTATTTCTCTCCCTTTTCCATAGTTATGTCTTCAAGCTATAAAATGTGAAACTAAAGAATGGAATCAGCAGCAATGAGAATGAGCTACTCTGATCAAAGAGTTAACTTTTTTTTTTTTTTTTTTGGTTTCAAAGAGTTAACTCTTTAGCGTTACTGTGAAAACTGAATAAAACAAATACATTCTAAAACTGTTTCCAAGCTAACTCATGAGCAAGGGTCGGGGGTAAAAACAGCAAAGCTGAAAGCAATATCTGGGACGAGATCGAGTTCCCTTTTCCACAGGTTACATTATAGAGAACCCGCCAAACCAAATGATGGTTACATATCCACAAGAATAATCTGCTACTTCAATCTCTCACCCCATCATGGTCACATGAACTAACAGCTACAAACAGGCTTCTAGATGTCCACCTAGAATAGACAGAGCCCAGGAGAGATGCTAACACTGTCCTACCAAAGCCTGTAGAACAAGCCAGGCCCGGTGGTGGTGGAGCGCGCCTTTAATCCCAGCACTCAGGGGAGGCAGAGCCAGGCGGATCTCTGTGAGTTCAAGGCCAGCCTGGGCTACAGAGTGAGATCCAGGAAAGGCACCAAAACTACACAGAGAAACCCTGTCTGGAAAAAAAAAAAAAAAAAAAAAAAAAAAAAAAGCCTGTAGAACAGACCGGGAGGGTGCAGGAGAAATGTTAACACTGTCTACCAAAGCCTGCAGAACAGACAGGGGGAGTCCAGGAGAAAAGCTTACTGCTCCTCTTGTTTGCCCTATGTTTGTTTCAGGAAGCATATATGAAGCACCAATAAAGTTCCACTGCGTCAAGAAAGATGTTGGAAGAATGTTACTTTGAGAGACAGTTGGAAAACAAAAGGTTCCAAGTACCTGTGAGTAAGTCAAAAGCTAGAAAGAGCACCTGGATTTAAATAAAAACATATAGATTGGCCTAATTTTAACATGACAAATACAAAACATGTAAACAGAAAGTACTCAGGGCAATGCTGCTGTAAATATCATCACACGCGTCATCTCAAAAAATATTTACTCACTCTTTGTCTTATATCCCAACACCTAAAGGAGGAGAGGCCTAGCCAATGGAATTAAAAATTTGTTGAAGGAAACAACATACTTTAATAAAACTGCCACCCACTAATTGTCCCAAATAAAACACATTCGTTTTTAGATTACCCAAAATCCTTAGTTTATAGCCAAATACTTTTACAAAATGATAGTCTTTTAAACAAGTTCGACATCATAGCTATTAAGCATAATTACATCCTAAATGGCATTTCTGCATATTTATAGTATCAAGTTTTAGCAGTGTGTATTTTTTTTTCCGAATGTGCTCACTAGGGCATTCAAACTGGTTTGTCAACTTCCCACACAGACTTGTAGCTAGCCACAAAAATAAAACTTACAAAAAAATTGGTTTTCCAATGATAACATAGCAGTCACAGGTAACACTCAAGAAACGAGGGATTACGTTCTTCCTTACAAACTATTGGTTTCGAGGCTGTTTTTAGGTATCTTAAATGTGGGTGAATTTTAATGAGAACTGCAGGAAGAGGAGAAATGATTAAATCCTGACCTCAGGGGCAGGATCAAGTCCCAGTCAGCACTACAGTTCTGATAATCTTTTGAAAAATGGCTTTCCATTGAATTCTGCAAGCTCCCTTCTTGTACCCTCGGTTCAACGACTTAAATCTAAATCCGATGAACTAACGATCACATTCACAAGTCCACTATGCAAGGTAAGAAACTGCATTCCTGGAGAATGCAGCGTCTGGCTGCTCAGCCAAGCGAGGGGCATCTAAGAGCTCAGTCGTGCACACACGTACCACGAAGTTACTGTGCCGCAAATACTTTTTTACACTATTTATCACTGGCTGCTTAGTATCTTGCCGCTTCCTATTTTTCTCTCAGTGTGGGCATCCACTCTGGATAAATACTGCTGGCTAAGAAACATTTTCTTGACATTGTTCCTGAGGGGCATGCAGAGCTCTCTCCAGTCCATCAGTTTTAACCCTAGAGGTCCTTTTGGCCTCCTTGTCCCCTAAAACCACTTGCACGCCCCTGCCCTTTGCGACTCATCATCCCTCGCAGCACAAGTGAACTCCGTCAGCTTCTGCGCATCCATCCCGGATCCCTGCCTCAGTTCCTCGCGCGGGGTGCCAGCCCTCGCAGGCTGCACCCGAAGCTCCCACCCGAACCCACCCAAGCTCGTCCGGCTCTCCAGCGCGGAGCAATCGGGACCCGCAGCTCCGCCACTCCCCGGCGGCTTCCTCTGACACTCCCAACTTTAGGCTCCACCTGGCGCCCCACTCCGGGAGACGAAACTTTGGGCCATTCTCTCCGCGCGCCCGGGTGCTCTGCAAACTCGGGGGCGCGCGCCCCCGCCCGCCCACCCGCCCCGCTCCCCGCGGCCCGCAGCCAGGCCCCGGCCCCTCTCCCGAGCCCGCCCCGGCAGTTGGCGCGCTGCAGCCGTCACCTTCTTCCTTCGCCATCGTCTCCGCGGAGGCCCGGGTGGCCCGCCGGCTGCCGAGCGGCCCCGAATCTCCCAAACCTCCGCGTCTGCCAAGCCGCGGCCGCCCCGGCCCGCTCCCGGCTGCCGCGCCCCCACTTCCTGACCCGCCCCCCTCCGGTGTCGCCGCCAACTGGGTCCCCCAAGCGCTCCGGGAACCAGAGTGCAGGGAGCGGCGGCCGGCCGGAGCGTTTCGCCAGCGCGCCAGGGCCAAGCCCACCACGGACCAGTGTTCGTCGCGCTCCAGGGAGGAGCGAGGCGGGTGCTCCCGCCGCCACTTCCCTCCTGCGTGACCCTCACAGGAAAGCAGGAGCCAGAGCGAGCTTTTCGTGACGTCGGGACTGGACTCAGAAAGTCCCCATGTCCGTCCCATTTTACAAGCAGAAGACTGAGGTTCAGGCGCAGAGCAAGTCAGTGCTAGTTAGAGCTAGAACTGGAACCCTGGACGCGATCTGCAGGCAGTGCATGCCTGTTCTCACAGTGTTCTCACGATGGTTTCAAAGCCAGGCAAAATGTACCAGGCAGGTTCTTTGGCTTGGTAGGTTTTTGTTTGGTTGTTTTTTGTTTGTTTGTTTGTTTGTTTGTTTGTTTGGACTGGATCTCACTATATGGCCCAGGTTGGTCTCAACTTGCCTCAGGCTCCCAACTACTATAATGACAAGAGTGATCCACTGTCTGATTTCGTAGACACTTGACTGCTACAAAAAAGAAGTTTGTGCCAGGTTATCTTTCCCTGTTGTAATCCCAGGAGGCTCATTAGTTCAAGGTCAAACGCAGCTACATTTGCAAGTTAAACCATTATCAAATAAAAAAGGAAACAAGAAAGCAACGTGTCAGTCACCACAACTGACTTAAAATATTTGCACATTTCAATATTCTGGAAAAGAGCACAATAGTACTTGTTGCGAAGGAATGCATGTAGATTATTTCATAACAATAGAATGTAGTTTCAGTTTGTTGTACTGTGCTTGTCTTATATTGCATACAGTGCGCTGAAAAATACTTGCAAGTTTTAAGAAGAACCCACTAACCGAATTAAATTTTCATTGTAAAGAATATGAGAAAACTTATTTCAAGTGAAAAAAAAACTTGGTTCTCTTTTTTCATGTTATTGAACCTTATAAAAACAGCACATAGCTTGTGGAAACTTATGTAGAATATTCCTGAAAAATAAGCACCCTGAAAGATTACAATTAAAAAAAAAAGACAGATGTTTGCCATTAAGCCCTAAAGCTGCCAAATAGAGTAAAAGAATATTGTTTTTTAAGACTCTGTGTGTGTGTGTGTGTGTGTGTGTGTGTGTGTGTGTGTGAGCTGACCTGCAGGAGCTGGTTTTCTTTTGATATGATAATGAAAATAACTTCTGAGATGGCTATCTTGAGATTAATCATGTACTGTGTGCCAAGCACAATGTGTTGCCAAGATACTAGAAAAATATGAAAGTCCTCAAGAACTTATCTTCTTGAAATCAAGGACTTAGATACAAAATTTGTTTTAAGGGCCAGCAAGATGATTCCACAGGTAAGAGCATTTGCTGCCAAGTCTAATGACTTGAGTTGTATCCCTAGAATATACAAGATGGAGGAAGAAAACAGACTCCCACAGACTGTCCTGATTCCCACACATGTGATGTAATCCTATATTCACCCCCACGCACGTACTTACACAGGAAAACGTAAGTATAATCGTGGAGAGATGGCTAAGGAGTTAAGAGCATTGGCTGCCTATAACACAGAGAAACCCTGTCTTTCCTGGGGTCAATTCCCAGCATCCACATGGTGGCTCACAACAGGCTATAACTTCAGTCCCAGGAGTTCTAACACACTCCTTTGGCCTCTGTGGACTAGGAATACATGTGGTACACAGTCGTTCATGAGAGTAAAAACATAGAATAAAATAATAACAATACAAATCTACTTCAAACGTCCTCTAGCCAAGGCTTCTCTTGATTAATAGTAACAACGTGATTAGTGTGAAATTTATGGTGGTTAGAAAGAATATGGCCTATACCAGGCTTTTTCTTTTAGGACCACCTGCTAGCTCCCAAATCATGGCATGGAGACTTTTTAGTTATGAATGCTCGGCCTTAGCTCTATTAATGTTTCTCATCATCTACATTTGCCTCGAGGCTCTTTACCTTGCTCCCTTCTGTGTATCTTACTCTCACTGTTTCTCCTGGCTGGCTGGCTGGTGGCTGCCTGCCTTCTGGCCCCAGACATCTCCCCAAATCCTCTCTCTTTACCCACCCCCATTTTCTTCTCCCTCTCCATTTTCTGAGCCTAGATTTCTCTTATTTATTCTATCTACCAGCCTTACCTATCCCTCTCATGGCTAGCTATTGGTTGTTCAGCTTTTATTAGACTAATCAGGTGCCTTGGGTAGGCAAGGTGAAACAAATGCAATACATCTTTACATAATTAAACACACATCAATACATCGTTAAACAAATGCAGCATAAACAAATGTAACACATCTTTGCCCAGTTAAAGTAATATTCCACAATAATGCACCCCTCAAAAGATTGGCACTATTAAGAGGTGTGGTCTTGTTGGAGAAAGTGTGTCATTATGGGGTGGGCTTTGAGTTCTCTTTTGCTCAAGCTCCCCTCAGGGTGACTGTCAGTCAACTTCCTGTTCCCTGAAAGCCAAGATGTAGCACTCTCAGCTCCAACACCACATCTGCCTGCATGCCATCATGCTCCCCATCATGATGATAATAGACTGAACCTCTGAAACTGTAAGGGAGCCCTCTACTAAATGTTTTCTTTTTGTTGTTTGTTTTTCAAGACAGAGTTTCTCTGTGTAACCCTGGCTATCCTGGAACGCACTATGTAGATCAAGCTGGCACATGCCAGGCAAGTCATGTCGTGCACAAATGGGCTGTCCTTTGGCTTAAACTCTGAAAATAGGTTTGAGATAGAAGTTTGAAAACAACTTAAGGTGGTTGATAATAGGTCCTGGAGCGTGCACAGCACAGTAGTAGGGCACATACTGAGCATGTTCAAAGGCCTTGGATTTCCTCCCCAACAAATGCCAGATAAAGTTGTGGATAACAGGAATCAACAACTGTGAGCATGACTTAAATGGCTGGCAGAACACATTGTGCTGTCCGTGAAGACTGTTCCTTGATTTGAAAGCTCTTTCGTCTCAGTTTGTCACTAGTTCTTAAACTTTTTCTTTTTAGATTGGGCTTGAACTCATGGCACTGCTCTTGACTCCAGTTCCCAAGTGCTGGGAATGGAGTCATGCATCATTACACCCAGCTTTCTGTACTTCGCTCTCGCTCTCATACTCGCTCTTGCTTGTTCTCGCTCTCTCTTTTTTTCCCCCAAGGCAGGATTTCTTTGTGTAGCTGTGGATATCCTGGAGCTCACTTGGTAGCCCAGGCTGGCCTCAAACTCACAGAGATCCGCCTGGCTCTGCCTCCCGAGTGCTGGGATTAAAGGAGTGCGCCACCACCGCTTGACTGCACTTTTCTTTTAAAATACTGAAGAGGCAGGGCTGAAGAGATGACTAAGAAGTTAAAAGATCAGGCTGGGCAGTGTTTTTAAGATTTATTTTCTGTATATAAATGTTTTAGATGCATGTACATATGCCACAGGCAAGAGGATACAGAGTTCAAGGTCAGTCACAGCTACACGGTGAGTTCGAGGCTTCTCTGGGCTCCAGGAGGCCCTGTCTCTAAGGGAAGACATAGAAAAACAACAACAAAACAGTCCAAATGGACGGCTCAGTGAGTTAATAACTTGCTGCTAACCCTGACCACTCATGAGATAACAAAGGTAGCACCATCTTGTCCTGACTCCATTTTATATCTGCCTAGACCTTCCTCAGCCTTCCACACACCAATAGCCACATCTGCCTGGCACTGCTTTTGGGACTGCTTGTGACCCTGACCATGGTCCAGACGTGTTCGCCAAAATAACTGATGTCTGTGCAAGCTAAAATATACATCTAAAATAACTAAGAAGAATTGTAAATCAAAAATAATCGTCATGCCGTGTCTAGAAAATACTGCTAAGCTCTGAAAGAAAGCATATTACTAGGCCACCCAAATCCCTCACTGATGTACATCCCCAAGCACAACTAATTGTGGTTTTTGTCCTTAAAACACTGTAACCCATGCCAGGCGGTGATGGCCCATGCCTTTAATCAAAAAAAAACAAAACAAAAAATTAAATTAAAAAATAAAAACTAGCTGGGCGGTGGCGGCACACACGTTTAATCCCAGCACTCAGGAGACAGAGGTAGGCAGATCTCTGTGAGTTTCAGCCCAGCCTGGTCTACCGAGAGAGTTCCAGGACAACCAGGGCTACACACAGAAACCATGGCTCAAAAAGAAAAAAAAAAAATCACAGGTGAAACATCAGAATATTTGCTGAAACTGAATTTTATTAGCAGTGTCAGATAAAATAAACATGTAAACATGTACCGTGTGATATTTGGGACACATACTAAAAGTTAGGGGGGTTTTTGTTTTTGTTTTTGGAAACTGTTACACCCATGTCATGAAACCCCCTAAGACCACCAAGTGCCAGTTTCCGATGCAAGCACACAGGGTCTTTATTGTCAGGTTCAAACCCAGACCGCTGCCCCATGCTCCAATGCAGCAGATGGAGGGAATGTGGCAGCCTCCAGCTCAGGGATAGGAGAGTTTTTAGAGGAAAAAAATGCAAGTCAGGAGTTACATGCCTTGGGGTTTCAAGATTGGGTAAAGGAATATGGGGCAAGGTGATTTTTTTTTTTTTTTTTTTTGAAACTATTGGTTAAACTTTTGGAGAGAAACCACAATATGCTGACAGGATATCTGGATATCTGCAGGGGTCACCAACAAGATGTCTGCAAGAACATCTGGATCTCATTAAATTTTACTGACCTGTGTGTTAATCAGCGGTTTTAGGGTATCTGTTCGAGTTTCGCTGTCAGGGCATATTTCTAAGGTTCTTCCTGGAACTGAGCTCAGCTCCTGGTCACTGGTTGGTCTAAGATGGCAGGCCTTCCCTAAGATGGAGTCTGTAAAGTCAAGTCTAGGCCTCCATATTGCCTTCACATTGCCCCCTCTGAATGGGCCCTAAGGGTCCCAATCACAGGACTCTCATGCCCCCAACTCCATCAAGGTCTCTATGGTTTCTACTGATAGCGATTGGTATTGGGACCTCATTACCGTTAATTGAATAGTCCCTACGCTTTCTTTCATGAATTGTACTAATCTGTTCAATATGCAACACCCAAAGGTGAGAAGCAAAAACTAATATGAGGAGGGGGTCCCAACAGGGTAGAAATCAAGGTAGTTAACCATGGGGATGAGTTAAACCAGGACTCAAACCATCCTTTGTAGATGAATTTCATAATGGTCTTATTAAATAAGAAACACAGAGCCAGATATAAGGGTGAAAGCTTGAGAGAGATCAGGGAAATACGGAAAGCCACAGCTAACCTTATCTCACCAACTCCACAGCTTCAAAATGCCTCGACTTCCTGTCTACCCATGCCTATATGCCTTGATGTTCTGCCATGTGATTTGCTCCCTCCGCCCAGCTACACCACTTCCTCTTTCTGCCCAGCTCTGTCAGTCCTTGGCTGGCCTCATGCTCTCTCTTTCTCTTAGCCAGTCCTTCTCTTACTTTTGCCATAGATTCCTTGACTACTCCTGAGTGTTCTACACAGAAGCAGCATTCCTCGCTCAGAGCTTCACACAGTCCTCCTTGCTGAAGGAAGATCAGATCCAACCCTTGTCTGTTCTGCATTACAGCCTCAGCTAAGGATGTCAGAGACTCCTGGAGATGGGAGATGGAGTTTTCTAATATATAATATATATGGCAGCGCACAAACTGGAGTAGTGCTGACTCTGTGTGATGATGGATGCTCTCCCAGTTCCTAAACCAGCCAGGCTGGCTCTCAGCAGGATACTCAGAATGAGAGCTGCCATGGGCTCGATCTTTTTTTTTTATTTTAAATTATTTATTTCTTTATTTTATGTGCATGTGGTGTGAAGGTGTCAGATCCTCTGGAAGTGGATTTACAGACAGTTGTGAGCTGCCACATGGGTGCTGGGAATTGAACCCAGGTCCTCTGGAAGAACAGTCAGTGCCCTTAACCGCTGAGCCATCTCTCCAGCCCCGGGCTCTTTCTTAATATGTTTTGGGGATGTAATTTCTAACTTGTAGAGTAGCTCTTCTTCTGTACGGTAAATTAGCCTTGGAACAAGCTGTACCATCACACAGAAGCCTTTGGTATTTTTGAGAACCTGAGTATGAATGCAGGGTGTTAAATCCATGGAACAAGCCCACTACATATCATTGTGGGGATTCAGATAACTCTGGGAGTCTGGGAGTACAAGGGTTTGGTCCCAGAGGGTTTGTTGCCCCTAGGGGACTGTCCCTACACAGAGGCCCTGGCCTATGACTTGTTGAAGGGTCAACGGTGCCTTGGACTGCCAGCGGCATTGCTTAGGATCAGTGGCTTTGGTATAGCTACCAACAACGGCAATACCTTCATAATGGGGAGAGCTGTTCATAGCAGAGCCAACAAGATGTAGTCAGGTTAGGCTTGGTGGAGTTCAGGACCAGAAATGACTGGTTAAGGAGCTCCAGGAGCGGATCTCCTCCCTCGGTTGCAGCTGGACTGGTTACCGGGGTCCTGGCAGTCAAAGGGACTGACATACCTTACGGTTGTGGGGTGCCGGGGCTCAGGGAGCTTTTTGGGGGCGTGGGTTCGGGTGCTGATGACAAGTTTATTACCTGGTTGGGCCCTGTCGCCACCAGTAACTGGGTTTGAATATGCCTGATGGTTAACATCGGCCCTGGGGTCATATCCAGTGCGATAAAGCCTCAGTCCTCAAGTCTTACCAGGTGTCCAGTCTGTTTTTTTTCCTCTTGGTCAGTGAACTTGATGACTAACGAGTTGAAGCGCCCCCCGCTGGTGGCCCATGGGTGTTTGAGGAAGCGCTCCTTTTCATAACATGGTCCACAGTCGACTGGCTACTGACCTACAGCGCATACTCCGGTCCCCAGTGCTCTCATATATCCTGCATGGCTTACTGTAATCGCATCCCCATCTGGCACAGTAGGTGCCTCGGGGCCTCCACATTTATGCCGCTGCTCTTTGGTGCGGAGTGGGCAGGACAGACATAGAACCCGAGACTCCTAGTCTTACTTCACACACATCCTTTCCCCGCTTGGGTAAATTACAACCATACCCCAAAAACTGTTCCTGGTCTGATGGGACCCAGTTTTCCCCCACTAGGTCACATAAATCCACAGAGTTCAGGGAACCATGTGTTTGGGGGGCCGGTGTTGAAGAGGTACTGTTAGCAATGGCTCCCGTCTCAGCATTCACGATTGTCCAGGTCTGATTCCAAGGCATGTGTGGACTTCCCGAAGCTCAAATCGTGGTGGGTAAACTCATCAGTAGGAGCTATGTTACTTCCTGTGCCACACCCAGAACTTGAGGGGGTTCTTGATTCCTTGAAGTTTCCATCCTTCACCCTGGCATTCTTCCTTGATTACAAAAGGATCAGCTGGCCTGGCATGGGTATAGTGGATCCAGATAGCCACACTGTCAACCCTGACAGTGGTCAGCATGGTCAGCAGAACCATATAGGGTCCCTCTGTAGGGAAAAGGGGCTGGCTAAAGAAACACAGTTTGGCTCAGATCAGAGCCATCTCTGTCCCTGGCCAACTGGCCTGTGAAATTAACCAATCACAGAACAGGAGAGTAGCACCCTGGCCCTGGAGCCCAGAACCAAGGAAAGAAACACAGCCTGGATTTGGGATCTGAGCCAGAGAAAGGAACACTTTATCCCCAAACCCAGAACCAAAGAAACATGCCCTGACTCTGAAATTAGTACCAAAGAAATACTCTTGGTCCCTAGAATCAGAATCAGTGAAAGAAATGTGCCCTGGCCTTAGAAGTGGTGTCAAAAAGCCAAGAAAGCCCAGTGAAAGAAACACAGTTTAGCTCTGAAATCAGAGCCATCTCTGCCCCTAACCCACAAAACTGACCAATCCCTGAGCAAAAAAACTAATCAATTCTGGTTGACTCCACTCCCAAGAGAGCCTATATAAACCACCCTGCCTGGTCAGTTGTGGGCTGTTCTCTCCACTCTGGTAGAGGAAGCTACTCTCCTGAACCCCTCCTTAACGAATAAATCTCTTTCTTTTTTTGGGGGGGGTCCCTCCTCTGCCATCTGAAATAAATCTCTTTCTCAAAAGAGTTTTGGGTGTGAAGATCTTTATTCACTGGCGAACAGGAGATCCTTGCTGAGACGTCCCATAGTGGACAGAGCAAGGCGGAGCTGAACAGAAGAACCTTGCTGAGACGTCCCTCAGTGGACAAAGCAAGAGGTAGCTGAAAAAGTAACACTTTATCCTGGAGCCAGAGGAGATTGCTACAGCTCAGCTGTAGAGGCTCTCCAGGAGAAGAGCAGGATTGCTATATCCTGCGGGGAGACCATCCCCCACCACACCAGGTATAGCCTGACTCCGAATAGTCAGGATACCCTTCCCTGCTGAGCTGTCCTAGCAGCTCCAGGCCTGACTCTCTGGAGCAGTCAGAATACCTTCCCTTCCAGGGCTGGGCTGTCTCATCACAGCTCCAGTTGTCAGAGCTGTCCTAAGCAATTTGAGGTATCTAGGATACCTCCAGGGCTGAGCTGTCCTAAGCAGCTCATGGTATCCAGGATACCTCACCCTCCAGGGCTGAGCTGTCTTATTGCAGCTCCAGCCATCAGAGCTGTCTTAGCAGCTCATTGTGTCACCTGACTTCCCAAATAGTCAGGATGCCTTTCTCCCAGCGTTCAAAATTCACGTTTTGGTGCTGAAACCCAGGACCAAACTCACAGAGTGGCAACATAGTCACTTACACCTTCCACTTGGGCTCCAGTGACACCTGGTGGTCTCTTTTCACATATACCCAATCACCCAGCCAGCACCTGTGGTGTTCAGGCAGGGCACCAGATTCATAGAAGGCTCTTAGTTTGGTCCAAATTTCCTTGTGATCCCATTGGACCCCTCTTATAGCATCGAGGAGTTTTTTGTCATCTAGTTCTGCAAGCAAATCTGCCTGGAGGTTGGTGATGATGGGAGGTGGGGTGCCAAACATAATTTCAAATGGGGTTAGTCCCATATGATAGGGGGAGTCTCTAACCCTAGACAAGGCAAAAGGAAGGAGAGCCACCCAGTCTGCACCACTCTCCAAGGACAATTCAGTTAAAGTCTGTTTTAGAGTTCTGTTCATGTGCTCAACTTACCTCAACTCTGGGGTCTATCAGAACAATGTAATTTCCAATCACACCCCAGGGTGGTGGCCAAAATCTGACTCACTTGGGATGAGAAAGCTGGCCCATTGTGTGACCCTATCATAAATGGGAAACCATACCTGGGTAAGATGTCTTCTACGAGCTTCTTGGCAACTAACTGTGCTGTTTCATACTTGGTGGGGTATGCTTCAGCAACTTCTGAAAAGGTATCTGTAAACACTAACAAATACCTGTAGCCATGCTTTCTAGGTATTGCCTCAGTGAAGTCCACTTTCCTGTAGTCCCCTGGTTTCTTGCCCCTAAGCCTGGTTCCTGGATTTTTGGGGTTGGTCACTGTGTTGGTGAGTTGGAAAGCCTTGCAGTTGGTGACAATATTTACAATGTTTGTTGTGCATCTCTGATTTTTATTTCCAACTGTCTAACCAAGTCCTACATTTTCCGTGTTCCCATATGAGAGGATCAATGGATCTTGTTGAGCAGTCTCTCTCCCAGATGTTCAGGCAGGATGATTGTACTGTCTGCAGTCCCCCACCACCCATCTAGACACTGGGTCATAGGGAGGGCCATGGTCCAGGCAAGGTCTTCCTTAGTATTCCCAGGATTTTCGGGTAGATTGGGTGCCCCTTGGTGCAAAGACTCTCAGTCTGCAGTGCCACCTGCCAGGCGGTTTTGTCAGCCAGATTGTTGTCCCTGGGGATAGGTCCATCCCCTCTCAGTGCCCAGGGCAATGGATGATGGTCAGTTTCTTGGGTAACCATAGGGCTTTAAGGAGGGCCAGGATCTCATCTTTATTTTTGATAATTTTTCCTTCCACAGTTAGTAGTCCCCTTTCTTCGTATTTTGCCCCATGCACATGCACCATATCAAAAGCATACTGGCTGTCCTTATAGACATTAACCTTCTGCCCTTGCGCCATTTCTAATGCCTTAGGGCTATCAGGTCTACATGTTGGGTGGACATGCCAGTTGGCATCAACTCTGCCCATATTACCTCTTCTGCAGTGGTGACTGCTGTCTCCTCTTACCTTTGGCCATCCTGCAGGAAGTTGCTGCCATCAGTATACCAGGTAATTTCTTCATTGGGCAATGGGGTATCCTGTAAGTCTAGCCTAATGCTGTATGCCTGGGCCAGGATCCCAGAACAGTCGTGGGGTGCTTCCAGGTCAGGATGAGGCAGTGGAGTAGCCAAATTCAGAGCTGAGGGCATCTGGAAAGATATTCTGGTGGGGTTAAGCAACAGAGTCTGATAATGAGTCATTCAACCACGGCTTAGCCACTGATCAGGGGGCTGCTTAAAAACTCCCTCAAGTGCATGGGGGTGGTTAAGGTGAGACTTTGTCCCAAGATCAGCTTGTCAGCATCCTTAACCAGTTGGGACATGGCCACTATTATGTGGAGGCAGGGTGGCTGTGGGTCCAGGTTTGTTTGTTTTTTTTTTTTCTTTGACAGATAGGCTACAGGACATTACCAGGGGGACAAGTGTTTGGGTTAAAACTCCCTTGGCTATCCCTTTGTTTTCATCTGCCTATAGGCGAAATGATTTGGTCATGCCTGGCAGGCCCAGTGCTGGACCCCAGAACAGGCTTTGTTTGAGTTCATCAAAGGCCAACTGGTGGTCCTTAGTCCAAGTGAAATCTCACCCTTCTTTGGTGGCCTCATATAAGGGCTTAGCCTGTTCTGCATAACCTGGGATCCACAGGCAACAGAAAACTGCCGAGCCTAAGAACTCATTCACCTGCCTGGCAGTAGTGGGTGTTGGGATCTTAAGTACTGTTTCCTTCATTGTGTCTGAGAGCCACTGATGTCCTTCCTTCAAGACATACCCCAGATATATTACCTGCTGCTTGAAGATTTGGGATTTCTTCACTGAGGCATGGTACCCTAGGTCCCCCAGGGTCCAGTCAGGCAGGTTTCTTGATCTGTGGCTGCAATCAGTAAGTTGTCAACATACTGTAACAGACTGATTTCTGGGTTCTGTGCCTGATACTCACCCAGGTCCTTATGCAGAGCTTCATCAAAGATGGTGGTTTTTCGAGACAGGGTTTCTCCGTGTAGCTTTGTGCCTTTCCTGGAACTCACTTGGTAGCCCAGGCTGGCCTCGAACTCACAGAGATCTGCCTGCCTCTGCCTCCCGAGTGCTGGGATTAAAGGTGTGTGCCACCACCACCTGGCGAGTTTTTGAATCTTTATGGTAGTCTGGTCCATGTCAGTTGACTGCTGATCCCAACCTCTGGGTCATGCTATTTGAAGATGAAGTACTGTTGGATTTTGGTGGCTGGAGCAGACTGAAAAGGGCATCTTTTAGGTCCAGGACAGTATACCATTGCCAGTCTGGGGGCAACCAGCTGAGTAGGCTATACGGGTTAGGCACTGTGGGGTGTATGTCAATCATCCTCTTGTTGACCTCTTGCAAGTCCTGGACTGGTCTGTAATCATTTGTATGAGACTTCTTGATGGGCAACAGGGGTGTGTTCCAGGCCGACTGCATAGGCCCGAGGACACCCAAGTTCAGTAGCCTCCTGACATGTGGTGTGATGCCCTTTTTGGCCTCTAGGGTCATGAGGTACTGATGGACCTTGACTGGGTCTGCCCCCAGCTTAATTTCCAAATAGACTGGAGGGAGCAGGGGATGCATTGCACCCAGGCTGATGGGAACTCCTGTAGCCATTTCTCCAGCTGGGGGTCAAGCTCACTGGCTACCTGACGCAGCCTGTACTCTTCAGTCAAACTACTGGTCACAGCACATGAATGGGTTTCCCATTTTCATTAAGCAATTTAGCTCCTTCATTAGAGAAATATATCTGGGTTTTCTTGCTCAGTAAATCACAGCCTAACAAGAGGTATGGGCACACTTTCTCAGCCACCTTTAATAAATCCCTAATGTTTGTTTCTCCAAGGCATTCCAACCTCTAGTTTTCTCTTGATATCTAGAGCTGACTGGTTAATGAAGGCCAGGATCATTGCAGCGGCATTTTCCTGGGACTCAGAATCATGTATACCTTCTGAAGGCCTCCTGGAGGCGCTCCAGGAATGCCACTGGGCTTTTGTTTGCTCCCTTTCTAACATCATACACCCTACTCAAATTCGCAGACTACCCTGAGACCCACCAACAGAGTCTGGCAATAGACCAGGAGGCTCCTCCAACCTTCAGCCATGCTGTAGTCCCATGCCCAGCGAATCAGGGGGAAAGCTGCATCTATGAGAGCCTGGTTAGCTGTGGGCTCCAGTAGGACCCGGAACCAACTTCCAGGCCTCATTCTGTATCTGGCTCTCTCCTCTGTTGTGAAGAGGACCTGCTGGCAATTGTCCCACATGGGGAGGTGGGTGAAGAGAACTGTCTCAAAGAGGCTAATTAGCTCCTTATGGTTTCCCGAAAAGGGTGGCATTTGGGGCTCTACAACTGTACAGATCACTAGTGGCAAAGGGCCAGTTGTGGTATGGTTGACTCCCATCCTGGTCAAGGGGTCTTGCTGCCCTAAGGGGAAGGACATTTGAGGCAGGATCAGGGGTATCTCCCCTACAACAATGGGTCCTATGAACTGGTCCCTCTCTTGCTCCAGAGGCAGGAGCATTTGGGGCTGGGAGAGGAGGAGCTGGCTGAACTGGTGGTGGGGCTGGTGGTGGGATGGCTGCACCATGATTGGGGGTTGTAAGGGGGAGGAAAGATCTCTTCCTCTGTGTTGCCTCCTTGAAGGATCTCCAGCTTAGGAGCCTAAAGGGGCCTTGGCGGGTAAATCTTTCTCAGCAGTGGCCAGGACTTTAACCTGTCAGGGCAAGAATGGTTTAATCTAGGAAGGGGGATCCTCTACTAAGTCCCTCCAGACCGCTATGTAGATCACTCATGGCCTGAAGACAATCTTCTCCACTGCCCCTATAAGGGCCAGGTTGAAGGGTCCCTCAGGAGGCCAGCCAACATTGAGTGCTGGCCATTTCAATCTGCAAAAGGTGACAAGTTGAGACTTTTTAATCAGAACCAAAAGATTTTGAGCACATGTATTAACATCTTGGTAATGAGTTAAGAGTAAGTTCAGAGAAGTCATCTGTCCCACAGCATTTGTCATGGTCAGAAACACAGAGACAGAGAAACACAGAAACCACAGAAGACCAAGGGCACAAGAGAAAAGCTTGTCCCAATGAGACTGAAAGCAGAGTGTCAAATAGAATGATGGCTTGCTGCCACATTGTGGGAGTGACCCACTTGTGTGCCCAAATACCATCCAGATCTGAGGCTCTCCAACCTCAATCAAACAGATGTGGGGCTCTCCATCCTCATTACCAGGGTCTAGAACGTCTTCCAGCCCCTTGTGATCACAGTCCTCCAGCACGTCTACCTTTAACCATTTCTGATCACATCACGAACTTGGGCACACCACAGAAATGAAACTAAACACAGACAGACAGACATTTAGAGACATTTACTGGCCGGTCAGAGACCCTCTGCTCCAGAGTCTGTGAGTGGTGAGGGTTTCTGGCCAACACACCAAATATTGCACCCATGCTACAAAACCCCCAGAGACCACCAAGGAGCCAGTTTCCTATGCAAGCACGCAAGGATCTTTATTGTTAGGTTTGCACCCAGACGACCACCCCATGCTCCAATGCAGTGGATGGAGGGAATGTGGCAGCCTCCAGCTTAGGGGGAGGAGAGTTTTTAAAGGAAAAAACTGCAAGTCAGGAGTTATATACCTTGGCATTTCAGGATTGGGTGAAGGGATATGGGACAAGTTAATTTTTTTAAACTATTGGTTAAACTTTTGCTGAGAAACCACAACCTGCTGACAGGATATCTGGATATCTGCAAGGACCATAAACCACCAACAGGATGTCTGAAGGACCATCTGGAGCTTATTAAATTTTACTGCCCTGTTTTTTAATTGGCTTCTTCTAGGGTATCTGTTCAAATTTTGCTGTCATGGCATATTCCTGAGGTTCTTCCTTGAACTAATTATAGCCCCCAATCACCAGATGCTCTAAGATGGTGGCCCCTTTCTAAGATGGAGTCTGTAAATTTAAGTCTAGGCCTTCACAGAAACAAGGTTTCTCTGTGTAACCTTGTCTACACCTAACCTGTCCTGGAACTAGCTTTGTAGACCAGGCTGACCTCGAACTCACAGAGATCAGCCTGCCTCTGCCATTCAATTACTAGGATTAAAGGCATGAGCCACCACCGCCCAACTATTTTTTTTTAAATGTGAATGGGTGTTTTTTTTAATTTATTTAATTTTATTTTATGTGCATTGGTGTTTTGCCCTGGGTGTTTGGTCCCTTGGATTTGGAGTTACAGACAGTTGTGAGCTGCCATGTGGCTGCTGGAAATTGAACCCTGGTCTTCTGGAAGAGCAGTCAGTGCACTAAGCCATCTCTCCAGCCCCAATGTAGTTCTTCTTTACCTAAAATCTCCCTTACTTTTGTGTGGGTCTCCATATTTGTGTGTGATCAGATGCATGTGTGTGCACATGTGTCAGCCAGAGGTCAGCCTCGGTGTCCTCTTTATTTATTAGTGAGGGTATGTGCTCTTGCCACAGCATGCAAGTGGAGTTAGTTCTCTCTGTCTGTCTTGGTTGGTCATGGCAGCTGAGCTCAGGTTGCCAGGCTTGCCCACCAGCACCTTCCCCACAAAGCTGTCTCATTACTTCACCTCACTTTTTGAAACAGAGCCTCTTACTGGGTTTAGGAGGCACAGCTTAGAGTATACAAGGCAGAAATCAGGATTGTCAGCCACAGGGGCCTATTTTCTTCAATAGATGGAAATAAATGAGGCCAGGTCACCTGGAATGCCAAGTGAAAGTGGTCAAACAACCTGGTGATCCTTTGCTATTCTATTAGGTTCCAGCCTCCACCTGAATTTCCCCAATATCCTGAGCCTTGTTTAGGACCTAATCCTGAACGTTGTCTCTGTGAACAGAACTCATCCCTATGAAAGAGGCCCCATGTACTTGGAGCTCACTGATTAGACTAAACTGGATGCCCAGCAAGTCCCAAGATTCCACCTTTGCCTACCCACTGCTGGAGCTGCAAGTTGAGTGATAAGATAAAAAGGTAGATATTAAATCTACTTTTAGAAAGCAACTACTAGTTTTAAATATTTTACATTGGATTGGGTTCTTGTATGTCGTATACAAATTGTGTATATTGATACAAAGCTGAGATTATTTTTGTTGGAACATACTATGCATATATTTCTACTCTTATTCAAGGTATTGTATCTGTACAGCTCATTTAACAATGTAATGCAAATTTCTCGTCCTTGAAAGTTATTATTACCAACTAATTAGGATACAAAGAAATGCAAGTTAGTGGTTAGTCATTACAAATAAACTTGTAGTCATATTAGGGATGTTTTCAAGGTCAAACAGAGATATATTTTAGATAGACAGGTCAACTTCAAACACTTCAGAGAGCTATATAATATGGCATTTAAGATGTTTTAATAACATATTCTTTTTTTTTTTTTTTTTTTTTTTTTTTTATGACAATGAGACATATTAGCTCCTGGCAGCACCAATCTACTCCAGAGAAGATGATGGGCATCAAAGAAACTCCATATTGAGTTTCTTTGGCAAAAGTTAGCCACTGGGCAAGAAAATGCCCTTGCCTCAACTGCTGACAGTATGCTGTCCAAATGGACAAGCAGGACACAAAAGAAAGGACTGCAGAGCCTTGCCAAGACAAAGAAGGAAGGTTCTTTAGAAAATCCTGCTTCAGCCGGGCGGTGGTGGTGCACGCCTTTAATCCCAGCACTCGGGAGGCAGAGGCAGGTGGATCTCGGTGAGTTCGAGGCCAGCCTGGGCTACCAAGTGAGTCCCAGGAAAAGGCGCAAAGCTACACAGAGAAACCCTGTCTCGAAAAACAAAACAAAAAAAAAAAAAAAAAAAAAAGAAAATCCTGCTTCATTGGTGAGTCTGTCAGATATGCTAGGCCTTTAGGTGGAAGATAAATGCCCCAATGCAGCAGAGGAAACTTGGATGACTGTCCAGATAGCCAGCTGTTTCTGTCATTTCTCACATTTTTTGGAAGTTTCTTGCTTGTACTTCCTGTTTACGTGGGTAATATTTCCTTCTCGGGTCTCTGAGCGAGCTGGAGACTAGATAGTTATAGTTATAGTTTTCCTTGTTAACAAGTTCAGAAAAGAAACTCAGTAAAGAGGTGTAAAGTGTATAAGTTTGCAAAACATCTAAAGATAGTTTTTGATTGGTAATACAAGTTAGGATAGAAAGTGAACTAAGTACAACACCTTGGATTCACCAAAATAGGATAAATAATGGAGTATTTTCTCTGAATCTGTCAAATGTTAATGGACTGGGCATTGTTAATGTAAATCTTGACTGTATATTTGTATATAGTTATTGTACTTACTGTATATAGTCTTTATTTTTTTATTTCTTATTTTAAGAAAAAAATGTTAGGGTTGGGGATTTAGCTCAGTGGTATTGTGCTTGCCTAGCAAGTGCAGGGCCCTGGGTTCGATCCTCAGCTCCAAAATAAAAAATAAAAAATATTTATCTTATGTATATGAGTGCTTTGTTTTCATCCATAAGGGAAGAGGGCATCATATCCCCTTACAGATGGTTGTGAGCCACCACATGGTTGTTGGGAACTGAACTCAGAACCTCTGGAAGAGCAGCCAGTACTCTTAACCTCTGAGCCATTTCTCCAGCTCCCTAGTTTTTCTTATATTAGTTATAACTTTCTTTTACTATTTTACACAAAAAAGGGGAAATGTTGTGATATTTTGAACAAATAAAATTTGCCTAAAGATCAGAGGACAGAACAAGCCACTAGATTAAACATAGAGGCCAGGCAATGGTGGCACACACCTTTAATCCTAGCACTGGGGAGGCAAAGGCAGACATTCATCTGGATTTCTGTGAGTTCAAGGCCACACTGGGCTACACGACATTAATCCAGTCTAAAAGAGAAACAGAGCCAGGCAGTGTTGGCACACACCTTTAACTCCAGCACTGGGATCACACACCTTTAACTCCACACTGGGATCACACACCTTTAACTCCAGCACTGGGATCACACACCTTTAACTCCAGCACTGGGATCACACACCTTTAACTCCAGCACTGGGATCACACACCTTTAACTCCAGCACTGGGATCACACACCTTTAACTCCAGCACTGGGATCATACACCTTTAACTCCAGCACTGGGATCATACACCTTTTATCCTAACACTAGGAAGGTTGAGACAGGAAGTGATATGGCTGGGCAGAGAAAGGAACATAAGGCAGGAGGAGACAGGAGCTCTGGCTCTCTCAGGCTGAGGAGTTGGTGAGGTAAGAGGTGGTGGCTGTGGCTTGCTCTGCTTCTCTGATTGTTCAGCTTTCAGCCTGATATCTGGCTCCAGGTTTTTATATAAGACCATTTAGGATTCGTGCAACGAGTGAGTGATACAATGTCCTGCTTTTTACACGGGTGCTTGGGTTCAACTCACATTTTCACGCTTGTAAGTCAAGTAAGTACTTTACCAACTGAGCCATCTGCTCAGCCCTTGTTCCGGATTTTATTTTTTTAAATCTTGGGCAAACCCATCTACAGGGATTGTGATGGCTCACTAGAAGATAATAGTGTTAATTGGTCTCAGCAGTCTGAGAAAGGACAGGTTAAATTCTTTTTCATTTTAAAAATGGAAAGGCACCAACCTGGTCTACAAAGCAAGTTCCAGGACAGCCAGGGCTGTTACACAAAGAAACCCTGTCTTGAGAAACTTAAAAAAAAAAAAGGAAATGCAGTTAGCTATCAAATGGACTCTGAGTTCTTCATACAGTTAATTCAGAAACAAACTGACGAAACCCCTCCCTACCCTAACACTGACCATGGCAGTTGGCTCTGCTGTGTCATCAAGGCTTGAGTGGAAGGGACCCAGCATCGTCCTCTAAGTGGCCAGGGCGGACCACTCTCGAGCATGTGCAGATAGCTTGTGCTGGGTGTTACAGATCAGGTGCCTCCCAGCCTGCCTTCAGCCACTCAGTGCCAGCAGCGTAGGTCATCACTGGCCCCGCCACCGCAAGGCATGGTGCATTCCACTGTAGCTACATATTTTCCTATGTGACAGTCAAACCTTTTAAAGAATCACAGCTTTCTCTCTCTTGTTCCATCTCCCAATCTCTCTGCCTATCTCTGTCTCTCTCTCACGCCCACACTCTGAGACAGCCTTGACCCCGCCCCCCCAAACCTCTTACATTGGATCTGTTGTAGGGTGTCATCTCTTAAAGGCACACCTTGGCCCAGACCTGCTGAGGTACCCTCGCTGCTTAATCCTAACACTGGGGACCAAGTAATCACACTTCAAATTGTATTTCTGAGCATGTAACACACAGACACACACACACACACACACACACAGACACACACACACACACGAAGGAAATCTAAATGGAGTCACAAAATAAATAATGGGGGGAGACAAAGCTGTAATTAGACATTTTTACCACCCAGTGAAACTCCAGTGCCCAGTACCTGGAGTGGGTTGTATCTAGCTGAGTTGTTGGCCAGAGGGGCTCCATGGAAACCCAAACAATCCAGGCTATTGCCAAGCTTATTTGTTACTCTCCACAAACTGATGACCAGCAGTAGACAGCCAATACGAAAACAAAACAAAAAACATTCAATTACATTTTTGGAGGGTTTTTTTTTTTCTGTCTCATCTCACTGTGTTTTCTTTCTCTAACCTTACTGGTGTTTTGCTTGTATATTATGGTTTCCAATTCTGTATCATTATGGGTTTTGTTTTATGTGTTTCTGTGTATGTTTCTTGTGCTTTTTCTTTTTTCACCTGTTTGTTTTCTAAAGAGAAAGAAGGTCCATGGAATCAGAGGTGGGTAAGATCTGGGAGATGAGGGAGGGGAAATCATGATCAGCATATACTATATAAAAAATATTTTTAAGCCGGGCGGTGGTGGCGCACGCCTTTAATCCCAGCACTCGGGAGGCAGAGGCAGGCGGATCTTTGTGAGTTTGAGGCCAGCCTGGTCTACAGAGCGAGTTCCAGGAAAGGCGCAAAGCTACACAGAGAAACCCTGTCTCAAAAAAAGAAAAAAAAATATTTTTAATAAAAAAGGATTTCATAACAGAAAAACTTTAGCCAGGCACTGGCCTGTAGTCCCAGCTACTCAGGAGGCTCTAGTAGGGGAACTACTAGTTGGACAATTTAGTGAAACCCTTCTTGAAACAAAAAGAGCTGGCATTGTAGATAACGGTAGCACACTAGCTTGCCATGGATTCAATTTCTAGTACTACCCAGGCAGTCAGGTTTTCTCAAATCCTGTTACAAGCCTGGAATGTACCTACGGCTGGGAGTTGGTTCCTGAAAGGCATGTAGCACTGTGTCCAGTAGATGTCAGAAGCCACCAAACAAAGCACATAAATCTCATAACCACTGCAAATCCAGATGTGTAGCTATCTGAAAAGCAACTTCTTGAGTACATTAGTATTTCAAAATAAAAGTCAGAACTGGCCGGGAAGTGGTAGCTAGCCTGGTTGGTCTACAGAGCTAGTTCTAGGAAAGCCAAGGCTACACAAAGAAACCCTGCCTTGAAAAACAGTAAAAGTCAGAACTGTACTGATGTATCATAAGCTAGTACTCAAGAAACACAATTTTACTATGGTGGCGCACGCCTTTAATCCCAGCAGAGGCAAGTGGATCTCTAAGTTCGAGGCCATCCTAGTCTACAAAGTGAGTTCCAGGGCAGCCAAGGCTACAGAGAAACCCTGTCATTTTTATTATTATTTTGGTGTTGGAGATCAAACTCAGGGCACTGAGCAAGTACTCTAGTCACTCAGCTTGTACCGTGTCCCATACGTCAGGGACTGCAGTCCAAGAAGGTAGTGGCTAACAAGAACGGCACCGCCACCTGTGCCTTGAGGGACAGCTTGAGCCCCAAGTCCCGGCTAAGCAGGGCCGCCTGAGTCCAGGGCCTGGGGGAGGGAAAATCAGGGAGACTATAAACGTGACCGGGAATGAAGGATTTTTTTTTTTACACATTTTGGATCTCTTTCTCATTCCTTACCCCATCGCCCTTATTCAATTCCATATCTCCCGAATACTTGTCTTGAGACAGGGTTTCTCTGTGTAGCCCTGGCTGTGCTAGAACACGCTCTGTAGACCAGGCTGGCCTCAAACTCAGAGATCTACCTGCCTCTGCCTCCTGAGTGCTGGGATTAAAAGTGTGCGCCACCACTGCCTGGCCATATTGTATTCCCCACCCCTACCCCACCCCCGTTTTTGTGACAGTGTCTCCCATTGTACTTCAGTCTGACCTCCAATTTGGAATCCTCCTGCCTCATCCTTCTAAGTATTGGGATAGTCGTGTCCAGCTGGTCAAGCACAGAGAACTGGAACTAAGAACTGAACCGGTAGGCTCAGTCAGTAACGCACGTGCTGCGCAGCCATAAGGCGAGGAGTCCGGGTTCTCAGCACCCACACAGAAAGCCGGGCGTGGCGGCCGCACAGTAACCCCGGCCCCGGGAGGTGAGTCACCCCCGGGAGGTGAGTCGCGGTGCTGCAGGGACTCACTGGAGCTTCTGTCTCAAACAGAAGTTGGAGAACTAACCACACACACCGGCCTGGGTAGGTGCCCCAACAGAAAAAGATGTAAGGCTCAAACAGCTCAGAGAGCCTCGTTTATCGGAAGCTTTTGTAACTTTGTATGCCCTACAGAAAAGGCAGACTTCCCCCGCCACGGTCACCTCACGCCTCCACAAAAAAGAAGAACGCCAACGCTGAGATTAAGCAGGCAAGTTTTATTGTTGACTGTAACAATTCTACAAAAGAAACGCAGTACGGTAGTAAGCGCCGGCCGCCCACCTTAGTCCCTCAGAGCTCTGGGCAGGAATGGCTTCAGGCATCAAGTACGAACTTTCTTCTTGCTTGTTTCGAGTACCAGATCTCACCAACTTTCACAAAACGCTTTTTTTTTTCCACTGCAGTTGAAGGGCTAGTGTTGGTCAAGTACTAGGGTAATGTTTGACTCCCAGTCAAGGTGTTAATGCAAAGTAACTAAAAATAGCAGCCACAAAATCTGCATGACATTGCATCCAAGGAAAGGGCAACATGAGTTAACAAAGAAATATGTGCATTTAATCAAATCACTTCTCCCCTTGAGTTACACAAGGCAGCAGTACCAGCTAGTGTCTAATATTGCACTTCTGGAGCATAAACACAGCTAAACAGCGAGCGTTGATACTGCTCTAGCTGCCTCGGTGATTACGCAGTCCAGCATGCTGACTACAGTCTTATGCGTTTACAGGCTTTAAGTACTTGACAGCTGAGGCATCAGAAAAAGGGCTATCATAATATACACAAGCATTCGCTTCGGTTAGTATATCGCTTTCCAAAATACACTGTTCAAATAGTCTTCTTTTTGTGACATTAAAAACTATGGAGTTTCTCTTATTAAAGTCCAAACCATCAACAATGAAAAAAAGTACAATATAAAATAATACATATGAAGCTGAACATTTAGTTACAGCTCAAACTAGGAATACTAACTACATGTAGCTGCTTCATTTTTGGTTTCAAATTTTGGCCCCTACTTCATTCTTATTTACAACTGGTACCTGCTGAGAAGAACATCCAAACAGTTAACTAGGCATATGTGTGGAGAGGAAGCTGGGACTGGAACCCAGGGCTCTAGCATGCTAGGCAAGCTCTCTGCCACTGAGTTCCAGGCCCAGCCTGTCTGAGGTGTTTTAAAAATCTGTGTTTTTAACTATAAGGCATCATTATGGCATATTGAAGGAAACTAATATTTGGGAAAATATCAGTTTTATTCCTTTTCTTAGTTTGGTTCTTAAGTATTCTAAGAACTTACACTTAAATTACTTAGCAAGAGGGTTTTATTTTACAGAAAAAAGGGAGATAGACTAGTGGGAATACACAATGAAGCTTCCATAGCAGTTAATGGAGGAAGGTGGATACCAGACGAATATGTTTTATCTAAGACTTAAATTGATGCCACTTTAGCTGGAAGTGAGACGATTGACTTCAAATTCACATTTTAATTCCTATTTGCACTCAGCAAGGAGCCAAGTGTGTGCATGCCGCTCACTATTAAGATTTGGTTTCACTGGCTCAACATTTTTCACTCCACCAAAAGTAAGGCCCAGGCCCTCTATCCAGTCGTGTTGGCTGAAAATACTGCAGCCTGAGTGTAGACAAACATCCCCTGAAATTGCTCCAAGTTTTCTTGTCTGATAGTTTCAGGATCACAATACGTCTTTCAAACACTGAAGGGAGAGAAAAAAAAAGGCAGTATTATAACCTCTAAATTTAAGTTTTCAAATTCTTAGGAGGCTAACATCTTTCAGACAGTCCAGTTCTTACTCACAGTGGCACTCACATAGTCAGTAGTTGAGTTTGCTAGACTGGCAAAGGCACCAGGTATTTTCTAATTACTCCCTCTGTATTACTCAGTATACTTAACATGTAACATGGCACTTGTCAAACTCAATTCAGTTCCAATTTTACCCACTCTTCAGTGGGGTCAAGTAATTGGGATGTTCTTACAGCATTATAAAAGTTCAACTCAATATTAAAGGTCTTATACAGAGCTGGAGTGCCAGCCATGGTGGTCTACACTTTTAATCCCAGGAATGGGGAGGCAGAGGCAGGAGAATTTGAGTTCCAGGCCAGTCTGGTCTACATAGAGATCTTGTCTCAAGGAAAACCAACCAAACCGAAACAAAAATGGCTCAGTGGTTAAAAGTACTTGCTGCTCTTACAGAGCACTGGAGTTTGGCTCCCAGCACGCAGAATAGACAGTTCATAGCTGCCCGTAACTCCAGCTCCAGGGGTTCTGATAGCCTGGCTTCTGTGGGGGCGCACGCACGCACGCAGGCACGCAGGCAGGCACGCAGGCAGGCACGCACGCACGCGCGCGCACACACACACACTTTAAAAAAAATCTTTAAAAATAAATCTCGAGGGGCTGAAGACAGGGCTCAGCAGTTAAGAACACTGGCTGCTCTTCCAGAGGACCTGGGTTCAATTCCCAGCACCCATATGGCAGCTCACAACTATATCTACAGTTCCAAGGGATCTGATACCCTCACACAGACAAAACACCAATGCACATAAAATAAATTCAAAAGAAATCTTTAAAAAAATTAAATATCAAGTTAAAAAACCCTAAAACTCACAAATTTCAACAAAAATGTTAAAATCAACAGGCAGCACCAAGACATGACTGATGGCCCCCAGGAACTCTCTAAGCCAGGGACTGATCAGCACTTCAGGCCGTCAGTCCCTTCTCACACACCCCTCTGGCAAACCTCTATGCCCCAAAATATTTACATTTCAATTTACAACAGCAGCAAACCTACAGTTATGGAGAAGCGACGAAAAGAATTTTGTGGTTGGGGGTCCCCATAACACAAGGAACTGTATTAAAGGGCTGCAACGTTAGGCAGGTTGAGAACCACTGTTTTAGGTCGTCGTGCTACATCCATTGGACTGACTTTGGTAGTAGGGGTGAAGCCCAGGTCTTCACACACCCCACGGCCACCTTGAAGATGGGCAGAGTGAGGCAGACAGTGTGGAACTGGCACAGCAAGCCGTTCACACTCATGGATCCAGATTTATACATTTGAGGGGCGGGTGAGGACCACTCAGGAGGAAAAGCTGAGTCCTGATCATGGACACACTCTTCTGGTCAGTATCTCCTCCTTTACTTTTATTACTCGTGATTAGGTATATTCATGTGTCTGTGTGGGAATATGTGCATGTGTGGAGGTGACTGAGGCCAGAGAGTGCCCTGGAGCTAAAATTACAGGAGGTTGAGAGCCTTTCATGTGGGTGTGAGGAGCCAAATTCAGCTGGTCAGCAAGAACAGTGTGTGTTCTTTTGTTGTTTCAAGACAAGGTTTCTCTGTGTAGCTCTGACTGTCTTGGAACTCACTCTGTAGACCAGGCTGACCTCAAACTCAGATCTGCCTGCCTCTGCCTCCTGGGTGCTGGGATAAAAGGTGTGCACCACCACCTGGCTAGCAGTAAGTGCTCTCAAATACTGAGTCATCTCTCCAGCCCACCTTTTACTGTTCTCCAAAAAAAAAAAAAAAAAAAAAAAAGCAACCACTGGCAACAGGAGCAACCAGGCTAGGTGTGGTGGTGCACATTTGTAACCCCAATACTCAGGAAGCTGAGGCAGGAAAATTACCCCCAAAGCAAGTCTGGGCTACATAGAAAGTACCAGACTAGCTAGGAGATACAGCAACACTGTGTGTTAACATTCCCTTTGCATTGTATTATAAGTAGTCTAGAAATATTTCAAGTTATATAGGAGGATAAATGTGGGCTATAAACACATGCTATGTAGCTTTATATGAACATTGGGAGCATCTGTGGATTTTTGGTATATGAGGTCTCAGATTCTGAGGGCTGGTTGGAATAGACAGACCTAGGATAAAAATCTTTACACAGACAGGTTTCCCCTATGCTGATTTATTTACATGGAATATGAAACAAAACCAAAAATACTCAAAAATTAAAATGAAAACTGTTGGCATTGTGCACACTTCTCCATGGAAATAAGAAACAGATTAAGAAATGGAAATGACTCCAGTTTCAAGGGGCCAGTCTGAAGTATAGTCAAGACTAACAGACTCTACAATTGGGACTAATTACAACCAAGTCTTCAAAAACACCCCAAAACAAAAACAACCCCCCCAAAAAAACCCAAATGGTAGTTTGTGAGCATTCCTGTTTAAAATGTGTTTTACAAAGACACAACTTAGTGCTCAGCTTAAAACACTATGCATGGAAAAGCTTCTCTTTGGATACAGAAAAATACAGGTAAAGAAATCTATTAATTATTCACCATGATCACACAATTTCCCACTTCTTTAGCCAGCACCCCTAGTTTTCCTGAAAGAACTTTGCCTTTCCCAGTGCAATATCACAGAGAGGCAATTTTACCAGCTAAAAGAGCAATGAAAGTCTTGCATAATCCAGCATCATGAGAGAGTCGTGAGCCTTGACAGAAAACCCAGTTCCTGCCTTCTGACTTGAAAGTTGTGGGTGGGTGTTTCATGCCGGGACCTGGCTAAAACCAGGCCCTGGATCTTCCCAGTCATGAAATCTGAGCCTGCCAGTTATCATGCAGCTCCATCTTCCTCTTCCCAGCTCACTATAGTATACTAAGAATCACTTTGTGGGCACCTGAAGTTTATGCCCGTCCTAAGTTGTTGGGGGGAAGGGTCAGAACTATTAAAGGGTGTTGGATGTTTAACCTCCTCAGACCTGCTTCTTCATCTCAGTGAGGTCAGTGGCATTCCAGGGTTTAACAGTGGAGCTGCAGCATCCTAACAGCTAGCAGGAAAAGAGAATTCCAGGACACAGAAAAAATATTTCCTTTTCTTCTTTAGCAACAATAAAGCAAATAGTATGATCCAAAGATAATTTTTAAAGTTTTAAATGCAAACATTCACAAATCTCTCTTTCCTTTCTGGTAAGATGTATGTTAAAACAACGTTTTATTTTGTCATAAACTATCATTAAAGTATTATGTACACAAGAGAATTTTTTTCCTTTTCCTTTTAGAGACAAGGAAGGCTTCATGCTGCAGACCAGTCTGAGGCTGCCTAGAAAGGCACTAAATAGCCAGGTGGGATTTGAACTTTGAACTCTTCTAAGAGCTGAGATTACAGGTGTGAATCACCATGCTCACTTGTTACTCTGAGTTTAGTTTTTGAGACAGGATTCTTCTTGTGTTATCTTGGCTAGTCTGGAACTCATGGAAATCGTTCCTCTGCCTCGAAAGTACTAGAACTGTGAACTTGCACCAACACACCCAGCCTACACAGGAATTTTAAAAGATAATTGGATATCACCAGGTATGAAGTATTAGCCTGGGTTATATAACAAGACCCTGTCTCAATAAAACAAAAAGAAAAACAACCCTAAAATTCTAACAAGTTATGTTTAAATACTCTCACATAAGGTAGACTGGAACTCATTATGTAGTCTATGCTGGCCTTGAATTCTTTGCAGTTCCTATTTCAATCTCCAGTGTTGGTATTACAGGGTCATCACAAAGAATTACCTTTCTGGCCTATGTGGTGCACAGACATACATGTAGGCTAAATACCCATACACATAATACAAAATAGTATATGTGTATATACGTATGTGTGTATGTGTGTGCATTACACAAAAGTAATAGATCATTCTTCCAAAACGCAAATTCCCGTTGTTTGGGGACCACGGCACAGTGACAAAGGGTGGGGGAGACACAGCACAGGAGGTAAAGAGGCCAAGAAGCCGAGAGCGCAAGTCAGTCACATTCAAAGACTCTAAAAAGGGAAATCTTAGTGGAGGGAACACAGTAAAGCGAGGAGCTGAGCAGAGCAGGCTCCTAAGCCCCAGAGGCAAAATGTTCTGAGCAACACAGACTACTCAGTCCAAGGAAGAGTCCTGGGCAGGAGCCTGGAACACAGAAGGGTTTGTGTGGAAAAACTGGAGAAATCTTCATTATTTCTTAATTATTATAACTTAGGAAGTAAAATACATTTCTGTAACCTTAAGATCAATAGTATCAATACAGAACTTTATAAAGCTCACAGCAGGGTGGGGGGCTCGGTAGCAAAGAGCTTGCCAGCATATACACAGCCCAGCTCCGCAGAAACACACTTTACAAATTTTGTTTCCATTCATTAACCCAGCTGATTCCTAGATAAGGTTGAGTCAAATTCGCAACATTGGTCGTGTGGGTACCTTAAAGCGCAGAGACATACCTTAAAGCGCAGAGACATGCTACCTCTAACCCAATCTCATCTCTATGTGAGTACAGAACACATCCATAGACAAGCAACTGATAGACTAAATTTAGATGCAAACACTACCTTTGGGATCTCACGAGTACAGACTAGAATTACACAGGGAAAGAACAAAAATAAAAACCTGTCCCTTTAATCCCAGAGCTCGGGAGGCAGAAGCAGGCAGATCTCTGTGAGTTCAAGACCAGCCTGGGCAACCAAGTGAGTTCTAGGAAAGACACAAAGCTACACAGAGAAAACCTGTCTCAAAAAACCAGAAGGGAAAAAAAAAAAAAAAAAGAAGGAAGGGAAAGGAAGATGGGAGGAGGAAGAAGAAAAACACTCTTACTCTATCCCATAATTGAGAAATGAACAAATGTCCAAAAAGGCATTTACTCCAGAGTTACACCCAAATCCACAGTAGCACACAACTCTCACTCATATACACTACACTGATATCGTGTTCTTGGATTACAAACTTCATTCCAATCTACATTCCTTCAAGGTCTTCAGACGTACCAGTGAGGAAAGGGGAGGCCCCACCTCATCTCCTTCCTAGAGAAACCTCCGATTCTCGGCATATCATTTTGGGCCTCTCTGATTTAGCTTACACGATAGGTCCTTATAGTCCTTACCTTCTTTTCTGAGGACGATCTAACTGCTTGGGCCCTTAAATACAAACCCATTCTTTGGGTAGAGTCCTGGCCTGGTCATTTGTGTGTACAAGTCCATCCTCGGTTGCATACTAAAATGCAAGTTAAAACAAACAGGATCAATAGATGGACAGCTTGTCAGTGTGGATGTTATTTTAACTAAACAAATTTTAACAAAAATATATGACACGTAGACCCTAGGAAATAACACAAGCCACACACACTGACCTCAAGGCTTCATTTTATTACTTATCAAACTCTTTACTAGGTGGAAGTTACATTGAATAGATGGATTAAAAACAGACCCAAAAGCACTAGACCACAACTGAGGAGGATCAAATTGGATCTTTTTGTTTTTGCATGTACATCTGTACACCAGAAGAGGTCACTGAATCCCACAGATGGTTGTGAGCTGCCATGGGGGTGCTGGGAATGGAACTTGGGACCCCTGCAGAGCAGCCAGTGAGCCATCTCTGCAAACAGAATCTGATCTCCTAAGTTAACATGATAACTTCCTTCCGGGAGGACAGGATATCATGTATTTGAGCATCAATAACCTTGTCAGGCATTATACATTAACCCACAAACCCAGTAAATTTTAAATAGTTTTAAATTTGAAATAAACCATTGAAATAAATTCTCATTTGGGTACTAAATAAAAATTTTTGTATGAGTCATCAAAAGACCCAAAGACTGAATGTTGAGGAGGAAGCCAGTATTTATTGAGAACCCAAAGCCCTTGAAAGTAACGGCTAATGAAAACAGCAAATAAGAAGTATTAAAGGTGTGTGAGGACTCCCTAGAACACCCAGGGTAAGTAATCCACCATCGAAGATATCAGAGCCTTCAATTTACCAACCAAATTAACCCTCTCACTGCCGAATGCTTTCCAAGTCTTTACCTCCTTCAGAAATTCTACTCCCCATTTCTCTTCAGCATAATCTCCTTCCTTCCTTTTATTCCTGACAGGGTTTTCTCCAGACCACAGCCTAGACCCAAACCACACCAAACTCTGATCTTCTCGCCTCTACTCCCAAGTGCTGGGCTTATGGACATGTGCACCATGTTGGGTTTATGAGTTGTTGAGGCTGAAATCCAGGCTTCCTGCATGCTAAGCAGGAAGCTGCTTCACTGGTGGAGCTGGATGGCCATCCTGCTCTTGATACACCTTAGGCTAGTCCTAAGCCCAAGTTCTGGCATTACAAGTGTGTGCCACCACAACCAGCTACAAGGTTGGGTAGCCACTCTGCACATCAGAATTTCTCCCTATTTAAAAACTCCGTACTCTTGCTAGCTTCGTACCCCTACTCTCATAAGTAGGGAATTCACAAAGTTGGAATAGTTTATGAGAGAAATGTTACTGAAGTTAACGGGGAAATAGCTCTGAATTCTTTATTTAAAGAGTATGTTTTCCCCCCTTTTCTTTTCTTTTCTTTTCTTTTTTTCAAGACAAGAGTCTCACCATGTAGCTCTAACTGTCCTAGAACTTACTATGTAGACCAGGCTGGCCTCACAGAGATCCACCTGCTTCTGCCTCACAAGTGCCGGGATCAAAGGTGTGCGCTACCACACTCAACAAAGATAATGTATTTCTAAAATGACATTTGTCATTATGACACCAAGTTTTAGATTCATTTAAAAGATAAAACTGGACACCACTGGCAAATTTCATTTATTCAACAACCAATTATTTCCTGGATATTTTCTTAATATATAAGCATATAAAATTAATCAGAAAGAACCAGAAATAAAAATATTAATAACAGTAACTGGCACGGTGATGTATGCCTTTAGTCTCAGTATTTGGGAGACAGGCAGGTGGATCTGTGAATTCCAGGCCAGCCAGGGCTGCATACTTAAATCCTGATAGAAAGTAGAGAAAAAGGATGGGGGTGGGATGGGGGCAGGAAGATTAGAGACAAGAGCAATAGAAAATGGCCAACAGCGATCAAGTACACTGTGGGTGAAGATAAGCAGACTGTATGAAAGGGAATAGTTTAAGAGAAGTCATGTACCGATCTTACCACCTGTGACAAAGCCAAGGCAGGTAGGACCCCATAGGAACCAGCTGTTACCTCAGGAGCCAACAAATGGGGTGGCATGGACTTTCAAAAGAGAGTGGAAATTGGGTCAGGTATAAAGATTTGAATTCATGCCTCACAGCTTGAATTATTGAAGGCAGATATTGGAACTACAGGTTTGGATGATTGAGTCCCAAAGCAATCCCAATTCACTGATCCAGTTTATAGATTCTATATAAGCTCAGCACTTGGGAAGCAGAGCCCGGAGGATCATAGCCAGGTGAAGGCTAGCCTGATCTACATAGTGCTCCAGAGATCAGCGGAACTACATGAGTGTATCTTAAACTAAGTTAATAAGTAATAAAATAAATTCCAAACACTTCTAAACAAGAGCAGAATATCTAGAAGAAATAATGTAGTATCATTGTGCTTCTGATTATAGCAGATAATCCTAACTTTGAATGACTCCAGGAGCTATTCAAGAGAATGTATCATTTTTGAAGTATGCCATTTAATTTTTAATTCTTTCTCACTTTTCATCATTTTGTACATTTATGTGCATACACACAGGCATGCTGAAGCACACATGATGTGGCATAGCACAGAGATGGAGGTCAGAGGACAACTCTGGAGAGGTGGTTTCCTCCACCGTGAGGGCTCAGGGAGTCAGGCTTGACTGCAAGCATCATTACAATCTGAGCTATCTTGTCAGTCCGTGTCAGATATGACCATAAATCTAGAAATGATGCTAATTATGTGTTTGAGGAGAAGTAAGTATCTATAATTGCCAACCATGGTACTTTTTACCTAAGATTAATTTTGCTTAATCTCATTATTAATGTATGTATATGAAAGCAAATGAAATTGGTCAAACCAAGCTAAACCATTAAGCCCAGCTGACCATTAAATTTGAAAATTCATCAGAGTTCCTACGAAGGGAAAATACAAAAGTCAAAGTATTTTCTCCATAAAACTGAGTAACTTTTTCAATTCACTTCTAGTAAAAACTATGTATGTAATTTGTAGAGTGGTGGTGGTGCACACCTTTAGTCCCAGCACTTGGGAGGCAGAGGCAGGAAGATCTTTAAGTTCAAGGCCAGCCTGGTCTACAGAGTGAGTTCCAGGACAGCGAGGGCTACACAGAGAAACTCTGTCTTGAAAAGCCAAAATACAAAACCACAAAACGGCTGTATAAAGAGAAAAAGGTGGACTGTAGGTAACCTTTTAACATCCAGGCCTCCAGAGGCTGAATAAACATTTGAGAAGAGCAATGAGCTACTGACCCATCGAGAACCGGGAGTTCTTCCGGAAGAACATGCTACGCCAGGAAGAAATGGCGACTTCCTCCTCTCTGATAGAAAATAGTCTTTGAGACAATGATGAATAGGGTGGTGGATGGGGGCTATCTAACCAGACGGTTTTACTTGAGACCACGCCCTCCAGAGTCATGGACCACGCTTGGGAAACACATCCTGGTCGTGGACTGGCCTCCACAGACCCAGCTCGCTCACACAGTGCTGTGCATGAGCAGGGTCGCCTGGAGTCGACTAGTCTAAAAACTCGGGCTAATTTCAGCACTATGAGGAAAGATTTTCGAGTGACTTCAGGAGGGCATGAGGTTTGCTCGGACGAAGGGGGAAGGAACAGATTTTATTCACTGTTACACACCTGTTGCCAATTAAAGCTTATTCCTAGTCAGAAGACAGTGATGGACACAGGAAACAGCAAAGATGGACGAGGGCAAAGTCAGCGGCAAAGTCTCATGGAGGCCAGTGCCCCTCCCCAGCCCAAGTACCAAACAAGTCTGTTAGCTGGGCTATTTTTTTTTCTTTTTCCAAGAAAAACAGAAGTTTTTCATTTTCATTTCCCCCCAGTGCCATTAGAAGAGGTTTCCTGATTTTTAAATACTCAAGCTTGAAACTCCACATTTATGTTTATTTTTATTTATTTTTTACTATTTGCAGTACTGGAGATTGGACAAGTACTCTGTCACTAAGCTATACTCCTACCACTCCTTTGATTTATTTACAAATTTTAAAATTACATGTACTTATTTTGTGTATGTTTGGGAAGGTGCATATGTATGCTGTAGAATGTATGAAGTCACAGGACAACTTTCATGAGTGAATCCCAGGAATCAAAATTCAGGTCACAAGGTTTGGTGGTAAGGGCCTTCTTAAAAAAAAAAAAAAAAAAATTAACATTAAGGTAGGTGTGGTGGTGCATGCTTTTAATCCCAGCACTTAGAAGGTCCCTGTGGGTTTGAGCCTGCTCTACAGAGTGAGTTCCAGGACAGCCATAGCTACCTAGTGAGACCCAAGTGAAACAAAATTCTATTTTATGTGTATGAGTAATTTTGCCTGCGTGCATGTATATAAGTGCATGTGTGCGTCCCTGAGGGTTGTAAGCCAGTCTTGTGGGTTCTGAGAACTGAACCAATGCCCTCTACAAGAGCAGTAAGCGCTATTAGCAGGCCCTCCATCTCTTAAGCCCCATTGTTTTATTTATCTACTTACTTAATTTCATTTTTTGGGATAGTGTCCCACTTTGTGGTCCTGGCTGGCCCGGAACTCACAGACCTGCCTGCCTTTTCCCGTGATTAAAGGCATGCACCACTATGCCCAGCTTATTTTATTCTTTTTAAGTCAAGGAATGAGGAGACAATTCCAAGGAAAATGCCCCTTAGCAACCCTGTTCTTCATGCACACATCTGTACTGCTCACCCTCATGAACTTTCTCATAGCACACAAGTTTTAAAAGCACAGACAGATTAAAGGGAAAGAGGATTATGGGGCCAGAATTACGACAGGAGAGGAAAGCCCTAATCTTGTCAGGAGGATGAACCTGGAGTTAGGTCTTCACCAGAGACCGGATCTACACGCTTCAACAAGCAAATTCATCAGCACAGGCACACATGTTTCAGAGAATCAGTTTCTTTCCTAGCTGCATTTTTAGGCAAACCGATCTTAATAATAAGGGCCCTGAGGATTTTTCTTCTTCAAGCTACTGACCTGGTAACCTTGGAAGAAGTTAAGAATTTCCTTAACTCCAGTATTGTAGGCCAGGCCCTGCATTCTGACCACCGTGCCAGGCTGGGGCGGGACACTGCTAAGATTAGCAGCTGTAGGGAAGTAGCCAAGACTATTAGGCGAACCTGGGGGGCTAGAGGGAGAAAAAGCACAGTGAACCAACAGGAACACACAATGTGGATATTTACTCTAAATATATTACTTAAGAAACTGATGTTTTGAAGGTGACGTTTCTTTTGCTGTGATGAGGTATCTTTCCTAAGACAGGTAAGATTGTCACAGAGGTTCTGCCTCTCGTTTCGACAGCAGCCAAGGGGAGAGGAAGTGGGGTTAATGCAGTGTAAGATGCAAGACTTTCCCGAACCTCTCAGGTTCTCAAAGGAGAGAGAGGAGGAAGAACTAAGCCATCTCAACCACTCCACCACTTCCAAAGCCCAGATCACTGATGGTTAATGAGCCAGTTTTCAAGAATATTAAGGCGTGAAGAGGCATGGCTATAAGGGACTAATAGGAACCCCAGCCAGAGACCAAAAGTATCCGAAGTGAATGCCCCCAAGAACCAATGGCTCCCCATGTGCACAAGAAGACAGGAAGCCCAAGAATGCCACAGCAGAGCAGATCACACCAGGGCCATTTCTGCCAGTGTGACTCTTTTAAAACAGGAGAGGGAAAGAGTTAGAAGGGACACTTAGCAAGCCGAGCTGATCGCCATTGAAACGAATGAGGCCTCCTGGCATTATCTGCAGCCATTTCCTCCCAGAAGCGTAAGACTTGTCCGTGCCAGGCTCATGATGTACCTCTAGCGACCATTATATTAGTCTCATTAATTAACTCACCAGTCCCTCCCAATTGGCTTTCTACAATTGGAGTCCAGATCATTTCAATTTGAAATATGTACAGGAATATTTTTTAACCCAGTCATGAACTTAAGAAGCAATACTGACTCCAACTTTAGATCAGGAACCTCTAGTCATCTTCCCATAGAGATAATGTACCACTACAGAGTAGCCCTCCACATAATTCTAACAGGTAGGTTAGCAGATGTGCCTCTAGCCCACAGATTACGTTCATTAGCCCAGCAACCATTCATTTGCTGTCACACAGGGACAGTCAACACCTTCAGTTTCACAGCAATGTTCTCAGAGCAGGATTTAACATATCCAGTCTTCATCTTATGAATAAGATTCTGTGACATTCTCTTACTCTTATTATCATTTATTAAATATTAGAAAACAGCACAGGGCACCGGGCACTAAACCTTTAGGCCTCTAAATCAGTGACCTCAACTATGTGACAAATTTGAATTACCCTAGGAGAACTTCACACTTCTGAAGAGAGCCCGCCTGTCCACCCATCCAAATTACAAATCCAAGACTCAAGAAAGCCAAATGCCCCATGACTGTACCAATAAGTAAAGCAATTCAAGTGATTTTAATGAAAACCAAGATTGATATCACTGCTTAAGAGACTTGTGCAATCAACACTAGAATTAGGGTGTGTGCTGAATGGCATCTAATGCTCTGGCCCCTAAAGCCAACACCTCCGCGTTTTTACAGAGGTGAGAAAATTTCCTACTGAAAACGTATCAGTTAGCACTTTGTCAAATGAGAAAACCACACTAATCTCTCAAGTTCAATATTTTCTTCATATTTAACCAATATTCAAAGTATATCTTTTCATACCAAATATCTGATATAAATCTAATATACAAAGACCACATATTTCAATACAACCTAGACTCTTCTATAAAAGATATGAAAGTCTTGTCATGTCCCTAGCATATTTATTTTCATATACTGTCCTATCACATTTTATTGCTTTTGTCTGAAAATCTTCTATAAATTCAGTTTGGAGTCTTTGGCACCTTCAAAATATATTCAAGATGGAAGCAGAAGAGGGACCAGTGAGAGAGACAGCTTAGAGGGGAAAGGCATTTGCTGTCAGGTCTGATCCCTGGGACCCGTGTGGTGGAGAGAGAGACCCGGCACGTGCGCGCACACCAACACAGAATGAACATAGATTTAATTACATACAGCAGGGATGCTGCCTTTTTTTTTTTTTTTTTTTTAAGACAGGGTTTCTCTGGGTAGCTTTGGAGCCTGTCCTAGAACTCACTCTGTAGACCAGGCTGGCCTCGAACTCACAGAGATCTGCCTACCTCAGCCTCCCTGCTGGGATTAAAGGCATGTACCACCATGGGCTTCATAAGCAAAAACAAACAAACAAACAAACAAAACCCAAATAGTCATCATAAGGGTTGAAGGCTCAGTGGAGAAATGCATGTGCTGCATAAACCATGTAACGTGAGTTCTGTCCTTGAAATCCACACAGAAACGGAAGGTGACAGCTGATCCCACAAAGTTGTTCTCTGACTTGCACATTTGCCCTATAGGTTGTGCACCTGTGCGTACGCTATTAAGAGAAATCTTTTGGGAAGCCCCAATTCAAAATTTAACATTATACAAGACAATTTGTTCAGATCTTGAGGTAGCAATTATTCCAATGACATTTAACACAACTTCAATTTCATCTCACTTTTCTTTCTTTCAGTTTTTTGATACAGAGTTTCTCTGCGTGGCCCTGGAAGTCTTATTATTTTCCTAGCATCTTATTTATATACATTATCCTATTGTATTTTATTGCTTTTGCCTAAAGATCTTCTCTAAATTTGGAACTCACTCTGTAGATCAGGCTGGCCTTGAACTCACAGAGGTCCGCCTGCCTCTGCCTTCTGAGTGCTGGGATTAAAAGTGTGTGCCACAACTACTCAGCTTCTAGTCTCATTTTTCAAAACTATAATTACCTATTAGATTCTAGAAGCCATAAGGAAACTCGAGGAACCTGTCTATCTCCTTGAGAGGGAAGAAATTTCTACAACCTAAAATCTGAATTCCAAGATTTTGCAGGGATTACTCAAATGAAGAGCAAAATGAACACATTTTACAATAAAAATGTCAGATTCAAAATGTAACTTTATATAGAAAATCAAAGGACAGTTACTAAAAAAACCTAATAGGACTAACAAGTTGGAACATTTTAAAGAACACAACGATTAATTGCTTTTCCATATAAGACAACAAACACCACCACAATTAAAAACAATTTATAGTAACATCAAAAGGAACATTCCCAGGGGAAAACACACACAGAAGCACATGAGTTGAACACTACGTATTCATAAAACTCATGCTCTAGACCTGTTTCAAGTTGGAAGCAGGAGTACAAGTCATCCTCAGCTGCACAGCGAGTTCAAGGCCAGCCTGGGCTAGGCGAGGTGTTCCCCCAAAGAACCGACAAGCCAGGTTTATAAATAGAAGCTTGAGCCTTGTTAAGATTCTCCATTCCCTGAGTCGGGGAGATGTTTCAGCTGCTAAAAGCATCTGCTGTGCAAGCCTGATGACCTGTCCGGCTCCTGGCACACAAAAACCTGGAGGCACTGATGCACATCTCATATGATGAGATGAGAAGCGGAGAAAGAAAACTGGCAGCAAGCCGGTCAGCCTGGGGTACACTGCCCAGCAGCTGAGATGAGGAGACCTTGTTCGATAAAGTAGAGGGTGGAGACTAACTCCCAAAGGCTTTCTTCTAACCGAAACCCTTAATATGGCAGGAGCATGGGTGCACCCACACAAAATTAAAAAAAAAGAAAAAAGGGTTCTTCACCAACTTCAAAGTCATCATGAAAAATGCCCAGTATAATCCATACCTTTTTAGTTAAGATCAAATGTAATAAATAGCTGAGGCTGACTCCAAATTTGTAATCCTCCTGCCTCAACCTGAGTGTTAGGATCACGGGCATTATAAGTTTCAATGTAGCTCTGTAGCAGAGAGTATGTTTAACTTGTATGAGAACTTCAGTGTGGTACCCAGTACCACAATTAAAAACAAAGCCAGGGAGATGGCTTAAGAGGAAAGGTGTTTGCCCTGTGTGAGGACCTGAGTTCAAATCAGGAACAGACGTAAACAGCTGGATGTGGGAGCGTACGCAGCTGTCTCAGTGGTGGCCATATAGGAAATGAAGACAGATGGGTCTCTGGAAGCTTGAAGTCTAACTAGATTTGCCTCACCCAAAAAGGGAGAAGGTACCAAGATTGCCCTTAACCTGTAGATGTGCTGGGGCACACATACACATTTATTTCTTTTTGTTTTTTTAAGACGGGTTTCTCTGTGTAGCCCTGGCTGGTCTCAACCTCACAGAGATCCGCCTGCCTGTGCCTCCTGAGTGCTGGGATTAAAGGCGTGCGACACCACTGCCCAGCCACGGACAAATTTAATATACACTAAAACAAAGAAATAAACAAAACTAATAAACACAAAGTTCAGCTTGTTAAGTGGTTATGGAACAACAAAATTTAGACTCCCTATCTGAAATACTATAAAAAATTAACTCAAATTGATGTGCCTGACAAGATGGCTTAATCCCAATAACTCATGTAAATGAGTATAAGCTCGTTTCCAGCCAACACACACAGATGCCTGTACTCCCACATGGTAGACCACTAATAAGTTTAAAAAAATTAAAGGTGAACTCAAATTGAGTCCTTTATCTAAATATGAAAGCTTAAAATATAAAAACTCAAGGAAAGTGCATCAAGCTTTTGTACCTATATTTAGATTTGACACCAAAAGTGGAGTTCAGAAAGGTAGAAAAGATGAACACACACACACACACTTTTATATGTATCTCAAAACAAGTAACAACCAATGGGCTGAGAAGATACCACTATTCATAAGATGCTTGCCATCAAGCAGGCGGATGGAGTTCACCACCAACATCCACATGCTGGTGTTAGTTGCATCTGTCATGCCAGTACAGGGAAGGCAGAGACAGGTGGCTTCCTGGAGCTGGCCAGCCAGTCAACCCAGCTCAACTGGCAAGCTCAGGTTTGCTGAGGGACCCTGTTTCAAAAATACAAGGTGAAGGTGAGGAAGACCCAACACTGATCTCTGGCCTTCACATGTACAAAAGTACACACATGCACACACACCCATACATAGCGGTGGGGTGGAGGTGGGAGTCTGGATCCACACAAAAATGTAAATGCAAATCTTTACTGTTGCCTAGTATATATTAGGAGTGTGACATCTTTTATTATCATAATAAAGACGTTTTTACATAAGACTAGATATCATATAGAGAATGTAAGGAACTCAAGCACCAGGTTCTCAAACTATGCTTCAACTACTAACATAAAGCAAGACTGCCAGGAACTTTAGAGGGTTGAGATTTTCACGCATCAATGTGTCAGTTCTCACTCACACTTGGAATGAATGATTTAAGTTCTACAAATGTTAAGGACTTGACAGCACTAGAAAAGAATGAAATGGGCACCAAATGAGATGTCAGGATCACACTGAACTCAAGGCGCTTCCCATGGTGAGTTCGGGCCACATAAGAGAAGCTGGGTGACGGTCCTGGAGGAGAGGCCTGAGAGTAAGAGGAAGAGGAAGCCACTACATCACCGTGACTATGAAGACAGGACAGTGGGACGCTACCACTGCTCCCTCTATGCAAGGTGCCCCAAGAGCACGAAGCCCAGGGTCTCTCCTCCTCAGAAGTGGACAGAGGTGAACGCAGAAACTCACAACTGGTCAAGGTGCAGAGAGTCGAGTGTGCAACCCCAAATGGGACATCTCTAACACACCCTCCCCCAAGGCTCAGAGACCATCACGGAAGGGAGGACAGGGACAAACTCTGCCTTCTGGCCGTGACTGGCCAAATCCACTCAAACATTCATATGATGAAGTTTTTCTTTAAGGCTGTAAACTTACACAAAATTTACGTACCAATTTAAATACATGTATTTAGTAGACAAAGGAAAAGAGAGAATGGGATCATGCTCTGTATCCAATTGTTTCCATTGTCTCACCAGGTTACTAGTTAATGTCGGTGTATCTCAAGTACTAAAGTATTTTTTTGTTTTGTGAAACAGGGTCTCTGTAGCCATGCTAATCTAGAACTCGTAGTGATCCTCATACCTCAACCTTTCAAGGTGCTAGGATTAAAGGTGTGAGCTACCATACTTGGCAAATATACTTGTTATTTTAAAAAAAAATATTTAAATTTAATAAAGAACTTCTCCATGTGCAAGTTCTTTCACGAGGGGGCCTGATCAGCAAACTCTGGTCACTGGTCTTGGTGGCAAATGCCTTCACCTGCGGAGACATCTCCGTGGTCCAAATATTTTATTTTTAAATTTTAGTTTTAAATGACTCCAGGCTGAGAGCTCAGTGATAGAGTATTTACCCTGCTTGTATAAAGGCCTTAAGGCTCAAACATGGTCCAGGGTGGGAACCGGAGAGATTTACAGCATGAAAATAAATACCCCATGTTGTAGTAAGTTCATGTGCTTGTGCAGGCAATGCCATTAGAATTAGGGAAATTAATAAACACACTAAGAGTTAATCCAGGGCTGGAGAGATGGCTCTGTGGTAAGAATGTTCAGTGTTCTTCCAGAGGACCCAAAGCTTGGTTCTCATGCCCATCACCAGGTCGCTCACAACCACCTGTAACTCTGTGCACATATGCATAAATAAATAAAAAAGTTATATATTACATATATAAAAATAAAAAATGCTGGTTGTTTTACGTCAACTTGACACAAGCTAGAGTTATCTGAAAGGAACTTCAATTGTGAAAATGACTCCAGAAGATCCAGCTATGGGATATTTTCTTAGTGATTGATGGGAGAAGGCCCAGTCCATGGTGGGTGGTGCCATCCCTTGGCTGGGGGGTGGGGGTCCTGTGGTTCTATAAGAAAGCAGGCTGAGCAATCTATGAGGAACAAGCCAGTAAGCAGCACCCCTGCATGGCCCCTGCATCAATCAGCTCCTGCCTCCAGAATCCTGACTTCCTTCGATGATAAACAGTGATATGGAAGTGTAAGCCAAATAAACCTTTTTTTCCCCAAGCTGCTTTTTGGTCATGGTGTTTTATCACTGCAATAGAAACCCTAAGATATGTGTGTGTGTGTGTATCAATCCAGAAGCAATAGGATAGATAAATCTAAAGCATGGATCTTCAATTCAGAAATTTCATGTCTGAATCCTCCTATAGAAGTTAAGTATTAAAGATGAACTTTGGGATACAGAGAAAATTATAAGCTTTATTGTTTAAAAATAAAGAAACTGTTATATTATGGGGTGTGTATATGTGTGTGTGTATCCCCCCAAGACAGGGTTTCTCTGTGTAGCCCTGGCTGTCCTGGAGCTCACTTTGTAGACCAAGCTGGTGGCTACAAACTCAGATTCCCTTCCTCTGCCTCTCTAGTGCTGGGATTAAAGGCACGAATCATCATGACAGGCTTGTTTGATTTTCTTTTAGATATAGGTACTTCCTCCTCTATAGTCCTGGCTGTCCTGGAACTCACTAAGTAGATGAGGCTGGCCTTCAAATCAGAGATTTGCCTGCCTTGAGTGCTAAGATTAAAAGTTTGCACCACCACGCCTGACATCTGACTAGCTTTTAAAAAAGAAGCAGGTACATGTTTAGAAATACACATGTATGGGGGCTAGAGAGATGGCTCAGGGGTTAAGAGCACTGGCTGCTCTTCTAGAGGCCCTGAGTTCAATTCCCAGAAACCACATGGTGGTTTACAACCATCTATAATGAGATCTGGTGCCCTCTTCTGGTGTGGAGGCATACATGCAGATAGAACACTGTATACATAATAAATAAATAAACCTTAAAAAAAAGGAAATACATGCGTGTATGCTTTTAAACTAATAATGACTCTTTGGGCTAGGCAGTATTCAAGATGAAAGTCTTTTACTCATTATACATCTATCCTCTTAGACATAATGATGAGTATATCCAAAATTTTAAAACTACTAGGTGGAAAAAAATTATTCATCCAAAGGCATGGTCCCAAACTTAGAGAAATGGTTAAGCCATCCATGTTAGTTCTTCTTATCTCTGGCACTTCAATTCAACACTCATGGTCATTTCTAAGAGAGTCCTTCTTACAACAAGGCCCAGGCAGTTGAGTCAGTAATGGAGGTGACTACGGACACATACTAGAGGCAGAGGAACTACGTCAGGGGCTCATCATCTTTTAGTCCTGACATTTAGAAGACATAAAGAGGCAGACAAAGAGTGTCCTGACAAAAGAGCCCACCAAAAATAAGCGTTCATAGAGGGTTTAGAGGTCAGCCCACCTCAGCACTCATGGAGTCAAATGTACTGCCTTCCACACACTAGGTGAGCACTTTACCATGAAGTCTGCACCCCACCCCACCCCACCCCAGCCCAGCCCCTTTGGAGCCATTCTAAGCTCTTAAAGGACAACTTCCTGGTAACCATCGAGGCTTTAATCCCATTTTTACTCCCGAGCAGATTCTCAAAGCACCTGATCAACAAGTGTGGCTAACTGGTTCTACTGGGAGACAGACCCCAGCCTTCCGGTTCCCTGCTGGAAGACTCCACAGTGGGAGAGGAGACAGCAGGGGCAGGACAGACAGACAGGAGGGGCAGGACAGACAGACAGCAGGGACAGGACAGACAGACAGCAGGGGCAGGACAGACAGACAGCAGGGGCAGGACAGACAGATGGGAGGGACAGGACAGACAGACAGCAGGGGCAGGACAGACAGACAGGAGGGACAGGACAGGCAGACAGCAGGGGCAGGACAGACAGAAAGCAGGGGCAGGACAGACAGACAGGAGGAACAGGACAGACAGACAGCAGGGGCAGGACAGACAGACAGCAGGGCAGGACAAGCTGGCTTTGGGCCATTATCAAAAGCCTCACATACAGATGCGTAAATATCCTCAAAATACCAGTCTAAAGATCTTAGGATAAAAACAAACCCTGCTATAAACTCCTAAGGATTTACAAAACTGAAAGTTTTATATGAATAAAGAAAGCTTACTACTGGATAAACAAAGGTACTGAAAATTCTTCAAAACTGAGGATTAGGCAGGGCGGTGGTGGCACATGCCTTTAATCCCAGCATTCAGAAGGCAGAGGCAGGCTTCTGGATCTCTGAGGTTGAAGGCAGCCTGGTCGACAGAGCAAGTTCTAGGACAGCCAGGGCTGCACTGTCTTGAAAAACCCAAACCCCGATCGTTAGAATTGTTTCTATATACCCAAGTTAGAACCACACACAGATGTAAAAGAGATTCCAAAAACCTTCACCAATTACATCATTTGACAAGACGCAAACAACCAACTTTTGTTCTACCCCTGGGACCACACAGTGGAGTCTCCAAGTCATTCTAACTTTCTCCTGTGCACACTGGCATGTGTGTGTGCATGTGTAATTTTAAAGAAATACAGATTTGGTATGCTAGCACACACCTGTAATCCCAGCACTTGGGAGGCAGAAGCAGGAGGATTACTGACAATCTGAGGATAGCGTAAACAGCAAGGGGTGCAAAGTGAGACCCTGTCCTTAAAAAATAGAGGGAGGAGAAATAAAAGGAAAAACAAGCAAATGAATAAAGCACTGACATTGAGACAAGGCTCCCAACTCCCCAGCGCACGCCTCTCCGTTATACAGTTCCACCTCCCAGAAACTGGCTGCAATGGAAATGAAGTAAAGACATAAAGTACGCGGACCCTAGGAAAACACTGAGTAATTTCAACCTGAATTTGTTTATGGTATTTATTTAAGGAGTAAAGAATACAAGCACTGGGAAATTTAAAGCAACTATATTTATTACCAGCTGACATTCAAGCTAAAAAAAAAAATACAGTTGTTCCCATTATGAATTATTGTTTTGTGATTCAGCTCCATGTTGTTACCACCTGATCCTACTACCCACTTGCAGTCCAGTGACAGGAGGTGGAAGGGAGAGCTGAGCCCCTGGTCAGTCTGAAGACTATTCTAGTCACATACCGCAAAATGCATAATAAACTCCAGTCTGTCTTAAAACGACCTATTGGTCAGAGATATGACCAGAAGCTGTGGCCCGCCATGCTAACCTTCAGTGAGAGAGACAATATTCTTTTGTGAGCTCACACACTGGTTCTCAAAGGAGTCCTTTGTTTCTGTCCCTCGCTGTCACTTCCTGTATAACCTTACCTGGGATAGTATGCTGTGTAGTTCATGAAGAGCTGAGTGCCTGCTGGGTAGTATGCGGTGGAGGGCTGCAGCGCCCGTGGACTGAAGAGCAGAGACGGCTGATAAATGGCAGCTTCGGTAGGAATCACTGCTGTAGGAGCTGGGAATGTGTAGGAGGGAGGAGACAGGCCTAAATAAGCAAAGAGAGAGACTCTGAGCCACGTTTGCAACAGCTACCTCGGATGTTAGCACTCACGCCACTTACTCCTCCCCACCTACATAGTTTATAAAGATCATTTTTTTGTTTTGTTTTGTTTTGTTTTGTTTTTTGAGACAGGGTTTCTCTGTGTAGCTTTGAGTCTTTTCCTGGAACTCACTTGGTAGCCCAGGCTGGCCTCGAACTCACAGAGATCCGCCTGGCTCTGCCTCCTGAGTGCTGGGATTAAAGGTGTGCACCACCACTGCCCGGCTTATAAAGATTATTTTTATGTGTCTATGGATATACCTGTGTGTGTTAATGTGCAACACGTGCCAGGCGAGAGCCTCTGGAAGCCCAAGGGGGTGTTAAAGGCAGCTGTGAGCTGCCATGTGTGTGCTGAAAACCAAAACCAGGTCCTCTGCAAGAACAGTAAATGCTCATACCTGCTGAGTCATCACCCTACCTCAGCTATATATTTTAAATGAAAAAACCATCACAGTTCTTTGCATCCCAAGCAACTTCCTTCTGATTTTATGGAAGTTTTACCCTTTAGTATGACACGAAATCAAAGATATTAGGCTAAAACGCTGCACCATGCACTGTGCCAAAGCACATGTGTCTCAGGAACTGTTTCCAGGGACCAGATAAACGCTACATTATGTTCATCCAAAAAACAGGCTTTGAAGCTCATCTACACCTTAGGAAACAGCCCAGAGGAAATAGATACATAACGCTTTCCCCAAACCAGCTGATAAAAAACTGGCTTAGCTGGGCTTGGTGGTGCGTACCTATCTATACTGCCAGCAGTCAGGAGGCAGAGGCTGCGGTTATCGTCATGACTTTGAGACCAGTCTACTCTATATAGCACGTTTCAACCGAGCTAATGGGGTTACATCATGAGAGTGTGAACCAAAAAACAAAACAAAACAAAACAATGAAATCAAAACCAAGCGAACCAAACCCCACATGTACAAAAGGTGGCTCAAATTGTGAATAAATGAAATCTAGGGGCTGAGGGTATAGTTAAGTGGAGTGCATGGTTAGGCCCTGGGTTCAATCCGTAGCACCATGGGAGGAGTGAGGAATTTCCTGTATCTTCTAGTTATCCTGCCTTTTCCTTGATCTGAAACTCCCTAAAACTGGAGCTGGTCATGATCACTAGCTTTCCAAGTAGCATGAATACACTAGACAGACCATATGCACTGACTAGAATATGAATAACTAAGCTGACAGAATCTAGGGTTCCTGACTTTAAGCAGCACATTGAGATCCACTAGATTCTGTAAGACGTTTACACACAAGTCTCTAGGATGACTTCTGGTTTTCTTTGTTCTTGGGAGTTTCTCTTTCATTATGAAGAATATGGTGGGCAGTTATTACCATGGATTCTGGTTCAACATCTAAGTAAGCATGTGTGTATATACTTATCTATTACAGTGTCATGGGCCCAGCCCAGGGGTTTGTGCATGTTAGGTAAGCATGCTACAACTGTACTACATAAACAGCCTTGAATGTTTGAGACAGTCTCATCATCTAGCATAGGCCGGCCTCGAACTCATAACTCTTATTCAGCCTCCCTAGTGGTGGGATTCACGTGAGTACAATCACACCTGGCAGTGATCGAAAACTCTGCTAATGTTAAACAATGATAAACCTTTAAATTATGTTGTTAGGCCTTCACGATCACAGAAGGCTGACACTGTCAACTGAGAAGAATGGACCAGGCACATATGTGGCTCAGTGGTGGAGCATGAGAAGGCTCTAGGTTCAGTTATCAGCCATCATACACACAAAACCCCCACGATCTCAAGCATGACAAAATTATGTAGCCTGTGCTCATAACTTGCTTGTAAAATCATCAAGAAACTCATTACGTACACACATGTTACATGCCATTAACAGGTGTTGGGCCTATAGCTCAGGGGTAGTGTACTTGTTTAGAGTGATCAGGATCCTGAGTTTGATCCAGCAACACAAAAAAGTAAAGAAAAAGGTATATATTCTGTTTCAAAACAAAGAAAAGTAAGATAAAGACAGACAAGATCTGAGAAGATCTGGCCATTCCTCAAGTGGAAATACGGCTACTTCTTATTTTCCTAAAAGAAAAACCAGGCACATCTATATATGGGCTATAAAACTAAAGTTGACTATGAAATGGACTTTTTCTTTGATTTTGACATTTAGCTGCCCTGGGACTAGCTATGTAGACCAGGCAGGTCTTGAACTCTTACCTGTCTATACCTCCCTGCTGGCCTCAAAGGTGTGCACCACCTCGTCCAGCTTAAGCTGACTTCTTAGTGAGTTAAAGTGCCATACTGTAATAAGACTATAGCAGCATTTTTCCAAATTCATCAAGAAAATCTTCTGTGGGAAGTATCAGCCCCAACAGTAAATTGCTTTAAGTCTTGGAGAATATATAAAAGAGCATGCTATTTGTTTAAGTCTTGTGGTTGTGATATAATGAATAGTCACCTAAAGGTGGTGGCACAGATGGGCAGAATACAAACAAATACATACTGAACTCCTGGTTTTTGGTTTTTTCGAGACAGGGTTTCTCTGTGTAGCTTTGAGTCTTTCCTGAGCTCACTCTGTAGCCCAGGCTGGCCTTGAACTCACAGAGATCCACTTCCCTCTGCCTCCCGTGTGCTGGGACTAAAGGTATATGCCACCATTCACCCAGCTGCAGAAATATATTCTTAAAACATTGTTTTTAAAGACTAGGTCTTCAGAAATATATATTTTTTTTTATGAAATACAGATTTAAAATTTCTCCTTTGCTGGTTGAGAATCATGGCTAAACCTATATTCCTAGTAGTACTCAGGAGGATAAGATGGAGAGTCACTGAGCTTCGAGGTCACATGACTACATTTTGCGCTCTAGGCCAGCCTAGTATATAGTGAAACCCTGTCTCAAAACTTGATTCTACAATAAACTGCACAAGAAACAATGGGCAAATCTGTTTCATGACATTGGACAGATCGTCACTAAGGGATATTATGCTAAATGGTACTGACATCCACAGTGATTTACAGACAGAAGACATTCAAGTATTACCCTAAAAAAAAACCTTGTATCTCATTAACAATAAACTATTAGATATTCACCAACAGCAAGCAGCAGGTAAATGAAATGATTAGAATTCAGGAATTCCAAGGGGGAAAAAAAAGGATTAAGCCCCACCAAACACTCTACAAACAACACTTTATTAAACAAGTTAATTGACATAGATCCTTCTTTGCCTCAAAATAACACTCCATGCCTATAACTGCCCATTTTAATAGACTCAAGCAGATCAACCCAGTGTACCTTCCCAGTTATCTCTGAACTCTATCCCAAGTTCTTAACACATATCCAACATGTTATGTGAACTTAAAGATGTGTAAACTTAAAGGTTAAAACTGCATTTTTCAAAAAAGGCTCATGTTTTAACATCAGGTTTCCAAATGCTCCTTAGCCATTAACTAGAACTTGCTTCTAGACTACGGGGCTTATTCCTCTCAAACAGGATTCCAGATCGCTTGCACCCAGTTGCCAATGAGCAAGAGCACAGCTTGGAATTAAGCACTGATCCTGTGATCCAATCAAATATTGGCTAAGTCAATTACGCATTTATATATAAATGTAGTTTACTAACTTGCTCATTCCAGATATCCTGGAAAGCAACAGGAATGCTCTCCAGGTTATCATTCTGAAGACACAGAAGATGCTCAAAACAGTTAAGAATCCAAAATGGGCATCAAATCACCCTTCTTAAAGCTTAACGTGTAGAAGAACAATAAGTGAGTAAAAAATAAATGAAGACAGAAAGGAAAGGATCCAACCAGATGTATATTTTACCTTTAAATGCGTATTAATTTATCTACATAGCCAGGTTGCCTCCCAGAGTCAGTGCTTATCTGGAGCACACTAAGCCTCAGAAACCCAATGCTTATCACTGGAAAAGCAAGAATATAATTTGAAAGGAGGTATTTGTAGCATCTCTAATTATGGGTGTCCACAACCAAGGTCTTAACTGATTACCAGATACTAGTGATTTCAGATGGGAAAGGCTTTTGTAACCACCTCACCTGCCTCAGAAAGAACCAGGGCCCAGAAAGCAGCTTAAGCACCTACCAGCACACAGCGTAGAAGAGCGCCAAGACCCAAGAAAAACTTACATGGTAACTTACATGGCGGTGGGGATAAGCCATTTCGATTTAAAGTGCCCCCCATTAACACAAAGTTCATCTCCTCAGCTGAACACTGAAAGACTTCAACGTATCTGTCCTTCATGGTTTTTTTATGATACTTCTGTGCAGCCAGGAACGCTCTGTCTGCAGACTTCATCTGGATAAAGGCATCTCCTGACGGGCGTCCCTGAGTGTGTGGGGAAGAGGAGAAACAAAAGGAGACTGTCTCCTTCAACAAGGAAATAAATGGTCGCCTACAAAGCATGCAAGGTGACAATCACCCATAGTACAAGACATGTTTAGCCACTAAATCTGGGTGACAGTGTGATCTGCTGAAATCTGGTTTGGATTTCATTCCCTAATCACCAGAATGGCCCACAAAATCTTGAAGAAAAAGTTCTGAGAGATCATGGCTGAAAGCGATCCCTTTTGGTTCCTATTAAGTTAGTATCAAATTTACAGGACTTTAAAAGGTCTCGTTGTGACTGTAGTTTCAAAATATAGGATTATAAATTGGATTTTTTTCCTCTCCTGAAAAATCCGATTAAATATCATTTGATGAGAAAAGCTAGTAGTAATATATCCTCCTACAGGAAACTAAATAAGCCTGTGTTGTCCTCAGGCTCTGTTGGTTCCTCTCTGACCTGCTCCATCCTTTTAGCTTGTCGCTCACCCCTGGAAGACTAGGCTGGAATGCATCTTGAAGGCAAGTAACAGGGAGTTGCAAGGTATGACGTTAAGCATCTAGATGCTATCCGCCATGCTGAGAAGCTATTCTCTCCCACATGCTCCCACTCTCTCCCAACTGCTCACAGAAGTATTCAGAGGCAGTTTTTGTTAGCTAAACTTCCCCTCTGGAAAAACCAAGCCTCTCAGTTTGTGTTACATACAAGTAGAACACCTTGGTAATATTTTTACATGAACAACATTGGAGAGGAAAAAAAGAACCAGTTTATAGGACTATTTTTAAAGTTAGTTCTCCAAGTCTCCTAGGGAACATTTATAATATTACACCATTTTACAAATGATTACCATGCAAGTTACCATAATAGTCACCATACCATGGAAATTAGCAACAAACCAGTCCATGATGGAAACCTAACATTTTCCAGGCAGATAAGAGCTTGGTCATCATCAAAGGAGCATTTTCTCACGGGTCATGGAGGTCAAAGGAGAGACAAACCTGTCTACTGTTGTTAATCAAAGGGTAATGGGCCCGGGGTTATTAGAAAACAGTGACTTGGAAGGACTACCTCCCTAGTGCTGCTGAGGAGTGAGGAGTTCTGTTTCAAAGGGTTCCTAACAGTGAAGCGTGCTCCCAGTGGTGAGATGAAGAAGGTGTGTGGCTCACACAGACTCCAGTGGGAGAGGAACACGTGGTGTAGACTGTGCGTGGGCTCAGGAGCTTGGACTACCTGTGCCCGAGAAGTAGGGAGATAGTTATAAAAGTGAACAAACTCCAGGTGGCAAGAAGTGGGAAACCAGCGGTCAGAAAACATTAGTATTTCCACTGCAGGTCTGTACTCAATCCATTAATAATCTGAGAAAATGACTGTTTTCCAAAATTAAATTCTTTGCTTTTAACAGAGTTCCTGAGTTTTAAACTAGTGCTACGTCGCCTGTGAGTATTTGGAATGTTCTCCTGCTTAAGACAGCACAAAATACCTAGGGAGATTAATTCTGTTGTTTCACCAAACCTGAAGTAGCACCAAGCAAGGAAGTAAATACATCCGGGCATATGGAAAGAATTCAGCCAGCCTTTTATAGAAAAGCTTTGCCATTGTTCTCTGATGCAGCTAAGACTAATATTCATACACTGCTACGGAGTGTAACTCTCCAGGTCCTCACTCAGCTGAATGTAAATGGATGTCTAACACGTATCTGAAAAGAATCTGAGGTCAGTCATTTGTAACGTCTGAGGATCTGAAGTACTTCAGAACGTGGGTACGTAAGCGCTTTGCTTACGTTTGGTCTGTGACCACTCTCACATCAAAACAGAAGAGTTGCAAGTTCAGTAGCTACAACAGGAAAACGCTGTATACACTCATAATATACTGCTGATAATGAACAGATTTCTGTACTGAAGGAAACAGAGCTGAATTTCACTATCACACTAATAGCAGGCTAGTTTTTGGAGTATATCCTAAAGATTTCTTATACTTACAGCCAAATCTTTTCTTAAAGGCAATGTAAAACTTTGGACTATTTATTGTACTCTTCCTAGAAGGGGGACCTTGACCACCAGAAAGAATGGGCAAACACGTCTTCCAATAATCAACTTCCTTACCTGGTGATTCAATACCATGTGAACCCCATGCGTACGAATATCTGTGGAAAACTCCCCCAGAAAGTCCAGAATGTCCTCTACTGTGGCAGCATAGGGAAGACCTCGCAGACGTATACAGTCTCTTACGTTTGTGGGGGGCACAAATTGCTGAGGTAGTACTGGGATGATGGGAGGGGTGGGAAGTGGAATCAGAGGCATTGAGGAGAATCGGTTCAGCACCTACATACAAGACAAACACAAGCGACTTCAGTCTTGCTGCTCCTGTGTCCTACAGAGCACCGCCAGTGTCCCCAGGAATGCTGGTAAAAATGCAGGTTCCAGTGGGAGCTGTGGAGTCCACGTGAGCGTGGAGGGGACCACGGGTCAAATCCTCAGGGGGTGGGGATGTGCTGGGGCATACTCATGGCTCCACTCACAACTATCACAAAACATCACTGGTCCTCGGGATCCTTGGGGGTATGTAAGTGCGAAGAAGTCTGAGAAGCCCTGACGAAGGAAGGCCTCATGCATTTCTTCTGGGAAAGTGTGATGTCCACTTCTATCAAATACATGGTAGTACAGGCCTGCAATCCCAGCCCTCGGGATGCAGATACAAGAGGGCTGTCCTTTAATTTAAGGCTGGTCTGCTCTATATAGTGAGTTTTAGGTCAACCAGGGCTACATAATGAGACCCCGTCTTTACAATAAAAGCACACACTCCATATAATACAATGTACTTACTAGGCAGTGTCTATCTGGGCTAACATATTTAAAAATCTAGGCAGACTGCTAGATGTGGACTTTTGTGGTCATTTTATTCTTCAACTTCATTTCACTAAGTACATTTCACATAGTGTTCCCTTAGCATTGTCTTCACAGTCCAAGTCTAAACTCAAAAATGGCCTCAGGTACCACCATGCCAGTTTTTTAATATTTTTTTTTTATTAATTTCTTTCTTGTGTCTATGTAATTTCTATTTAGGAACTTAATATATGGATGCATACTACAACTTAATAAAATAAAAAGTTACGTGACACTGACCTGCTGAACTTCCGCTGCAGTACTCCTGAAGAGCTCGATGTATCTTTTCCCCAGCAAGTCCTTATGCTTCCTCAGGGCATTCTGAGCATACTCCTCACAAGCAAAGAGCACAAAAGCATCTCCCGTCGGTCTGCCATCTGGATAGGTGACGAAGAGGATGCCTTCCTTTCCTCCAGTGATGGGGCAATGCTGTCCGAAGAACGCTACCACCTCCTCCGCGGTGGCTGTGAAAGGCAGGCCCCGCATGCGGACAATGACTTGATTTTCCTTGGAGAGGAACTGGGCTACCTCATTGGACGTCCCTATGAGTATTAGAAAATGAGTATTAGAAAACACAAGGAGGAGGAGTTAAGATAGCTATCTAACAAAATTTGATAAATGATAAAACTCCCAACAGCATGCACATGATGCATGGAATCAAACCCGGCACCTTACCCTATCAGGCATGCGCTCTACCACTGAGCCACATCCAAGGCCCTTCTGGCAATCTTCTGAATCTATAGTGAAGATCCACGCCATCGCTGGATTCTTTTTTTTTGTTTCTGTTTTTGTTTTTGTTTTTCAAGACAGGGTTTCTCTGTGTAGCTTTGGTGCCTGTCCTGGATCTCACTCTGTAGCCCAGGCTGGCCTCGAACTCACAGAGATCCGCCTGGCTCTGCCTCACGAGAGCTGGGATTAAAGGCGTGTGCCACCACTGCCTGGCTTGCCACTGGATTCTTAACTATAACATCCTAGGACTCAGAATTCCCTTCCTGTGACTTTAAAACTCTTCCCAAAGACTTTTCTAAAGTGCTCCTCTTAACTTAGGAAGCTGGCCAGACAAATGGGAGTGTCCACCCAGTCTTCTCACAGACAGCCAGGAAAAAGATGACGGTACTTACAGACGCATAGGTCCTCGGTGGGGATCAAGCTCAGTGCCAGAGCTTTTGCCTAATGCATTCAATGTTCAACAAAAGGCACAAGTCCTAGATCCAGAAACCTAGGTCTCCTCTAAGCTATGCTGTCTACTAGAACAGATTTTATTCAAGCTTAACATCTATGTCTTAGTTTCCACATCTGCTAAATGAACAACTTCATAAACTATGAGAATGAATTAGGTTAATAAAGCACATTGTGTCTATAATTTCATTACCTTTAATTAAGAAAATTTTATAGAGAATAACGAAAACACATGTGCACAGTTCCAATGTTTACCATAGCATCTGTATGCCCCTGCATGGGGCAAGCACCGACAGGCACATCTGCAGACTCCCACCAACACCACTCTCTTCAACAGACAATGCTTATCACTCCATGCCCAGACAATGAAATCCAGGGAACTCGCTGTCCCATCTGCAATGTGTTTACCCTCAGAGTCCAGGGCACAGGAAGAACCTGGCCACTCCAAACACATCAGCTGCTCCCAGTCAATGTCAAATACTGCTGTGGAACTTCAGAAACTGAGTAAAAAGTAAAGCCTTCCACTCTGAAGTCTTAGGATTTAGCCAAAGAAAGTAGAAAATAAAAGGAACTAGAAAGTTGGAAGAAAAGAATACTTCTGTAGAAAACAAGTTTGACAGCTGAAAAGATTCACCAGTGCTCTATTATGTGAGATTCTGCATTTTATGAAAGTCAGCCTAGCATAATCTGACAGCTGGTCAAAAGTCTATTAAAAAGGCTTCAGTTCTCAGATTCAGCTCTCCTAATTTCAGAGACCCATCCTAAGATCAGTACACCCAAACATCTGAAACTTCACAACATACTTAAGATGAAAAGTCAGCTCCAGGAGTTCGGTAGGGATGTGTAAACACCCGGTATAGAAGCCAGCAGTGGAACAGCGGGACGCACCTTTAGTCCCAGCACATGGCGGCAGAGGCAGGGGGATCTCTGCGTTTGAGGCCAGCCTGGTCTACAGAGCGAACTCCAGGGCAGCCAGGGCTACACAGAGAAACCCTGTCTCGAAAAACCAAAAACCAAAACCAAACAAACAAACAAAACCATTGTATGTACAATACTGCTTACAATTAACATTAATGAAATTGAACATGTGCTGTTTAGAATGTATTAAAAGAAACAAAGTTTTTAACCCACATGAACCAAACAACAGAAGCTTACAAAGTAGACATCTAAAAATTACCTTAAAAGAAAAAAAAAATCAGCCAGGCAATGCGGCTCATGCTTCTAATACGGACACTGCAAGGCTTAGGGAGGAAGAGTGCCTGGAGATTGAAGGTAGCTTGATCTACATAACAAGTTCCAGGACAGCCTGGGCTATGAACTCAAACCATCTGAAAAATCAAAAAGAGCTGGACTGATGGCTCAGGTGTTAAAGAACACTGTCTGCCCTTCCGGAGGACCTGGGTTCAGGTACCAGCACCCAGGGGGTGGCTTTCTGTAACTCCAGTTCCAGGGGCTCCAACACTGTCTGGCCTCCTCAGGCACCAAGTACAAGCATGTGCACACACATGCAGGAAAAACACTCATACACACAAAATAAAAATTCAAATCTTAAAAAAAAGTCAGTATTTTGTGCATCTTAGATTTGTTTGTTTGTTTGTTTTTTGAGACAGGGTTTCTCTGTGTAGGTTTGGAGCCTGTCCTGGATCTGGCTCTGTAGACCAGGCTGGCCTGGAAATCACAGAGGTCCTCCTGGCTCTGCCTCCCAAGTGCTGGGATTGAAGGCATGCGCCACCACTGCCCAGCTGCAACTTAGGTTTTAAAGTTACAACTTACTCAAAAACTAGAGACGCTACTTTGGGATTAATATCAACAAAATATGCTGTGAATATTCTAATAAGAAAAATTTGAAACCTAAAACAGATTTAAAAATCTCTTTATTCCTCTAGTCTTATTTCTGTGAATACCATGTCTGAAAACACTAGACTGGACCTGATGACCTCACAGCCCACAAAAAGGTGGAAAGAGATAAAGAACCAAATCCATAAAATTATCCCCCCAAATACAAGAAACTACCATGGTCCTGAGCACTGGGAAATTCAACAATTTAGAGAAAATCTAGAAATAGATTTGTAATAGCCTCAGGTATGGCAGGTGACTGTTTCCAACAGTTCGGACACATTTTTCTCAAGAACTACTCTTTTTCTTTATATGTAACTGAATATGACCTTTCACCTTTATATGGTCTCATTCTTAATGGCTACTTAACCAGAGTAGATTGGCTCAGGCCTTAGGGCAGATGTTACAGTACATTAAATTCACCAGCAGTATTGGAAGTTTCTTCTCCCTATTTATAAACCAAGCCCCAGGTTTTACTAGGAAAGAACCATTTATAGTCACAGGAATCTACTCTTAGTGTGTGCACAAAACTTCAGGTTATCAATGGAACACAGACTACGCAAGAGCAACTTACCTCCAGCAATTTTAAGAAAATCTTCACCTGTCGCTTTGTAAACCTAAGAAAATAGAGATGTTAAGAATCACTTCTAAACCAGTCATCCTATGCTAACAGTCAAGCGGAGAGGTCAAGGTGTCGGGCTGTGACTCATACCTCAATGTACCGGGTCCCCATGTGATGTTTGTGCCTCTGCAGCGCTAGGTCTCTGTGCTCCTCACTCACAAACCTAACCAGTGCTTCTCCGTTCCTCCGCCCCTGAGCATTCAGACAAAGTGCTGCGCCTCCCCTTTGAAAGAAACAGAGCAGATGGCAGGTAGGGAAAACAGCGAGGAGAAAGGACAGAAAAACCTGTACTCCTTCGGAGTGGAGCAAAACAAAGAAAACCAACTTGGCGATATTGAGTCCTTTGAAGAACCGGGCGATGTCTTGATCCGAAGACTGCCAGGGCAAACCTCGAGCCCTCACCACTGTGTTGTCGTCAATGAGTTCCATCTTGCTGCTGTGAAGGAAAACAACTTCATGTCGCCTCGTCAACACAAGGCAAGCTGCGTGGCGACAGCCGAGGCCTGAGCTTCATCTGGAGATCAGACTGACTTGCAACCCCGACTTCCTCTGTACCCTCAAAACTTGTCTGGAGACAGCGCAAAGAATTTGTTATCGCACTAGAGAAAGATGGCTGTGCACGTCCCGTCAGCTAGCTCATCCAGGAATCCATCTACCAGCTGAGAAGCTGCTTGCTTGCCATACATTCAGAAGCATCTCAGATCTATTTACAGGAAGCAATTTCTCTCAGCACTCTTATGGCCTGACCTAGAATGAAGGTTTCTTTGTCTCGGTTTTGTTGCTGTTTGGAGACAGCACTTCAATCAATCACCCTGGCTGACCTTGCACTTGAGAACTTCCTATCTCAGCCTTCCAAGTACTAACTAAGATTCCTACCTTGAGCCACCATACTGCGGTCAATCCGGGGTGGGGCTTCAGTTGTTTTTCACATGTATCGAGCTCACAACACAGGTAGGAGTTAAATCCAGCTTGGCAGCAAGGATCAGAATAAAGCTACAATTAACCCACACAGGGCATGTGGTCAGAGGACTATTTAAGTGTCTCCCTCAGTAAGCTGGAGGGCCAGGCAGCACAGGTGTTTATGGAAACACTTGGGAGTCTCCACACCTTAGTGAGTCACTTGCAAATCACCCATTATTTTGATACCTTTTGATGGTCTGTCTTTCTCCTGTTCCTATTTTCAGTAATCCTAGGACATTTTCCTACTGAGTCACTTTCTCTAAACGAAATCAGCACTAAAGTCTCTCCACTGACAAAGCTGTCAAAGTTTCTATTCATCACCAGGTGCCAGACAATCTCAGGACAGTGACTGACTGCCATAACCAAGACAACTTTGATCACAGAGATACCACGCCAGGCTCCTCCCTCGATGTCCACTGAGATAAAGCAGATACTGATAGTATATATATCTGTAACTTACCCCATGAATATTAAGATCCATTTAAAGATCCTAAAATGGACCTTTAGAGATCCATTTGTTATTTATGTGTATGTATGTGTGCCTACGGGAATTTATGTGCAACACATGCCCTTGGAACTCGAGTTACAGGCAGTTATGAACTGCCTGGTGTGGACGTTTGGAACCAAACCTGGGGTCCTCCACAAGAGCAGTAAGATCTCTAACCATCATCATTCCATTCCAGTTCCTCCAGAACTTTCCCATCCTATGACTTTTCTTTAGAAAGGGCAGACAGATAGGAAAACTAAAGTAAGAATCACAAACAGAGCATATACTTAAGCCAATTAAAGTAAGTCAAGACGCCAACACTTGACTAAATTTTTCTTTTTCTTTTTTTTTTTTTTTTGGTTGTTGTTTTTGAAATGGGATGTAGTCTGGGCTGTCCTGGACCTCACTATGTAGACCAGGCCAGCCTCAAACTCAGAAATCCACCTGCCTCTGCCTCTTGAGTGCTGGGATTAAAGGTGTGCATCACAACCACTCAGCACAAAATTTTAACCTCAACCTACAAGCTTGCTTTAAGTAATAGATGACTTAACAGCAAGAATTGGTAACTGGCAGGTTTAATAAAATTAGGAAAATCTACAAAGAGACTTAAATGTCATCAGCAAGAACAAATCAAAGGTTCAAATGAATAGCAAGTACTCAACCACTCACCATGTGCCACTTTCAAATTTGTAGTTTACTCTCTCTGGATCTGAAAATCTGTGATCTAAAAATGAGAATATACAGTCATCATTCTGGCTACTAGACAGCAGAGATGTGCAAAACAATCAAAAGTAAGATTAAAGGGATCAAATCCCAGCACTACATAATCACTACAGTGATACTCACTGTAAGGCTCTGAGATCATTGCTAAAATTATGTTCCCCATGTCTTCCACCTGAGAGGCTCCATATCGGGAGACAGAGTCATTCTTCTCAAAGTTGAGACCTGTGCGGCTAAGTTAAGGAAACACTGAGAGGTAAAGGCAGGAGTTAAACTTAAAGGGAAGTTCTTTAGAAAGCTTAGCATGGCTGAGCAGCCAGGACTGCACCCAAAGTCCTGGTATCCCCCCTCTCTGCCTTCTTGCAGCAAGTGTCCAATTAACCCTGGCCCGGGGCATTACCAGTAAGAAGTCTGGCTTACTTAGGAAACAGCAAATACATAAAAACTGTGCATTTAATGTCAAGTGATAAAACAGCCAAGTTAATTAGAATCTTTTATCATTATACATACAAGGCAATGACCAGGTAACCTAAAGATATGGTTGTCAGCCCAGAACAGGAGGTATAACTTTTGCAATTCACACTTGAGAATACCAGTGACATCATTTCCATGCTTTTACTCAGAACTTCCCTTCTAGAATACTTTTAAGAGCCCTCTGGGAGATCATATCTTAATGGTAACACGTAAAATGCAAGTTCTTTCACAGCAAATCTGAGAAATAATTCACACACCTGGGACGAGCAATGTCACGTGTGTTTTGACATGGTGACCTCACTGTGCTGCCCAGGCTGGTCAGGACTCCAGGGCTCAAGCAAACCTCCGGCTGCAGCCTCAGCGTTGAGCGTGGTTACTCGCTATGGCCACCCCCAATGCTCCCTGGCTGTGTCAGCACTTTCTGGGTAAACCAGGGGTTGTCTTCCACATTTTTTGTTACTGATAAATCACAATTTTTTTTTTAAATATTGAAGTATTTTTAAAATTTCTATTACATTTTAATTACTTGTGTTGTGGTCCTTTGCTCTAAAAACTGGCATTCAGTGTGTGGTAGTGCTTATGCACTAGCCACGTGTGAGGACAGCTGTGAGGAGATTTTCCCCTTTTACCATGTGGTTCCCAGGGATTGAACTCGGGTCTTACCTGCTGAGCCATCTCACTGGTCCAGAATACATTTTTAAAGATCTATTTACTTAATGTACACTGGTGTTTTGCCTATATATACTCTGTGTGAGGGAGTCCGTTCCCCTGGAACTGGAGTTACAGACAGTTGTGAGCTGCCATGTGGGTGCTGGGAACTGAACCCAGGTCCTCTGTAACAGCAGCCATTGCTCTTAACAAGTGAGTCATCTCTCCAGCCCCAGACTACATTTCTAAAAGGAATCAAAGTCAATACCGTGAGAATGCACCTGTTCCCTAGAATGAAGGGACGCATCTGCGTTGTGAGGAGTAGAATGTTTCTTATTCCATACTGTTCCCTATCTGATATTTTTAAAAGCTTAAAAAGCATTTTTTAAAAAGAAGAGGAAAAAGATACGATCCCTTACGGACTACTTAGGGAAAAGTAGATTATAAAATTCAACAACTCAGAGGCTAGTCAGTCAACCACAAGCACTTTTTCCATCTCTTTAAAGTCATTCCTGCCCCTCAGCTTCCCCCCGACCCCTCAGCCTCCCCCCACCCCTCAGCTTCCCTCCCCACCCCTCAGCCTCCCCCCACCCCCCATCCCTCACCGTCTCCTTTTCTCGGTAGGGACAGTTACCAGGCCATGACTGAACCCCCTAAAGTCCAGCTTATCTGTAAGCTGTGATGGCCTCAGCCTCTGGGTTTTGTGTGAAGATGAGATAAAAAGGTGCAAAGCAGACATTTAATAACAGCATGCTCCCCTCCTTCAGACACCCCAATGCCTACTCTCAACCATGATGACCACCTACAGCCCTAGGACTGAAAAAAACCTGAAAATTCTCACAGGACGACCGTCGGTCTCAATGGTAGACAGTTTCACCGCCACCTTTGCACTGTCTGGTGAGAAGACACCTCATGTGGGAAGGACTAGAGTCGGTTGCAGGAGATGTTCAGGCGGATGACGTCAGTCTGCTCTAAAGGCTATCATCTGCAGGAGCTACCCCTGCGCATTTATGAATCCAAAAGATGAGAATGCTAGGAAGGACAGGAGAGTCAGGAAAGATGACCGGGATCTTTAAAGAATCAAGGAATGGAAGCCAGCCCCTCGGTATAAGTCTGGTGTCTCAGGCTCAGCACACACTTCACCACGAGTTGGCTATACAGTTCTTTGTTGGAAGGGCAGGGGTGGGCATGGGAGTGGGGGGTTCTGTACACTGTGTGCCTGGCAGCATCTTGTCCTCTACCCTCCAGTTATGATATCTAAACACACACACACACACAGGCTATTCTATTCAATTTTTTTTTTTTTCAAGACAGGGTTTCTCTGTGTAGCCCTGGCTGTCCTGGAACTCGCTCTGTAGACCAGGCTGTCCTCGAACTCACAGAGATCCTCCTGCCTCTGCCTCCTGAGGGCTGAGATTAAAAAAAAGTATACGCCATCACTGTCTGGTCCTCTACTCAGTTTTTTTTAATCATTATCATCTTTCTCTTTTATAATTGCACAAATGAGTTCCATGAAACGCCCATCTCTCATCTTCTTCATCGGTTTAACACATAGGAACTGGAACCCAGCACGAGGCCTTCCTTAGCCGCTCCAGGCCACAGCCAGCAACTCTGTCAGCTACTGTCCTCCGAGAAAACTGTTCTTCCATGGTTTTACTCATTTCCCGAGTGTGGACCTCACCTGGATCTCGTTCACTCGTCCTTACGTTCACTCTGGAGCGACATGGTTGCTATGTCAGGGAAGTGATGAAGCGATAGTTGTTTCTACAGAGAGCTCACAGCTACAGTTTGCTGTAGTCTGGAGTCCGGGGAGCTGAAGATAAGGGAGCCGAATTCCTTCCAAGGTCTGCTGCGGACTACAGATGCTGGCACCCCAGGTACTTCTGGACAGAGCTGTGGGCTGTCAACAGGCTGGGGGTAGGCCATCAAGGACCTTCACCACACACCCACTTTCACCATGTACACAGAGGCCTCCTGACAAGACATGGATTCACATTTTTTTGTGTCGCATACAGGACTGACATTTCCTTTTTGTTTTATTTTGTTTGTTTGAGATAAGTCTCACTGTGTGGTTCTGGCAGGTCTGGAAGGTGCCAGTAGACCATACTAGCCTTGAACTCTCGACACCTCTGCTTCCTGATTGCTGGGATTAAAAAGGCATGAGCCACCGTGTCCAACTAGGTTTGACATTTTCTAATCTTACTTCTAGTGATTTTAGTCTTCCTTTTCATATTATGATTAAGCAAATCAAATATATACCTATAAATAATTATATAGAAGCTAGGTGTTGAGACCAGCCTGGTCTAAACAGCAAGTTCCAGAACAGCTAGGACTACATAGAGACCCTGTCTTGAAAAAAAAAAATCTCTAGATACATGACATATCAAATCATAATAAAACAATTTAAAGGATCCCCACCAAAATATACATACCCACATGATATGCACATGCGTGTATATATTTACACCGGTAGAAATAAAGGCATTAAAACACCATTTGTGCCATCGTCCCCTTCCGTCACTTTCACAACATTCCGTCACCACAAAATGAAGGACTAGGATTTAGAGAGGCTCCCCAACTCTGTTTCTCCACAGTAGGTAACAGGACTCGACTATAATACAGCCACACTTTGCTGTACACACGTCCCTGCTCTAGGCTAAAAAGTTTGTTTCATTTGTTTACTTTTTGAGAAAAATAATTAAATTTATAGGAATAAGTCGAGGAGAGAGATCAAAAGTAAAAATGCAAAGTCTCCTTTCTGTGTTGAAATAGATTTGTAGCTAAAGAATCACTTTACTAAATTCTCATTTTTAATTAAGACTATGTCAGGCTGTAGAGATGACTCAGTGGTAAAGAACACATACTGCTCTTCATGAGGACCTGAGTTCAAATCCCAGCACCCACGTCAGGTGGCTTCCAACTGCCTGTTGTTACAACTCCTCACATCTCTGACCTCTGTAGGCACTTGAGTTCATGTGCACATACCTCCCATACACATAATTAAAATAATAAAATCTTTAAAAAAAAATGTCACTGGCCTTTGGCTTATTATATGTTTCTATATAATATATCCCACCATATTTTCCTTGTGCCACCAGAGACCAGCAGCCATAAAACTTTTACAAGTCACTGGACCTGCTACATACCCAAATCACCTCTTTACACATGTGTGGGCACACATACACACCGCTTAAATCTGCTCAATCCGCTTCATTACCAGAATCAAAACACAAATAATAAAGGCGAGGTCTTTCTGTCTTGTACATGCCAGGAAATGTACTGCTGGTGAGTTACATACCTGGCCCTAGGCGGGTTTATTTATTTATTTTTTGATGATTGGTTTTTCTTTTTTATGTGCATCGGTGATTTGCTTACATGTGTGTCTGTATGAGGGTGTCAGCTCCCCTGGAACTGGAGTTACAGATGATTGTGAGCTGCCATGTGGGTGCTGGGAATTGAATCTGGGTCGTCTGGAAGAGCAGCCAGGGCTTTTAACCGATGAACCATCTCTCTAGCTTTGGAATTGTTTAATGTTTTAGCAACAATACTTTCTTCCATCAAAGCCTATTATACTTTGAATTATTGCTTCACATCTGATCTCGAGAGAAGGGGAGATGAGCCTGTGCCTCCTGATTTCCTGCAGAACTCGTCACATCAGTTACTCACGGGCCCTCGGGCAGCCACCACAGCACAGACAGGCTCAGCCAGCTTTACAGCCAGAAATGCCAGGAGGGGATAAAGAGTCCAGCCCAGGACAGTGGGAACAAACCCTACCTCTCAAGCTGATGAACATGGTTCATCCACAGAAGGTGAGGCTGTCCCAGCAGCAGGAGCCTTCCTTTATCACCTTTGGTGAAATGGACCAAGCCTCTAGCCCATCAAGCCATCTATAACTAAACTCACAATGTCTTTCCTGACTGCCAGGAAACGACACACTTTCAGTGCATTTACTTTCCACATGTAAACAACAACTTTCTCAGACTACTTCTTTAGTTTATATCTAAGACAATCACACATAAAACAGCATACGTTTCAAATCTCAGAATCACAATCCAATAGAAATTCTGTATCAAAGCCCTGGGGAGACTCATCAGAAGACAGTCTCCTTACCTCCTTATTGTATTTATAGCACGACACAAATACTATGTTGCCAGACCTATTACAACACCTGTGGTGCACGCAGAGGAAAACAAACAGTGCACACAGCAGGGCTGCACCAAGAACCAACATTTCCAGTGTAGGAAGGAGGTGAAGGACAAAGTAATAAGTGCTGTGTAGACTTTTAAAAAACAGAATGCAGGGCTGGAGAGACCGCTCAGAGGTTAAGAGTGAGAGCCCGGGCTGCTCTTCCAGGGAGCAGATTTTGATTCCCGGCTCCCACATTGAGGCTCAACCCGCCTCCAGCTCCCAACCCCCACACAAAATGGATGCTACATAACAAGTTGGAGCATTTGGGGGGCACAGAGAGGAGGATCATAAGGATCCTCCACTATATGGCAAGTTGGAGGGCAGCTGGGACTACGAGAGACTCTCTCACACACAACTAAAAGGACACTTGCTAAGGCAATGCTGGCCCACGCCTTTAATCCCAGTACCGGGAGGCAGAGGCAGGAGGATCTCTGAGTTTGAAGCCAGCCTGGTCTACAGGTCGAGTTCCAGGACAGCCAGGACTACAGAGAAACCCTGTTTCGAAAAAGGAAAAACAAACAAACAAGCAAGCAAAAAGGATACCACAGCAAACTACAAGTGGGAACCACAACAGTAGACTTTCTTACACCAGAAATACGCTGGGAAAAGAATTTAAAGTCTTGGTTTAACTCCAATTACTCTTTTCTTTCCTTTTTTCTATATAATTTATTCATTTTTATTTACTTATTTTTATTTATTTGTTTTCCTTGCAAGTATGTATGTGTGAGGCTGTCAGATCTTGGAGTTACAGACAGTTGTTAGCTGCCCTGTGGGTGCTGGGAATTGAACCCCAGTCCTCCAGAAGAGCAGTTGGTGCTCATAACCACTGAGCCATCTCTCCAGCCCCAATTACTCTTTTCAAGGGGTGGGGAGATCCCTACCTAACAAATCCGACTTCCTGCAGGTATTAGTTAATGAAGGACCAAGTAATGGAATTTCAAACAAATCTGATGAGTCAGATACACCACAGAAGCGGTAAGATGTCGGTAGGCACTAGCCACAGAAACCAATGTGGCAGCTCATGTCTGTAATCTTAGCTGCTTGGAAGGCTAAGAGGGCAGGCTCATGAGTCTGAAGCTACCTAGCACCACAGTGGAACAGCAACTCAAAAGCCACACAAAAACAACAAGAAGACAAAAGAAAGAAAACGGGCCTACATGAGTTGGAGGCTACGAACTGTGGCCCAGGGCTTTGCTTGCCTGCCACACAAGACCCTGGGTTTAGTTCCCAGCACTGCAACAACTAGAACACAAATGAAAGATTTTTTTTTTTTGTTTCGTCTTGCTTTGTTTTAGCTAGAATCTCATTCTGTAGCCCAGGTCATCCCAGAACAAACTATCCAGACCAGGCTGGCCACAGATCTTCAGTGGTCCACTGAAACAAAGGTATTTCTATGGAGTAAGCAAATTAGGGAGAGACTCTGTGAAAACAAAAACCAGGCCTTCTTTTTGTTTGGGGGGGGGGGGTTCAAGACAGGGTTATTCTGTGTTAAGCTTTGGAGCCTGTCCTGGATCTTGCTCTGTAGCCCAGGCTGGCCTCGAACTCACAGAGATCCACCTGCCTCTGCCTCTGCCTCCCGAGTGCTGGGACTAAAGGTGTGCAGCGCCACTGCCCTTCTTTCTTTTAAATTTTCCTTCATTCCTGAATGCACTTTGGTTGGATCAAATCCACCCTCACATTCACCCCTCTTAACTCTGTGTCCCCAAGTCCCCTTCCCAACTTTATGTTCTCTGTTTCTCTCACAGTACACCTATGTACTCTCCATCTCCTATGTGTGTGTCTATGTATGTGTGTATGTATGTATGTATGGATGGGTGGATGGATGGATGTGTATACACACACACACACACAAAAAAAAAAAAAAACCTATGGGTCCAATTAATGCTGCTAAGGGCCTTCTAAAACAACATTTTTCTGAGAATTCTCAGACTAAGTTTTTTGTTTTGTTTGTTTGTTTTTTGAGACAAGGTTTCATCTCCATTTGACTATGTAGCCGAGGATGACCCTGAACTCCTGACTTCCTTGCCTCCACTTCTCTTGTGCTTGAATTACTGATGTGCATCCCTACATAAACATCTGGCATATATAGGACTGGCGACAGAACTTTAGGCATCAAACCCAGGGTTTCCTAGGTGCTAGACAAGCATTCTAACAAATGAACTCCATCAGAAGCAAAATATCCTTCTAGAACTGCCAAGTCTTGCTACTGCTTCACTCACGACAGACCACAAGCCAATGTATTGGCTAACTCGGCTCACATTGGGCCGACATGACGCCAAAGTTAATTCTCTCCCTCTCCAGATAACAAAGTCAACTACCAGAGCACACCTGAACTGCATGCACACTTGATCCTCTCATTTATTTTCATATAAAGAGGTACTTATAAGGAAGAGTTAGAGCTCTTTCCTCCATCTTTTAAGTTGGGTAGGGGTTTGTGATAATTATAAAAGTCCTGTTCTATTAATCACAAAAATATCGTGCAAAATTGAGCCATAAGCCGGGCAGTGGTAGCACACACCTTTAATTCCAGCACTTAGGAGGCAGAGACAGGCAGATCTCTATGAATTGGAGGCCAGCCTGGTCTACACAGCAAGTTCCAGGACAGCCAAGGCTACACAGAGAAACCCTGTCTCAAAAAAACCAAAACCAACCAAACAAACAAAAAGTCATAATCACACAGTATTTACAAAAGGAACAAACAAGTTAACACAGCCATTTACCTGAACTGAAGTTTTCAAAGCTGTTAGCCAGTGTCACACAGGTTCAAAACTTTAACTATAAAGCAGTACAAGAAAGATTTTCAGCCAATAAGGAAGTCCATTTCAAGTTGTTGGCAGCTCTCTTATCTCCTTTGATACACCCAATAATCAGGGAGGAAAACAGTCACGGTGGCCAGGCACTGGATAGTGTGGTGGCATGTACCATGGCATTATTCTTTGAACTCTTCCCTATTTTAATACAGATAAACTGAGGCTGTGAGTGCCAACAACTTAGCTCTAATACATAAGACTCCAGAGTTCATGTTTTTAAGCACTATGCTATGCCATTTTTTGTTTTCTGTTTTTTTTTTTTTCTTTTTTTTTTTTTTCAAAACAGGTAGCTTTGGAGCCTGTCTTGGCTGGCACTCACTCTGTAGACCAAGCTGGCTTAGAACTCACAGAGATCCATCTGTCTCTGCCTCCCTAGTGCTGGGATTAAAGGTGTATGCCACCATGGCCTGGCCAGCTATTTTAGTAAATGAATAAAAATCATTTATACAAATGGCTCTGTAATCAAAATGCCAATAGGAAGTAGCTAGTATTAGTTTCTCTGAGGGATCTAATATAATGTCTCAAAAAAACATTTAAAAAAATGAAGCACCACCCTATCATCACCCTTTCCTACCTCGCCTGAGTAAATACATTGCAGTTCCCAGTTCACCTGATAGATAAGGCTTTTCCAGACACCATTGTCTAACTCACAAACGGGTAGCACACCTACAGCTGGAATGACTCTGGACACCTAAACCAAAGCTGGAAACAGTTTCAGAGCAAACACAAAAACCTGAGGGGAAGTGCTGAAGGAACCAGGGCTACACCACAAAATCCCCGAGCCGCCTTTTCTCAAAGCAGCCATCCTTTCCGATTACACAGACTGACAAGGTCCACAGAACTTTCCTTTGGGAACATTCAACATAGAGAGAGGCAAGTTTAGGTCCCACAAGGGCAAATCTACAGAGTGGCTGCCCTCTCAAGACCCAGTTACAAGACATCAATACTTAAGCTTCCTTTTCCACTGGAAAATGACAATGCTGGGGCCGGGCCCGGGGCAGGGGTTGGCGCAGGGGCTAAGTGGTAATACAATTGCCCAGAAAGAGACAGCATTCTCATTTTATTTCACCTTCCCTAAGTACCTTGAAAAACCACATATTCAAGTTCTACATTTTTTTTAAACTCAGTCTTTCTCTGTCTCTCTCTCTCTCTCTGTCTCTCTGTCTCTCTCTCTCTCTCTCTAGTACAGAAAACAAAGTGTTAACCACAAAACTGCATGGAGATAAAACAGTCATAGCTGTACTATATACAACCCAGCAATCACAATTCTCGGTACTTAGCCTTAATGAATTACAAATTTATGTCTACCTACAATCATGTATTAAGCTTGTCACAACTGGGAATCAACGAAGTTTTTGGTAGGAGAGTGAATGAACTCTGGCATATCCCAACTAAAAGGAGACAAAGTATCAAACCATGGAAATACATGCAAGCACCTTAGACACGTCTTGTTTGTCTTGTTCGGTTTAAAAACAATGTGAAGACTATTGCTATTTTATTTTGGCTACAAGACATCCTGGAAAAGTTGAAGGCACAGGGACATTAAAATGTTTAGAGAGGGAAGAACAGGTGAAGAGTTGGGGTTAAAGGCACTCGCCACCACCGCCCAGCTAGGAGGTTCAGCTTTTTGTTTTTAATCATTTATTTAACTTTATTTTATTTTTTGTTTTTGTTTTGGAGCTGAGGATCAAACCCAGGGCCTTGCCTAGCAAGCGCTCTACCACTGAGCTAAATCCCCAACCCTAACTTTATTTCATGTGCATTGGTGTGAAGGTATCAGGTCCCCTGGAACTGAAGTTACAGACAGTTGTGAGCTGCCATGTGGCTGCTGGGAAATGAACCCAGGTCCTCTGGAAGAACAACAACCAGTGCTCTTAACCACTGAGCCATCTCTCCAGCCACAAAGAGGTTCAGTTTTCACAAATCTGTATGCATGGGCCACAGACAGTGAGGAGAGGGTGGGGGTCATCAGCAAGAGCTGATGTAGGACCGCCCAAGTTCCAAGCTAGCCTAAACTGTGTAGCAAGTCCCCATTTCAAACTGAAACAAAACCAAAACAGTACTAGGAATTTACATTCTAATTGGATATAAAGTGAAGAAATACCCCCACACAGTACCACAGCCACTGACATTCCAAACAGATGCACATTTCTACTCGGGCATTAAAAACAACGAAATACACCAGCTGGCCAGGATGGTGCGTGCCTATAATTCCAGCACTTACAGAGGTGGAGGCAGGAGGATCAGGAGTTCAAGATCATCCTTAACGACATAGCAAGTTCTGGGTCAGCTTGGGCTACATGACACTGTCTCAAATGACTAAGATTTAAAACTGCACAGTAGGAAAAATTTAGAAAGTGTGTCAACCTACACACTCTGGCTACTAGTGGGACAGAGAAGGTTACAAGAGCCAAGACTATCACTCGAAAAAACCATCAAATACATTTAATGACTATCTTCACACTTCCACCTTCAGGACAGTGTTTAGTGGTTTACAAGAACACAGCTCTTTGGCTCAGACTTGCTCGGACAGATGAACACAGCGATACTAAGTTTCCTCTGACCTCTGAAGTTGGTTTGTCAGCCTTAGTCAGGAAATTACCTATTTCTCTGAATACAAAGCTAGATTAATTGATCACAACAGGAATGAAAAACAAAAACTATTGCTAAGAAAAATCAATAGCATTTCTTAAATGTTGGGGGGGGGGGACACAAACATTAACCAAAACATTTTGTGTTAGAATCCATTTTTTTTTTTTTAAAGACAGGGTCTCAAATAGCCCAGGCTGGCCTGGAATTTGCTACCTCACTAAGGATAACCTTGACAGCTGATCCTCCTGCCTCTACCTGACAAGTGCTGGGATTACAGGTGTGACCCAACCCAGAGATCCATCTGCAGTAGGCACTCTACCAGCTGAGCTACACCTCAGCCTCGGAACAAGCTGCATTTAAGAAAGAGAAGAAAGTCCTGTCTTTGTTTTTAATCAAATGCATTGCTAAACGGCCATGCGTTCTACTTCCAATGCCAAGAACAATGCATGTAAGGAGGAAGTTCAGCTTGACTTAATCACAATTTATCCATTTACTATTGACAAATATTTCTAAGCTTTATCACTACTGCACTTGAAAAAGAACTGCCAGCATATGCTTACAGAAGTAGGGTCAGGCTGGAGAGCTGGCTCAATAGTTAAGAGCACTGGCTGCTCTTCCAGAGGACCTGGGTTCAATTCCCAGTACCCATATGAGAGCTCACAACTGTCTGTAACTCCAGTTCTAAGGAATCTGACATTCTCACATTCATGCATAAACATAAATAATTTTGTAAAAAAAATAAATAAATGAAAAAGTTAAAAATAAAAAAAAAGTAGGGTTGGTGGGAACAGTAGACAAAACCATGGGCACATTATCCTGCCCCCTCCCCAAAGGTCAGCAACTAAAACACAGACCAGAGCAAGGAAGCAACCCAGGTAACATTCCTTAAACGCCACCAAAGCCTCAACCTTACATATGCCAAGACAGCTGGAAGGAAGGGGTAGGGGATTATGTTTTATCAAGGCAAGATTTCTCGGAATTGTCAACTCTCTGAGAAAAATAAGAATGCCCACAAAGAGGACCTCATGCATATAGCAATGGACGTTTTACCAACATGACGAGAATACCACCAGGTAAAGGTTTCATTTTGAGGGGTAGAGGCGGAACCCAGGGCCTCTACGTGCTCTACCACTGAGCTATATAAAGCTTTGATTATTTTCTAGTTACTTTTATTTTCTATTTTATAGAAATTTTCTATTTGCACCAAATAGTTTAGCATTTTGCTAGCACTAAATTGTATGTATATGTTTGTACCCTAACTCCCATGGTGACTATCTGGAGATAAGATCTTCAGAGAGTAAAAAAAATTGTATGATCTTGTTAAGACTGAACAAGAGTGGAGTGCACGCCTTTAATCCCAGCACTCAGGAGGGAGGCAGAGACAGGGGGATCTCTGTGAGTTCAAGGCCAGCCTGGATGGATTCTAACATTAAATGTTTTGGTTAATGTTTGTGTTTTCCCCCCCTCTAACATTTTAGAAATGCTGGCCTCTTATAAATCAATTTCCAGGAAAACCAGGGCTGTTACACAGAGAAACCTGTAAGGAGTGGGGGTGGCGAGGGGAGGAGGTTTCAGTTATTGAAAACAATTAGAAAGTTTAAGCAATGAGCAGTTTGGGCGGTGCACTCCTGAAATCCTAGCACTCAGGAGGTGGAGGCAGAGGATCCCATTCTGAGACTTATGAAAGAAAAAGAAAGGAAGATGACAATAAATGCCAGCAGCCCCACAATCCTAAAAACAACCTAAACTGGACTTCAGGAGGCTCCAAGCGGCTCATTAAAAACACAAATCTACGTGTCTATTAATATTTTTAAAAAGATTTTGAAATTTATTTGTTTTTTGTTTGTTTGTTTTGTTTTGTTTTTCGAAACAGAGTTTCTCTGTGTAGCTTTGCGCCTTTCCTGGAACTCATTCTTTAGTCCAGACTGGCCTCGAACTCAGAGATCCGCCTGCCTCTGCCTCCCAAGTGCTGGGATTAAAGGCGTGCACCACCCAGCGAAATGAATTTGTTTTATGTGTTTGTGTAATGTCTGCAATATATATATGCATACCTTGTAGGTGCCTGGTACCCAGAGGCTAGAAGAGGGTGTCTAATTCCCTGAACCGAGAGTTACAGAAGGTTGTGAACCACCCCATGTGGATGCTCAGAACTCAAGCAAGAGCTCTTAAGTGCCATCTCTCTAGCACTCCACAACCCCCAAAAGTGGCTTTCAAGGAGCAACCTAACTCAATTCTCAGCCTCCCTCTGATACAGTAATACATGACTACTTATTAGCACATTAAAAAGATTCCAGATGCAAGACAATGGGTCACTCATGATATAAGATTTCTAAGCATTAAAACTTAATTTAACAATATGTAAAGTGTTCAATAAACTTATTTTTGTAGCCAGGTGACATACACCTTTACCTCAATACTTGAGGGGGCAGAGAAAGGTAGATCTCTGGTCTACATAGTGAGTTCTAGGGCAGCCAGAACTACTTAGTGAGATCCTGTCTTGAAAATAAATAAAATTAAAATAAATAAATAAACCCCACTATATTTTTAAGTAAATACTTTGGGGACAATCCATTCCCCTCCCTCAAATTTTTGAGACACTCTCACCATGTATCTCTAGCTGGCTTCAAACTCACAGGTATCCACCTGCTGCTGCCTCCTGAGTGTTGGGATTAAAGGTGTGTGCACCACATCTGGCTTAGTCCCTGTTTTATTATGCACCCAAATATCTTACTATGATCACAAGATCTGGCTGGTATATATATTTGAAACAGGTATATTCTAAAGGGCACCCAGTACCTCAAAACAAAATCTTATCTACTGTAAAGAAGCCAAAATAGACCCCAAGACCAAAGCAATCCAGCCCAAGTGGCTTCAGAATCTCCAGACAGTGTGAAGTCTTCCTATTTTATCTAACCCATCATATATCTTTGTGTGTTTATCTTTACACATGCAAGCACGCAAGTGCATGCACGTACATCCCTATATATGATACACTCACTTATTTATTATCAGAAATGCAACCATCTCATATAAACTTGGAAACCATGTAACTGCTCACTTTCGGTAATGACCACTCTGAAAGACGCCCATAGTTTATTTTGTTACTTCCTCCTGGCACACATAGTATATTGACACAGTTTGGACAGGAACAATTTTATCCACACACTGACAAAGTGTAACGCATTTTCCTTGAGCCAGGTGCAGTGGTTAATGCCTTCGAGGCAGCCCTGGGGAGGCCTCGTGAGGCAGGAGGATGCCACATGCTCAAAGGCAGCCTCCCTTCAGGCCATAACAAGAATTTTCTCCAAGATGTAAAAAAACAAGTAACAACAGAAAAAGAAAAGCATGAGGTAGGGGTACAAACCCTTAACACTTTAAAGGATACTCTCCACCATCGCTGCTACATCCAGCTTGTCGATATCAGGTGAGCCAGGGCAACATTTCTTGAATTCTTTTCGAAGATCAAAAAAGGAATAGAAGCATTCAGGTAGTAATACATTCTGAGGGAGGATAAGGCAGAGGCTGTTAACTAGGTGAACCTGGTCCACATTTCTCTAATAACTAAGAACCTAACAATGGAATGTAGTACATTTACCACAGTTTTTAGAAATATAAAATTCAGTGTGGAATGGCTCCATTTTTAATGCTTGATCATAATACTGAATTAGATCCTGTAGCAATTTCACAAAGTCACCTCAGAGTAATGGAATGGATAACAGTGTTACAGTCCACTGTGCCTTCCAATCAAACCATTTTTGTTTTTCTCTTGTTTTGTTTTGGAGACAGGGTTTCTCTGGGTAGCTTTGGCTGTCTTAGAACTCACTCTGTAAAACAGGCTGGCCTTGAACTCACAGAGATCCGCCTGCCTCTCCCTCCCGAGTGCTGGAATTGTGGCGTGTGCCACCACAAGCCATTTTTAAAAATTTTAATTTAGTTTTATGTGTATATGTGTATTTGCCTGAATGTCACCAGATGTGTGGGTTCTCACAAAGGTCAGAGGAGGTTGTCAGAACCTCTGAGACAGGAGCTGCAGGAACTGATGGTCAGAGGTGAGGGTCAGGAACTGAACAGACCCCTGCTGAGCACTGAACCACCACCACCACCACCACCACCACCACCACCACCCCTATCACACCCTTTCTGAAGCTATGACATATGTGGACTATGGTGCTGTTATTTTTCAGGTCACAGTCGACTTTTTCTAGCTGTTATCATTTTGGACCATCTGTGTTTTCAGGTATCATTTTTTCCCAGATAAATTTAGACTAAGATTAAGTGGTAAGATTGTGCAGTTCTAACTACTGTTGAGTCCCAGTAATATGGACATTTGTTATTAAACATGCCTAGGAGTAGTAAATTCCCTACTCTTTGCAAAAGATTACTTTTGTGCCAAATTACAGTCCCGTATTAAGTTTTTGCCCCTCGTTCTGGCTCTATCTGAGAATTTGAATTAATTTTAAAAATATGCATCACAGGGACTGAAGAGAGGACTCTGGTTAAGGCACTTCTTCAATCCCCAGCACTCACATGGTGACTCAATCACCTGTCTCTTCAGGACTGGGAATCTGACACTCTTCTGACCTCCACAGGCATGCATGCACATGCCACACACAATCCATGTAGGCAAAACACCAATACATATAAAAAATAAAATAAATCTTCAACCAACCAACCACAAGCTGGTCAGGTGGCTCAGTGGGTAAGGAGCTTAAGCCTGATGACGAGTATGATCCCTGAAATCCACATAACAGTGGAAGGAGAGAATGGACTCCAGGTTATCCTGACCTCAACATGTGAATATGGCATGCTAGCAACACACACACACACACACACACACACACACACACACACACACACACACACAGAGTAACAAAACATTTAAAACAAAAAGGCACACAACTAGACAAGGTAGTCAAAGTGCACTAATTCTGGAGGCTGGAGAACTGTGAGACCATGCCCAGCCTGAGTCATACACTAAGACTGTCTCACAAAAGCCAAGGGTGGTAGAGTGCCTGCCTACCATGAGCAAGGTTCAACGCTCAGAGGTTCAATTCCCAGCCACAGATCAAACAGAAGAGGAACTTTAAGTCAAAGCAAAGGAGAAAGTTACCTCCTGTTCTTAGCTCTGAACACCACTCTTGTGGCTAGTAAAGGTCACTGTGCAGATAAATAAATATCACACCACTGGTTAAGGTTTTTTGTTAATTTGTTTAAGACAGAGTCTCCTTGTATTATCCCTGGCTGACCTCAAACTCAGGGTGGGCAAGCCTTGAACTTTCTTTTTCTTTTTCTTTTTAGTTTTTGGAGAAAAGGTCTCTCTCCACAGCCCTGGCAGCCCTGAACTCATGACCAGGTTGGCCTCAAACTCAGAGATCCACCTGCCTCTGCCTCCTGAGTGCTGGGACTGAAGGCGTTCGCCAGGTTAAGTTTTGAACTTCTGACTGACATCCCCTGCCACCTCCCCTGAATGTGCCTCCACACCTAGTTTTATGCAGGCTGGGGGATAAACCCAGAATGCCAGACACATACTCTATTAGCTGAGGTGAATCCTCAGCCCTGAAGGGTAATTCTGGGCTGCTGCTCTTTGTTCGGAACCTACTATATGACCCCAGGCTGGCTTTGAACTCATATCCTGGCTCAGCTTCAAGGGCACTGTTGTTAGAGGTATGGATCATCATTCCTGAATAAAAAATTTTTTTACAAGATAGAATTCAGATTTCCCCCCTTTTTTACATTATTTGCTGGGTAGAGCACACACTTGTCAATGCACGAATGTGGATTCTAGTCATCGTGATTTTCTCATACTGTATCTGAAATCAGCATCATCGAACCGCAGTAACTATGTGAAGCATGAATCCTCACAATGTCCTATGCTCATGATAATCTACAGCACTAACTCACACAACAGGAAAACATCAGTTTAAATCACCATTCCCATCTGAAATACTTAGCACTTTATTTAGTGTTTATAAAGGTATTGACATTACACTAAATTATAAAGCAAAATAAACAAGTTTGTATAGTATAAATGCTATTGAAAAAATAATGCTTCCCCACAGAATTCTAGAGAATATATAGTAATTGAATGTTAAGGAAATTTTTCATCTTTTGTTTTCTGTGTTATTTTCTTTCATGTTTTGCCATTTTGCGTGTAAAGGAATATATATAATTTTTATTACAACACTATTTTTATAGAAATGGCTCAGGAAACTACCATGAATTTCTCTAGAAGTTCTCTCCCCTTCAAAGCAATCCATCTAAAAAATGACAGAATAAATTATGCTGGGCACAGTGGCCCTTACCTGTAACCCAGCACTGAGGAAATAAGGGAGGAGGCTCTTGAGTGAGAGGCCATCTACACTGTATTCATTGACAGGCTAGCCTGGGCTATAACCATCCCAACACCTGGGAGGGGGTAAACTATTGCAAAAAGCTTTTTGCCAATAGTGAAAGAATTAAGGAATTAAGTCTTGGCCCTTCATCTATGACTTGGGGGTTGGAGGGGATCCTCCTTTGTATTTGAGTCAATGACATGGCTATTAGAATACCATTCCATAACATCAACTGGTTACTAGATTCCTACAAAAGGAGTGATCAACCTTCAAGATGGAAGACCTGGGGTTCATCCTACAGACTTCTCAATTATACATTTAACTTACCAGCTTTCCCTACTTTAGAGAAGGAAGACAAAGAAATCTGGGCTAACTGTACCTGCCTTCGTCTATTTCAATCTACCAACTTTCTTAGCCTCACACAATCTTTTCAACCTCAGTACCTTCCTAGTTGCCTCCACAACTAATCAACTGTTAACAGAAACTACATTAGCACAAATCGGCTATATTGGGTGAGTTATCTATGCTATTCACTGTCCTACCAAAATACTCTTCCCAGGAGAGAAACAGTAGATCCAGGGTAAGACTCGATTTTCTTATTGCATGGTCTTTTCCACATGAGAAAAGTCAGTAAAGGTAACCCTACTGATAAAGATTTCAGTGCACCCCTGTAATCCCAGCACACAGATGAGGCAGGGGTACCATGAATTTGAGGCTAGCCAGAGTGGGTTCCAGAGTGAGACTATCTCAAAAAATCCACACATTTACAGAAACAAACAAAAATTTTAAAATTCTGTTTTCAACACTTACTTCAAATCAAAGGGAAGTGATCTAAAATGTTATTTTACTATTACGTTGGTAACTGTTATCTAAGCAATCTTAAACAAAAATATTTAGGTTTAGGAGGTTTATGATTCTCTTTCAAGGATAAAGCATTTCACATAAATTACCACAATGCTGGAAAATACTAGTCTTTTCTACTTTAAGTGACAAAAATTCAAACCTTCTATTAGCTTTGGAGGATACCTATAAAATTCCTGCAATCCCAGACATCTCCATGAAAATTACATGTGTTTTTCAATTGTGGTGAAATACACATAATGCTAAATCTACCGTGTTAACCCCCTTTTCAGCTCCAGCACCAAGCTCCGTGCTCAGCCTCCAGTCTTATTCCTTCCAAGTACAGCAGCGCTCTACAACTGTCACCATCCTTTTGATTCAGAACACATTTCTCTCTCCAAAACGAAAATCTGCACCATTAAACAGTAAATCCCCGCTTGCACGTCTTTAAAAGTAGAATAATTTGGATGCCGTTTTAAAAGGCGCCAGTCAACCCCCAAGTACAGCTGTTTTTTCCAGAAGCCAGAATCAACAGATTTGGATAAACCACCTGGTTGTGTTTTTGTTTCTTTGTTTCCAAATTCCTTAAGTCACCCCACAGAGAACATCCACCTTTCCAGAAGCCCCGCTCTTACCTTCTTGGAAGCCTCGGGATGCAAGATCTGCCTGACATGAAGCTGCCCATCGGTACACAAACAGAAGGAAGTCCCTACCCCAATATTCAGTTCATTGCTCACTGACTGGTTAAACTGTAAAAACAAGAGACACACGAAGGATGCAACGAAAGCAGAATTCACAAGCATGTCAAAGCAGCCAAACTTGAAGATAACCCGAGAAAAATCTTCCCGGGGACTCTGAAGCCGGACAAGGTCAATATCACAAGGACCCCCACGCCCCTTTCCCACGAATCTGCCTCTTTCCCCTAGGCAAGGAAGCTTTCCAGCCCATCTGCAATTTTTTGCTGGGGAGAAGTGGATGTCACCCCCAGCAGCCCTTATATTGAGGATGAGACTGATCAGAGGTCTCTTTTAACAGGTTGCCTTCAGATTACATCATTCCACCGTGCTGCTTTTCAAATGTTTGCCTGTTCCAGGTTTCAGAGACCCGTTTCCAATAAACAAGCGGGGTAAAGAAGAAGCAGAACGCTGTAAGGTGGGTAACACTTCTTAGAAAATCCTCTAGAAATAACTTACTCCTTTAATAGGAAACTCCTGTGCCAGGGCAGAGCCTGGGAGAGCGTTGAGCATACATCGCTGCACAGGTGCTGAGACCCGCCCTATCCCGGATTCTAGCCACCGTCAGCACCGACAGCAGCCTGTTTTTAGGTCACCTCAATTCCAACAGGGGATCCCGCCAGCTCCACGGTGACCCAACAGGCAGCCCCACAGGTTCGTACTCGCAACCCCTCCCTGGGATCCCATCAAGGCACTAAAGAAGTCATGAGGAAGCCGAGCCTTTGGAAACTGAGACTTCAGGCTGAAATCAGGCGGGCGCTCAGGTGCTAGAGCCGGCGCGGCACGATTGATGGTCGGCCCCTCTACACCGCTGGGCTGCAGACCCAGACCCCCCAGGGACTGAGCCTGGAGTTCCGGGAGCCGGCACTCGAGACTTGGCTGGGGTATAACGCGACAGATTCTCCCGCCCAAAGACTCCTCGGGAGGCAACTGGAACTCAGCGCATTTCCATCCCAAGACCCTGGGGGCCGGGAAGCCAAGCACAGCCGCCCCTACAGAGCGGCCCTGCCCGCCCCCAGGCCAGACTCCCACACACAGGGCTGGGAGTCTCGCCACCCCGCCCCAGACCCAGGCGGAGACCGCCCCACGAGGGCGTGGAGCCACGGGGCTGGGCCGGGGCTGGGGGCCGCCGGGCTGGGGGTGGACGGCGTGGCCCGGCCCAAACTGTCACCTGTCGGAGGGCTTGGTCCAGCTGCGGCGCGGAAGACAGGTTTTCGGCGTCTATTTTAGTTTCTTCTTTACAATCCTCCGTCAGTTCCAAGTGATCCGGTCTAACTAGTACTTCGTGCAACTGTCCCACCTCGGGGGGAAGGGGGGGAAGACGAGGGGTCAGTCCCCCTTTTCAGTTTGGAAATTCTTCCTCCTCCCCGGCTTCCCCCGGGCCGCTCGAGGCTTTCCAAGCACTCGGCAGCAGAATCAAGGCTTCCTGGACACCCAGGGACCGGGTCGCGGCTCCCCCGCCCCACCCCCACCCTACGCGGATCAAGTCGCCGAGGCCCTGGAGGGGACCCCAGCGCCCCAAGAACTACAGCCTGGCCCAGGAGTCCCACGACCCGTAGAGAACGCGGCTCGGCAGCGCGGGCCTCTCTACCTGGGCCAGGTTTCGGAAGACTGAAATGGCTCCAAGGTGGTTAGCCAACAGGTTTGCTTTCCTGTGGATTCTCTAGGCCTCGGGGCCCCGCTTCATAAGCGTGCAAACGAACAAAAAAAGAGAGAGAGAAAAGAAACCCTCCATCTCCTCTCCAGCTTCTACAGTAAAGTTCTTGCCCCACTCCTTGTTTGGACCAGAACGTGGTGAAGTACCTTCTTGTTGGCCAAATCCACGACTTTCCATAACAGCAGGATCAGCTCCTTCTCATCCGAACCCAGCTTGGCCCCGGTGGCCCCAGCAGTGATCCCAAAAAGCACCACCAAGTAATCCGGAGACGCCGTCATGACGATGGGTGGGGAGGGGGGAGAGGGGGGTCGGGAGGTGGCGAGGTGGGGTTGGAAGTGAGAACGAGAAAACCTGCGCTAAAACCCTCTTCCAAGAGAAAAAGAAAGCGCCCACCCCCCTCCTCGCGGCCGCCAGGGCAAAAGGCGGTAAGCAGCCACCCAAGCCCACACCTGGCCGGCGCTCCACACCCAGGGCAGGAAGGGGGGTGGAAGGAGGGAGCAGCAGGCCTGCCCTTTCTGGATCCAATTGCTGGTGCGTCGGTGAAAAGAGCCCAGGAGCCCGGCTGCACCCCCGGGAGGCGCGCGCAATGGCTGAAAGCTTTTCTGTTTTGGGATGTGGCTCTACCTGCCCGCCCCTTTCCCCCTCCCCCACGTGGTGCAGGTAAGAGACACCTGGCGGCGCCCGCCCATTGGCTCCTTCAAACCAAGACGTGGCAGCGGGGGGGGGGCCGGGGGAGGGAGAGGAGGGGCGGGAGACAAAGGCTGGATGAATGGGGAGGCCAGGGCTGCCGAGGAGGAGGGGAGGGGCGGGAAAGAGTAGGTTGTCATCTGCAGGGTAGCCAAGGCCAGACCGAGGAAGGGGGGAGGGGGCAAGGGGCGCGCGACGGCGGGGAAGGGTCCCTGCCCCAGGGGACCCGAGGTGAGGGAGCTGGAGGAAAGCCTTGGCGGTGGGGGAAGAAGCTGAAGGGTCGCGCGAGAGGCCAAGGTGCTGGGAGGCAAAAGGAGGCCAGAGGTGAGGCCCAGGGCGCGGCGCCTGGGAGGGACCGGCCTCCGGCCCCCGGGAAGGTGCTGCGTGCAATTGCGGAACCCGGGAGAGCCGCTCCTGAGCCCAGCACACCTTGCAGTGCAAACAGCGGGAGGGAGAAGCCCTGCCCGCCCTGGCCGTCGCGGCGCGGGAGCTGGCGCTCGCTCGCTCGCTCGACCTCGGGACGAGGAGCCGCTCCCCACCAGCCGCAGAACCCGACGCCCGCGGGGCTGGCTGGGCAGGTCCCGGGGCGCAATCCCAGGGCTCACAGCCGCTGAGGGACTCCCGGAGGAAGGGCCCTGCAGCCCCTTCTCTATCCTACACTTTGTTGTCTTCATTGTGCTGGCTGCTAGTTCGAGACCGGAACGCCCTCCAGGACCAAAGCACAGTTAACTGTGATTTGCCTTGGATACGAAATAAAATGCATCTGCCCCGCAGGCCTCATAAAGGTCTTCCTGAATCCGGCCAAACACGCTTTTTGCTAAATTTCCTGCCCTGTCCCCACGCCCTCCACTCCTGCCTCTTGAATTTGTTCTTGGAGTGTGACTTGACCAACTTAGGGCCACCGACTCTTGCGCCACCACCAACTCCACCCCCAGCCCCAGCCCCGGCCACGAGCCACCAAGGTAGGTCATGTTGACATTTTAGCAAAGCACTAGAGGTGTAGTTCCCTCGAGTTTTCTGTTTCACCCCGGCCTATTCTTGGGAACCGGATTCCGTCTGAAATATTACTAGCGCGGGGCCAGCTGTGCGGCCCTGCGTATTCTTGATGTGAAGCGGGGCCGCCACACCCTTGCAACCCCTGGAACCCATCGGTACCCTCCTGGGTATCTTTGTCAGGGGAAACTAGAGACCAGGCTTTCCCAGTGGAAGCCTAGACTCTGAGGAGCAGGGCGAGGAGTCGGAGGCCGGCGACGCGTTTCCCTGTATGATGAGGTGCGGCCGGAGGCGGGTGGCAGGCGGTGCAGGTGGCAGCCGCGTCCGGGAGAGCGGGTGAAGGCCTGGCTCGCACTCCGCCCCCGAGAGGGCGCTGGTACCACCCGGGTCCACCGCTGCCTCTCCTGGGCTTCAAGGACGCCTCGCAGCCCCGCCCTAGCCCGGGAGTCTCTGAGCCAACCTTCTTGTCCCTAAGAGTCGCGGGGGCTGGGACTGGGCGGGGGATCTGGAAAAACCACCCAGATTGCATTGCAGTGGGCGAGGCCGCCTGGAGGAGCCGGTTCCCCCGAGCCGCATCGCCTTGGGGCTCTCTAGACGCGAGTTCTCTGTTGCTCAGCTCTACCCAGAGAGGCAACACCTGGAGAGGGCGCGGGCCTCGGCAGGACGCTTGGCACACCAGGCTGGGAGGCCCGACGGCAGGCAAGCGAATGGTGCGGAAAACGTGATTACAATCGCACCTGAAACGGCTCCGACAGTACTTTGGTTTAGATTCATCCTTTGTATAACGAGTTTCGAAGAACCGAAGGCTTAAAGTCAGCGCTTTTGCTAGGAGATGCAGCAGTAGAAAAGCTAGAATCACGAAACTCGTAGCTGCCCCTCTTTGCAGAGACTTTCCATCCTCCACTTAGGAATGCTAGATTCTCTTTTTCTGACATTAAAAAAATAACTTAGCTTAATTTATCTAACTGGATTTACCTTAACAGAGGTTTTGTTGTTCTTGAATAGATTCTCAGGGCTTTTCACAGCCAGGCATGTACTCAATTTATTGAGTAATTTGAATGAAAAGAGAAAGAAAAGGAAGACATGATCGCTCCCATGAGTGAGTAAAGTTTTTTTTTGTTTTGTTTTTTGTATGTATGAGGGAGAGCATAGCGGGATGCATCTGGAAGGGCCCATAGTGAACATGACTGAGCCAGGCCAAGTGAGGAGGGAACCTGGAGCAACCGCCAAAATGCCAAAAGGGACAAAAAAAGGGGGGGCGGGGGTGGGGGGGGCGGATGTAGCCAAAATAACTGGGTTATATAGGGAAAAGCGGTCCGGCCAGTCACTAGACTGGAGAGTGCAGGGTAGATGATGGGGTATGTCAGCCCGGAAGACCTGTAACAGGGACTGAAAGGTACTGGGAGAACCTGCCTGAGTCAGCTTTGGTATGCTAATATGCGCCCCAGTTCGTCCGGGGTTTGAGACCTAACATCCCAGCCTTTTGGTCGTTGTTATGGCTGAACTTGGGGCATTGTCGGGGACCCAGGGAAGCTGGAATGCTGACCGAGGCCGGGAAGCGGAAGAGGAAGGCGTGCAGGCTGTTTCCCCCACTGCTCGCTGCGCAGGTCTGCAGGTCCACCTGGGGCTAGGGAAGTGCAGGCAGTTTCGGAGCTGTCTGTGGCTGGACCACCTAGGGCCAGCTGCTTTGGGGGCTGTCTAGGATGCAGATTCCGGAGGAACACCTGGGGCCGGCACGTTGTTGCTGTTGACTTGAAACCTGCTGGGACAGATAGACTAAGGAAAGAAAGTAAAATTACGGCGTTGAGGGGAAATTTTTATCTTGGGTGTACACATGAAACTTTCAGGCCCATGGCCCTGGTTACTGGAGAGGAGTCCTAAAACCAGGAAAGGAGAAAGGAGCCCCCCCAGGAATAGGCAGGTGGGAAAACGTAGCAGGTAGGTTGGCAGGGATATCTGGAGTTCCTCTGACCTGTGAGAGATGGATGACCCTCTGAAGCTTACATGCATTTGTTTATTTGCTTTTTGGATACAGGGTTTCTCTGTGTAATAGCTGTGGCTGCCCTGGAACTCACTCTGTAGACCAGCCTGGCCTCGAACCCACAGAGATCCGCTTGCCTCTCCCTCCCAAGAGTGCTGGGATCAAAGGTGTGCACCACCAGCGCCCAGCTTTTTTTTTTTTTTTTTTTTAAATCCAGTCATGTATCATGAGACACAGGTGGTTGATTACTGAGTAGTCAGTTTTGATATATTGATGAGCACATCAGCCCTTTGTCCCAGATTTGATACCTAAAGTAATTGTAATAACATGCACCCACATTTGCAGCTTTGTCTTATGATCTAGGTGTTAATTCATCACTGTAAAGATGAGATTCTCAGCTGACAGTCTACAGAAACAACCTCCCCACCCCCAAAGCAGGGTTTCTCCGGGTACCCCAACTGTCCTGAAACTTGCCTCAAACTCAGATCATCTGCCTCTGCCTGCCTCCCATGTGCTGGGATTAAAGGAGTGTGCCACTATGTGAGGCTAGTTTGAAGAAAATTTAAGTTTCAAACGTTCTATAAAGAATCAGCAGACCAGGTCTATTTTTTCTTTTAAAGGACTTTAAGGAGTTGGGCATGGCAGTACATGCCTGTAATCATGGCATTTGGGAGGAGAGGACCAAGATCAAGGAGTCCGAGCTACAAGAGAGAGACCCTGTCTCCAAAAAAAAAAAAAAGACAAAGCATAAAGGGCAGGCAAATTTCAGTGAAAACTGTAGATTAAATACTGTCGTATCACTTTTAGTTTCACAAATTTAGTATCACTGCTCAGGCAGGAGCACATCCTTGTTTGAAGGAAGTATGAATGAAAACTTTAGGGATAAAGAAAAATGTCTGAAAATTGCTCTCCAAAGATTTAGACAAAATCCTATAGATGTTAACAGATATGTCTAACGAGGGATTTTTTTTTCCCCTGCCCCAATGTTGGGCATCGATCGCAGGGTCTTGCTCTCTCACACATGCTGGGTAAGGCTTGTGGCCTCAGTGCTAGGTCAGGGCATTCTTTGCACTCTTCTCTGTAACTTCTGTAAGGTTGAGATCGCTCGCTCGAATAGCAGACTTACTTTCAGCCCCTCTGGCCCTGCTGCGGCCAGGCAGGTAGAGCAAGGCTCTGTGCCTCCACTGTCTTCCATGATGATGCAATATTTTATTATCATAGAATTAATATATTTTTGTTGCTTTTCTTTAGTGAATAGAATAAAGGTAAAGAAAAAAAAAGAGGTTTTCTTTGGCTTTAGATTTAGTTTTTTATTGGGTGGGAGCATGTTGAGTGTTGAGGACCTGAGCTGGAGTTACAGGTAGTTCTGAGCCACCTGATGTGGGTACTGGGCACTCAGCTCAGCTCCACTGCAAGAACAGCGAGTGCTCTTAAGAGGGCTGAGTCTCTCCAGCCTCCCCGCCCGCCCGCCCCATCACAATCCTTTCATATGCTAAAGTTGCTGTTCAGGGACCATTCCTGGACTGAATAGCTGCCCCCTCTTCATCTCCTGCTCTTTGTCTGCATGCCTGCTGTGTGTGTGTTGCTGGTAATTGAACTTCTTGCTGTTCTACTGGGTTTTATTTGTTTTGAGAAAGGATCCCATATAGCCTAGTGTTGACCTTGCTGCGTACTTGAGGCTGACCTTGAACCTCTTGTCACTTTCAGAGTGGGTGGTCCATGAAGAGACCAGAGGACAGCTACCTTAATGATTCCAATTTCATCTGAAACTCTTTCTTAGAGTTCTCGCTTGCACACAGCTGGCTGTTACCTATACAGGCCTTAGATGTGAACTAGACCAGTTTATAGGAAAGCATAGGTGTCAGGTGGGGAAAGCATGCCTCTCTGGTCTGAAGAACTCACTTGCTAGCCTGTTGTCAGGAGGAGTGGAGTAATGGGAGGAAGATACACCAGAGAAGACGACTGAGCTACCACTCCGCCAAGAGCTGAGAGCTCGGACTTCAGATCATGCATCCAAGGCAAAGATCTGTCTCCAGCCAACTCATCAGAGACGCACCACAGGGGCCAGAAGATTGCCTGTCAAGAAACAATGGAGACAGAAGTCCAGCAACTAGTGACTGAAGTTTTCCTTTCTTTTTTATTCAGACAGGGTTTCTTTCTGTAGCCTTGGCAACTAACTATGTAGCCCAGGCTGGCCTCAAACTCAGAGATCCACCTGCGTCTGCCTCCCAAGTGCTGGAATTAAAGGTGTGCGCCACCTCCGCCCGGCTGTGACTGAGGTTTTCAACCATACAGGAATGGAAGAATGACTGAATGAAGAACTTAGTATTTCACAACAGAAAGCCCCATTATGAATGAGTGTGGCTCTCTGGAAATGTCTATGATGCCCTATGTCATTTACTAGCCAAATCTTTCAGAAGCAAGAGGAACGTGACACCCCACTAAGAAAGGCATGAAGCCCCTGAATAAGAATCTCTCCCAGGTAGGAAATGAGGTTCAGATGTTGAAGACACTCAACCATGTATTTAAGAAATCAAAAGCTGTCATGATTTCTGCAACGGCTCAGATCTGCTTGTACTTCCCTCTACCCAATGCCAGCATGCCTGGAGGAGCAACCCAGCAGGCCCCTATGGAAGTGTTCACAAAGTACTTATGCTCATGGTTGTGCTCATTTGTGAATGTACTAAGAAAAATGGAACTGTACCCCTGAACAAGGGAAACATCATAATAAGTAACTTGCATCTCAGTTTTTAAAATAAAAAGGAAAAAATCTATGTTCTGAGGCTATCAGAAGTCATTGATCCTTCTTAGCTATTCACTGTAGACAATGTAGGAGACCTCATTTTTCTATTCCCTTATCAGATCAAATCTCTGCAATGGGGAGGTAAGAAAAAAATGATAGTCAAGATGACTAAGTAAATTATCATTTTCTATTAATTATACTGTGTATTCCACATTTAAACACACCACTGGCCTGAACCTTTATTATAGCCATTATTATAGACGGTTTATGTAGAAAATATGTTTAGTAGTTGGCCCTGCATCTTGCTGTCTTGTGGTTTGGGCTTGTTCTTTAGTCTCAGAGGGGCTTGGTTTCTTATTGTGAAAATGGGGTGCCAATGATGACATGCACTTCAGAGGCTTTAAGGAAATGGGGACATGTAAAGTGTCTCCTTTAAAAGAATAGACCTAAGAGCCAGGAAGGTGGTACTTAGAAGACTCACTGAGAGGGTGCCATGGCACCCAGAAACTCCTCTCTCCTTGCTCTGGCCATTTGGTACAACTACCCTCTTTCCACCTATTCCTTACAAGTTCCAGAGAGGAAGCTCAGCAGCAAGATTTACCTTTTAAGTCAAGGTCAGGTTGACAGGTGGGACATTTAAAGACTAACCAAAGAGGAGTATGGACCATTGTCTTTGGCTTTCTTTTGCTGTGAAGAAACACCATGACCACGACAACTCTTAGAAGGAAAGCGTTTAATCGAGGGGGCCTCACTTACCATTTCAGAGGTTCGGTCCATCATCATCATCATCATCATCATCATCATCGTCATGGCGGGGAGCACGGTGGCTGGGAGTATGGCAGTATGCAGGGCAGACGTGGTGCTGGAGAGGTGGCTGAAGAGTTCTACACCTAGCAGGCAACAGGAAATGGTCTCGGACACTGGGAGGAACTTCAGCAGAGGAGACCTGAAAGCCCGCCCCCACAGTGACACACTTCCTCCACACCGACCTCAGCAAAGCCACCCCTGATAGTGCCACTCCCTCGGGGGCCATTTTCTTTCAAACCACCACATTCCACTCCCTGTAACAAACCTCCCATGCTCCTGTGAGGAACCCGAATGAAAGTCAGAGAGCGAGAAACAGAAGGGGAGGAGTTAGAAAGAGGAAGGGGACCAGAAGGGGTGTAAGTGATTATGGTCAAAATACACTTTATACATGGATGACATGGATGACAAGGTCGTAATGAAACTCTCTACAATATATTAATACAGACTGATTTTTTATAAAGGAAATGAAGTATTGTCTCTTATTCCTAAGTCTCTGGCTTCCTTGTAGTCAGCTTAGCTACCCCTTTGACTAATAAAGGGCCAAATAAAATCCGGGGACCAGGAAATAGTTTTCCCCTCGCCTGGTGTGTGTGTTTGAAGTATATAAATGTCCTGTTGAAAGAGTACATTTGGCAGAAACTGCTGCTTGAAGACAAGGAAGGTCATTTTTATGATGGGTCTGTATCCACTTCATACAGTGCCTTCAGTGCTTTCTCCCTGGGACTTCTAAGTGACCAAATGTCAGTCACTCATCGAGTACTGTTGGCAGGCTTGTCACCCCAAACGAGATGTTAGGCCCTGGAAACTCAATTGTGAATAAAAACAAATATGGTCCTTGCTCAATGAAGGAGATGAACAAACAGTCACAAAAACAAATGCATGCTGGGCAGTGGTGGCGCACACCTTTAATCCCAGCACTCAGGAGGCAGAGGCAGGCAGATTCTTTGTGAGTTCGAGGCCAGCCTGGGCTACCAAGTGAGTTCCAGGAAAGGCGCAAAGCTACACAGAGAAACCCTGTCTCAAAAAAACAAAAACAAAAAAACAAATGCATAAACAGTACAAGTGCTCTCAGAATCGGGCCCTGGAACTCCACAGCAGTGATGTGCACACTCCTCCAGGGAGACAGAAATGGCATTTGAATTCCAATCCGCTAGTCAAGGTGAAATAACAGGAAGAGCTCTGCCTGCACACCCAGGAGCCAAGGGTGGGTGGGTTCGAAGCATACCAAAGTCGTTCAGGAAAGGCCCTGCGATCTACAGAGGAGAGAGCTTAGGAGTTGCTCTTGACTTGCTGTGTCCAAGTAGTTGCCAAGATACTTGGACCTTCCTTGAGTCTAACTTAACTGATTGTGTGTGTGTGTGTGTGTGTGTGTGTGTGTGTGTGTGTGTGTGTGTGCGCGCGCGCGCGCGCGCGCGCGCGCGCGCGCGCGCATATCCACAACACACCTATGGAGATTTTGGGGGAGTTAGTTCTTTCTTTCTATCTTGGTTGGTTGAGTCCCGGTCTCTCCTCTTACTCTGGGCATACATTCAACTTCTAGCAGGTCTGTCTGTGCTTCCCATCTCACGAGAAGAAAGGCAAGACTACCCTGGTGGTGGCACACGCTGCTAATCCAGCAATCAGGAGGCAGAGGCAGGCAGATCTCGGAGTTTGAGGCCAGCCTGGTCTACAGAGTGAGTTCCAGGATGTCCAGGGCTACACAGAGAAACCCTGTCCTGAAAAAATCAAAGGAAACAAACGGTCTAAAAGGCTAATCTGGAGCCAGCAAGATGGTTTACTGGGTTGATGGACTTGCTGCCCAGTCCGTGTGTAGACAAACTGCAAGACCTCTGCCATGCTCGTGGCGTCAAGGGTATTGGACCTGTGACACTGAGTAAACCAGCTGTGATCCAGTGTGTTGCCAACGAAGACTTGCATCCAAAATTGGTCTGGACATGAGTAACTGAGCAGAGGCTCACAAGCTCTTGTCCTTGGCTCACAGGAAGGTGTGAGTGTTACCTACAAGATGTCCAGTGAGAAAATTATGGAGACCACTTTCTAAAAAGCCCAAGTTAGGGGAGAATCCCAGAGAAGAGGGGAGAAGGGAAGAGGGGTCTTCCCTGTTCTGAGATGCAGGTAATGTCTCAGTACCTGTGTATACTGTTTGTCAAAACACATGAGCACTAAAATACACACAAGACAGCCAACATTCTAGCACATGCCTGTGATCTTAGCACTTAGGAGCTGAGACTGGAGACTCACCGATTTGAAGCCATCTTGGGCTGTATACCATGGACGTATCTCAAAAAAGGGGGCCGCCGAATGGCTCACCAGGTAAAGGCGCTTGCCACTAAGCCTGAAAACTGAGTTTGATCCCCAGAACCACATAATGGAAGGAGAGAACCAGTTCTCACAAGTTATCCCCTGACTTCCACACACATGGTTGCAAGCATCTCCCGACCAAAAAAAAAAAAAAAGTAACAATACATTTTTATTTTTAAAATGTCAATACAACATGATAATATGCACAGAATTGAGATTTGTACATAGGGACTCTAATTTCAGTGATTGTGTTTATCACTACTACACTGTACTGAATGAGAACCTCTTGGAGCAGATTTTTAGAAATTAAAACACTCTCCTGGGGCTGGAGTAGTGGCTTAGTCATTAAGTGCTTGTCAATGCAAGCATGAAGACCTGAGATTGGATCGCTGGCATCTACACCGTGCTGGGAGGTGGACGTGGTGAACACCTTAGGCTCACTGCAAACTCTTCTCAGAGCTGGAGAGGTGGCTGTGTGGCTGAGAGTGTGCTTACCGAACCATAACGACCGAACCATAACGAAGCACCCATAAATAAGCAGTTCATCCCTTGCACATGACCGTCAGCTCTGAGGGAGCTGGAGACAGGAGAACAGGTTGGCTGGCCTCCAGCCTAGCCACGGAAATGCAGGCCGTGGGTTTAAGGAGAGGCCCTGCCTTGAAGGAATAGACAGAATGGTAGAAGAGATGCTTTCCTTAATCTCCTCTGGGCGCACAGAGGCAAGGGAACCCTCACACACAGGTGATTATACTGAAGACACCTATATACATAAACAAATAGATCTTTTTAAAAGATTAATGAAAATATTTCCCTGGGTCAGCTTGGTGTAGCACTCACACGTGACCAATACTAAGTCACAGCAGGAATGCCACAGGAAACCAATTTACTTCTATAGTGATATCACATCTTAAATTCTCTAAAGCACTAGCATAGTATGTCCTCCGATTATTTATTATAGTCAGGAATTGTGAAGAACATTTGAGACACATTATATGACATTCTACAATAACTTTACAAAACCATGTTAGTTAAAATAAACAGTAAATATGTCATCAAAGCTTATGTTTTACAAATTAGGAAGAGTCAAGTATCCATATTCCAACACCCTTGTTTCGCAATAGGCCAAAGAAGAGAGACTGGCCCAGCCAAGAAGACACAGCTCACTGGTCACACTGCTGTGCGCGGTGCTCAGGTCTCAGCTCCCGGCCAGTGCCCTTTCCCTGTTGTGCCCATGGCTACCCAGACAAGGTCCCCTGAGAATACTCTTAAGTTTTCATAATAGGACTTTGAGACATCTTCGTAACTGGTTTTGTTTAAAAGTTGTTCTCTCGATTGAACCAGGGCCAAATAATAGGACTTGAAGGTTACTAAAATTCCTTATATAAATTCACAAAACTGGCAAACAATGTATGATACATACAAAACAAACAAACAAACAAACAAACAAAAACCCCAGATCAAACCTGGGGTCCCACGCTTGCTGAACAGGCGCTCTAGCGCTCTACTAACAGAGACAGCCAGCTCTCTTGATAAGATTGTGATAGACAGCATATTCTTGAGAGATCTTCTTTATTTCAGATTAGGGAATGTAAGTAGGGTTTAGATGTTCAACCTGAGGTTGGCCCCTACCTTCCTCCCCTCCTGCTGTGATTCTGGAGCTATGGCTTAGCACACTGAGAACTCAGAAGAACTCTGGGGAGAGGCAGGAAATGGGGAGGATTGGATGAGCTCCCCCCCCCCCAGATGGGGTTTCTCTGTGTAGCTTTGTGCCTTTCCTGGAACTTGCTTTGGAGACCAGGCTGGCTTCAAACTCACAGAGATCCGTCCGCCTCTGCCTCCCCAGTGCTGGGATTAAAGGCGTGCACCACCACCGCCCAGCAAGCTTTCCTTTTTTAAAATGTTCAGAGATTTACTTATCTGTTTAGTTGTTTGAGATGGGGTCCCACTGTGTAGCCCTGGCTGGCCTAGAACTCTCTATGAAGACCAGACTGGTCTCACCTTCACAGAGATCTGCTGCCTCTGTCACCTGAGTGCTGGGACTAAAGGTGTGCACCACACATGGCTGAGATTTGTTTATTCACTCATCCATTTTACAGGGCTAGGGGATAAACCTGGGGCCTTGTGCATTCTAGCCAAACATTCCTAAAACCCATCTCCTTTTATTAGAAATAAAGTCTTGCCAGGGTGGCCTTAAGCTGAGCTGAGTCCTGAGCTGAAGATATCCTCCTGCCTCCACTTCCAGACCAGCTGAGGCCATAGGCACATGCTGCCACACCTGGCTAGGAAGGCTCCCTGATCCTTTGATGACCCGTATGGCTATTTATTATGTATCCTCACTTTATTACCTCCTCCAACTGGTTATACCTACTTTAATTAGTCAGTGGGGCTGCACTCTTCACCCCAAGGCATGATTCCTGCTGACCAGCAGCCTGCTCGTAGAATTCCTCCATGGCTTGGTCACAGGCTCCATGCTTTTGTGTAAAGCCTTTAGGTCAATGACAGCAACCACCCGGGAGAAGTAGCAGACGGGTCTGGCGAGCTGACTCATCTGTCTTGACTGCCTGTCTCTTCTCTCTACATCCCTGCAACACAGCCCCAGTAATACAAATAAAACTCTTATGGCTTCCTCGTCCATCTTCCCCTTTGATTTTGAGATGAGACCTCACTATGTAGCCCAGGCTAGCCTTATACTCTCAGACCTCCTCCCTTACTCACCTGAATGATGGCATTACAGATATGTACCATATGACAACTGGCGTCAGTAAATATTTCCTTAAGAAATATATACAAATGGGCTCGGAGATAGGAGTGGGAACTTGGTGGCAGAGAGCTTGCCTTCTATGAAGGAGATATTGGGTTTTGTCCCTAGCATTGGAAGGGAAAAAAGGTGGGGAGTAGGGGGGGGGAAATATATACATGAATAAAGGAGTAGTAGCATACACCTTGTGATCCCAGTAATAGAGAGGCTGATGCAGGAGGATTGGGAATTAGAAGCCAATTTCTCTGCAACACAATTAAACCCTGCCACAGATATGTTTGTGTTGTTATGTGTATATGTGTATCTAGACAATAAGCACATGAAGAGACCTAATGTTATTAGTCATTATGGAAATTCCAATAAAAAACAAGGAAGTACTACTTAAACACATTGGGCTGGCTAAGCTTAAAGAACAGACAGTAGGACATGAAGATATTGGACCCTTATACATTGCTGGAAGGATTGTTCAGTGGTAGAGCCGCGCTGGAAACCACTGACAGTTTTTCAAAGGGTTAACAGACTTACCATATGACCTGACTATTGTACTCCCAGGTACAAACCTAAGAAACAGGAAACCAACTGCCCAGTTGACCCGAGCCTGTAATCCCACAAAGCTGAAGTAGGGTAGTCATCACAGCGTGGGCTCAGCCTAGCAGTGCAGAGTTCTAGGCTAGCCAGAGCTACGCAGTAAGACAGGAGGGAGGGAGGGAGGGAGGGAGGGAGGGAGGGAGGGAGGGAGGGAGGGAAGGAAGGAAGGAAGGAAGGAGTATGAAAACACAGGTCTATCCACAGACCTACATAGCAACATCCACACACAACACCCAGAGTTGTTAACTAAGGAGTTGTTAAAATGTGTGAGCCCTCAATGGAGTATTATTTAGCTATGGAAAGGAGTAACAGAGGCTGAGGGTACACTGGGGGTGGAGGGCCTGTCTAGTCTGCATATGCTCACAGGCCCTAGGTTTGATTCCTCAGTACTGGGGAAAAGGAAATCATTTTGTTAAGGCCATGAATTACTGATACATGCTATCACCTGCATCAACTTTGAAAATATGAAATATGTCAACCAGAGAAGCTATTTTTGTATGACTACATGTGTTTGAAATGCCAAGAAGTAGAATTTTTTTTTATTTGTTTTGGTTTTTTTTTTTTTTTTTTTTGGTTTTGGTTTTTCAAGACAGGGTTTCCCTGTGTAACAGCCCTGGCTGTCCTGGAACTTGCTTTGTAGACCAGGCTGGCCTTGAACTCACAGAAATCCACCTGCCTCTGCCTCCCAAGTGCTGGGACTAAAGGTGTGCACCACCACCGCCTCTGGGCTAAACAGCTTACAAAGAATAAATAGCTTATTTATTTATTTTTATCTCTGTGAATATTCCACTTCCAACCCAGTCTACAGAGTGAGTTCCAGGACAGCCATGGCTACACAGAGAAACTGTCTGGAAAAAATAAAATAAATAATAACAACAAGTGTTACCATGGGCTTAGAGGAAAAGAGCAAAGCGCAGGAAATGTCTGATCGTGTTCTAGAATTAGATAATAAAGCTGATATTTAGACTCTGTGATATCCTAAAGGCCACTGAAGAGCATGCTGAAAAAGGACACTTTATAGTGTGTAAACAATGTGTCAGCAAAGCTGATCTAAAATCCAGAGCTTCTTGCACAGCATTAAAACCCTTTCCTCGTATTCCTGTCTAGTAACATAAGACTGTGCGCGACCCTCATCTTTACATGTTGTGTGTATTCAAGCCCCGACGTCCACTTGATGAAGGTGTGAGTGTGATTCTGCAGGAGAGCACTTGTTTGCATGTGAGAGGCCTTGCGTTCAAGCCTGCCTCTACTGCAAAAACAAACAAACCTGAGGCCCTGTAATTAATTCATTGATGTCATCTTCACAGAGTTACACAGCTGACAGTTTGGGGGGGGGGATGAGTGTTTCTCACAGAGGTTACAACCCAGCAGACGCTTGGAGAGACGCAGCGCTCGGCCCAGCCTTCCATCCTCTGAGTAGCGGAAGAGGAAACAGGAGCTGAGATGGCCTGCTAAGTATGTTCATCCTTTCATTGATATTGATCGATGGAGTTTAGCTAAAATTACGCTCAGAGGAAATGCTGCTTCTGCCTCTCTCTATTTTCCTGCCTCCTTAGTTTAGTCAAAAGCTGCAAATAAGACTGATCTAATGGGAATAAAGCAGAAGACCTTTAAAAATTATATTTATGTATTTTGTATGTGTGCATGTGTGCCAGAGCATATGTGTGGTGGAGGTCAGAGGACAACTTTCAGGAATTGGTTCCCCCACCCACCCATGCAGGTCACAGGAACTGAACTCAGGTAATCAGGCTTGGCAGCAAATGCCTTTACCTAAGAAGCCATCTTGCCATCCCTACAGCTCTGTCTTTGACAGACCACAGCCATCTCTGCCCACTCTGGACACCCTGATTTAAAAGCTCAGGGTGGGGTCTAGGGGTGTGGCTAAACAGTAAGGCAGATGCTTAGCATATGTCAGTCCTGGGTTCAATCACCCGCATGCACATGCGCACACATACACACAGTCTCTAGTAGTTACCACGTAAGAACAGCCGGGCTACTCTGGATCACACGTGTGGTATGGAATAGCAGCTTTCAGGCAACAAATGCAACCTGAGTTATTCCATTTTGAGTGTAAGTGCCAAGAAAGGGTGACTCTCCATCTTGCTTACACAAGTAAGCAACCTTCTGTACACAAGGAGGCACACACTGACCATCTGTTTGTGCCAATGAAGAATGACATCTGCAAATCTATCGAGTCGTGGGAGACACGTGACGCACAAGCTTGTCAATCACACCGGATGTAGCCCCTTCCCTGGAGCACCCTAAGACTGCAGTGCAGCAGGCATACTGACTAGTCACCTAGACACTTGTCAATCATCCTCATCTAGGAAAGCCTCACGGTAAAGGAGCCCTACCTCTGCTCCCACCCTCCAGCTCAGTTTCTCCTCCTAGGAGCATCCTGTTAGCTGACTCTCAGGTCTGTTACCCTGACATCTCATACCTGAACATCTCTTATGGGTCAGCTACAGGCTCCTTCTGTACCAGCTCTTGGCTCCAACATCAGGACAGCCTCTGATCTCTTGAAACCTTTAACCCTTTCTCCGACATTCTCTCATCTGCATAGGTATTATTGTGTGAAGGGTAATGTGTGATCTCAAAGTTAATATTAGTAATTAAGATTGGAATACAGGAAACTGTGATTGCCAGTGGCCAGCAATCAAGGGAAAGGGGGCTACATGACAAGCTGCAGCCAACAAAACTGCATAGATCGTCAAGTTACTGTCACTCAATAAATTCTGATGAAAGGCACAGGCATGTTCATCTCTGTTTCTGACATACAAGCAATGCTATGCTCTATTAACTATGCCCTACTTTCTAACAGTTCTAAAGTCAGGTTCTCCTGTTTGGGCCAGTGATGTGGCTCAGCAGGTAAGAGCACTGACCACCAAGCCTGAAACCTGAGTTCCATCTCCGGGTCCCACGTGTTAGAAGGAGAGAACTAGCCGGGCAGTGGTGGCACTCGCCTTTGATCCCAGCACTCAGGAGGCAGAGGTAGATGGATCTCTGAGTTCGAGGCCAGCCTGGGCTACAAAAGAGAGTTCCATGACAGCCAAGGCTACACAGAGAGACCTTGTCTCAAAAAACCAAATCAAACTAAAACAAACAAACAAAAACAAAAAAGGAGAGATCTACCACAGTGTTCCTCCAACTGCCACACATGTTCCATGGTGTGCTCTCCCTTGGGGGGGGGGGAGGGAGAGAGAGAGAATGATTGAATGAATGAATAAATCAATCAATGAATGAATAGTAAGTAATAAAGCCTGAAGCCTCCTGTTTGCATCTACCCATTCAGATTTCTTCCTTTGTTAATTCAGTACTTGATTTCTGCCCAGGGGTTGTACCTAGTGCTGGATGTGTCCATAAATAAAGAAACCATGCTCTTGACAGATTTCATAGTGTCCCACATTAGGTGAAGCATTTCTATTTGATTTAGCACCAGTGTTTTGGAGATTTCTCTGAAAATTTCTTGAGAACATCCCATGCATTTGAATAGGAGTGTTCAAGGATTTGGGAGTCGTGGGGATACAGCTTACTGGTAGACCCCTTGTCAATCAGGTACAGTCCCCAGTATCAGACACACAGAAATATTTCCTATGCAATATTCCATTTGATAGTCAAATCTATTAAAAAGATGGAGAGGCAGGTAGTGTCTTCACTCTACAGATGAGACACGCTGCGTTTGGAGTGATTTCTTCCAGTCCAGACAGCTAGTAAACAACAAAACCTGCTTACAGCCCCACCCCCACCCGCCACGGTGGCTGACTGGCTGTTCCTTCCCAGACAGGAAGTTTGACTTCTTAGAGGGCAGCTGTCTCTGTGTGTAAACAATGATGTAGCAGAGAACTGTTAGGTTTGATCTTTTAAACAGTTTAATAAATCACACTGCGTGTACTATCGATTTTATAAGCAGGCAGCCATCAGGGGGCAAAGCAAGAAAGCCAGCAGATGCGGATGAGAAAACAGGTTTCTGTGAGACTGGTAAGTGCACAGTTAATGAGAACAGCCGTCAGTCCGCAGCCGTCAGCAGTACAGTACATCAGTACAGCCGTGTGGAGTTCCTGATCAACCAGTGCAGGCCACACAAAGCTGGCTACAGAGGAACTTGTCATTCGTCCCAAAGATCATTTCTCTGTGAATGAATTTATCTGAGTCCAGCTCAACCTGCAAAATGCCTGGCCCGTTGGAAACATAAACAGGAATGAAGTCCTGCTCCCAGTGTCAGAGCTCTCCATCTACATTAGGGAAACAAAGGACTAAAGCACACACAGGAAAAAAGGAGCTGTCTGTAGTGGCGCATACCGTGTGACAAAACCTCTCCTGGGGAGAGGCAACTCAACCCAGACAAGGAACCCACAACACAACCAAGTACAGATACCCCCAAGTCCAACTTGGTGAACCATGAGTTTTATTGTGGTTGTTTACAGGAATATGGGTGAGCAGTTACTTATAGGAGCAGAAATTACTTACAGATGGCTGCATCACCAGAGCCCACTCCAGCATGCGCGCTCTCAAACCTGGGAACCTGGAGCACACTGCACAGCCTGCAGGCAGCTCACGAGGTTGGACAGCATCCTTTCCGAGTGCCTCAGTTGGTCTAAACCTCTTCCAGGCAGCTCTGCTCCTTCCTGATTCTTCCAGAGAGCTTGGTCTGGTCTGAGAGTCTTGACAGCTCTGTTCTGGTAGGCTGGTTTCCCAGTGACCCGCACCTTTTTGTTGGTTCTGCTGGCAGGGAGGATCCTAGTGAATCTGGTTAGTTTTGGGGACTTCCTGACTCTATTTTGAGTTGCTTACCTTACTGTTTAAGGAGCTTTCCTGCAGGATGGAATGTTTCACTCTCAGAGGAAACTGTTACATAACACAAACCTTTAATCTCTGCACATGGGAGGCAGAAGCAATCCTCTGACCTCTGCACACAGTTGCACATGCGCGCCCACACATCTTCCCTCCTTTTGTTCTTACAGTACTGGAGATCAACCTAGGACTTTGCATTCCCTAAGCCAGTGGTCGACCACTGGACTGCCTCCTCAGACCTTCAAAAAACTCTGTTTTCCCAGTCCTTCCTTCAATCTAGCGTGCTTCCAGTCTGAGAGCCGCCCAAGCTGCTGGCACAGTCTGGCAGAAGTGATGAATACGAAGAGCTACATGCACAAAGCTGCTCCGTTAGGCCGTCCTCCACGGCGTTCCACACACAGCGTCTCTTCCTTCTCTTGGGTTTTAAGGGAACAGACTATCTCGTCTTGATCTTCCTCTTGCCTTTTGGCAAGGCGTTCTCACGACCAGCTATGGGTTTCTCTTTCATCTCTAACGGCCCATCTCGCTCTGCCCCTTCTCATCCTCTGTCCTGGTGCCAACTGAACCTCACATGTTAATCAGCTCCGAAGCCTGGTCTTCATTGCGGACCCCTTGTTCCTGTGCTAGTTTCCTAGTTCAGAGCCTGCCCTCAGTCCTGGTTTACTGATTTGTTTATTCACTTAGAAACGATTGTTCTTTCTGGGCGTGGAGTCCAAGCTGGCCTCAAACTCGCCATCCTCTTGCCTCAGCCTTCTGAGTGCTAGGATTTAGGAGTATGCACCATTCACTCAGCTCTTCAGTCCTGACCTTAGCAAGATGGAGAGATGGCTCAGTGGTTAAGAGGGGTTCAGTGGTTAAGAGGGCTTGCTACCTTCTGAGGGACCTGTGCCTGGTTCCCAGAACCAGGTTGGGCAGTTCATAACCACCTGTACCTCCAACTTGTGGGGATTCCTCTTCTGGCCCCTGCGGGCATGTAACATCTTTCCCGGACACGTACATATTAATAAAAATAAAAATAAATCTTTTTTAAGGTGTCCTGGATGATATCATGCCCACCAAGCCTGACAACCTGAGTTTGATTTCTGGGCCCCACACAGTGGAAGGAGAGAACTGACTCCCACAAGTTGTCCTTTGACCTCCACGGGAAAACCATGACTCACAAACACACAGACAGATGGCATGTGATGTTCTGGCAGGGCCATGGGTTTGACTCAGCACCTACATGGTGGTTCACAACCATCTGTAACTACAGTCCCAGGAGATCCAACGACACACTCTTCTGACCTTGGCAGGCACCAGGCATGCACATGGAGCACATACATTCAGATAACACATTCACACACAAGAAATAAAATAAGTAAATATTAACAACAACAAAACCCTTACCTCCCACATGTCCCCAGGTTCACTATTTTCTCTGCCTACAATCCCCTTGTAGTCCCCCTCTGGACCACACTAGGTAGAATCCTCCATCATCTAGACTTTCCCTTTGTCCTTCATTCTTTCCACTCAACGTATTACACAAAGTACAAAGCCTTGCGATTCTTTTTAGACACACAATAATGGGCTTCATTATGGAATTTGCATAAATGTTCATAATGATCGGGTTCTCCCCACATGTGCTGTTACTCTTCTGCCCCACCCTCCATCCCCACTCATCTCTTTCCTCTTCCCAACTACCACCGTGAGGAGTTTCGTTAGGGTTGTTTAGAGAGGCGTGCGTGAGGGTTTGTTCACAGTAGCCTGGGCACCGTACCAGTGCCTGCACCACTGAGAAAAACGTCTCTCCTTCTCCTATCAACTGTCAGTTGTGTCCTCGGGTGGGGGCAGGGCCCTGTAAGCCCCTCCCCTTCCATGACGAGGTGTCAAAGGGCCTAGTGCCGTGCAGGTCTGGGGCAAGTCATCTCGATGGCTCTGGGTCCAGGGTCCAGCAGCCTTGCCATACCCAGAAGCCATCATTCCACGTCTCTCTCCTCTCTTCCCCTGGAGTTTATATTTGTTCTCTTGCTTCTTTCAGGATGTCTTATGATCCTTAGAAGAGCTGATACAGATGTCCCATCTGTGGCTGGGCTTTCCACAGTCATTAATTCTCAGTTCTCTCAGCAGTTAGGAATCTCTGCAGTCAGTTACCACTCACCACTACAAAAAGAAGCTTCTCTGACCAGAACTAAAATCAGTACTATTCTATTGGCATAAAGAGAATTATTTAGAAGCCAATATGGCAGTTACATAATGTGTACCTAGCAAAACAACAGCAAAAGCCTTCTCATTGGGGAAAGTCCCAGTCATAGACTTTTGACAATGTTTAGTACCTGTGCTGGTTTGAATAGGAATGGCCCCCACAGACTCATGTATTTGAATGCTTGGCCCCGAGGGGTGGCACTATTAGGAGGTGTGGCTTTGTTGGAATAGGTGTGGCTTTGTTGGAGGAAGTGTGTCACTGTGGAGGCAGGTTTTGAGGTTTCATATATGTTCAAGCTGTGCCTAGTGTGACAGTTCACTTCCTGTTGCCTGTGGATCAAGATGTAGACCTCTCGGCTTCTTATCCAGCACCATGTCTGCCTGAATGGTGTCATGCTTCTCACCATGATGATAATGGACTCTGAAACTGTAAGCCTGCCCCAATTACATGTTTTCCTTTATAAGAGTTGCCATGGTCATGGTCATGGTATGTCTTCATAGCAATGAAAACTCTAAGACAGTACTAGAGTTGAATTCTTGTGGGTTGGGCATCAAATTGAATAAGAAAGTGGTGGTTACACCAATAATGGACTGGCCACTATTGCATCAGTGGACTCATGATGCTTGGCTGGTAGGTATTAAAATCCTGTAATTCTTGTTCTTTATAATTTATACCGAGTACCTCCCTTGTATCTTTGCTTTCTTTTGCCTATAGCAATACTTCACACCATATATCTCAATTGCTCCAAGATCTCCTAACCCAAGTTCCCTGATCGCAGAGTTGCTATCGCAAACTCTCCTCCAGTGACCTAGCTAACATATGTCTTAATTGTGCTAGCCGCATCTCTAACCTCAACCTCTCTAAGTGTCTCTAAGTTAATGTTGAAGCTGACGAAATGGAAGAATTCTGTCTGGGTCTACAGTTTGGTGGCTTCCTGCTGAGTCTCTTTCTCTACCCCTGGGATACTGTGAGATAAATATATGACATAAATTTGTTTGGTCTTTGGATCCATTTCCCAACAAATAGCTCATAAAGTCCCTGGAATCTACCAAGTCTTAAATTTCTTGATAACCAATAAATGACTGGTGGTTGGTAGCCCCTGGCAGCCTCTGGAGTTGTTCACTAGAAAGACCAGAGAACCACTAGAGGGTTGGCAGTTTCAGCCCCATCCTCCAGCCAGTTGGAAGACAGAGAGGGTGAAGGTTGGGTTGAGCAACCTTTTCTTTTTGACTCAAGATCGCACGCTATAGTCTAGGATGGTCTGCCACTCAGCCCAAGCTGGTTTAGAACTCACTCAGGCAGGCCCCAAACTGATGGCAATCCTCCTGACTTAGTTCCCAAGTGCTGTGATTCTAAACATGATCTATTATGTCCAACACTCCCCTTTTATTTGATTTTTTTTAAAAAATCTGCATAGGAACAAAACTTCAGGTCCAAAGCGCCAGCAGCCCTGCGCTTGCTGCCTTTCCCGCCTTCCCCGAGCCGCACGGTGGTGCATCCAGAAGCCAGTGAGGTCACACAGAAATGTCTGGACAGTTTCCAGTTGGATATTCCCTTGTTTGTTGCCTGCCCTGCAATATTGGCATTAAAATTAGTTTGAAGGTAAAAGCCAAAAGAGGAAAAACAAAACAAACAAACAAAACACAGCAAAGACCTGCTTATCCGCTACATTGTTCCCAGAGTTGTTAAGGTCAAAGTCTGGGCCCTCACAGCTCTAATAAAGCAGACTTGGCCACCGGGCCTTAATAGGACAACTGAAGGGATGTGTCATGGGAGAAACAGAGAAATGAGGTTTATTCAATGTGGCTGCACTGGGAAAAGCAACCAACAAAGAGGTCTGGTGACCCCCACATCCCCAATGCACTTGAAAATACCGGCATGAGCTTTGTGTTTAAATAAAGGGCCAGAGGTATGCATAATCACATCCCTGGTCAGTCACTGATCCATTATTGTGTCTCTCCGGAAAAGTGGTGTGGGGGTTGGAATGGAAATGTCCCCACAGGCCCAGGTCTCTGCACACTTGGGTTCCCAGTTGGTGGCGCTGCTTGAGGGATGTCATAGGACCTAGTGAGTGGCCTTGCTGGCGAAGTACTGGGGTACTTGCTGGGGTACTTTGAGAGTTTCTTTCTCAGGTTTCCTTCCTGAAGTCATCTGCCTTTGGTCATGGTGTTTTATCGCAGCAAGAGAAACGTAGCTAATAGAGGTGGTCCACAAGTTGTCAGCCAGTGTGAAATCTCTTCCTGCAAGACAGGTTCCTCTTCTGGCCTGAACCAGCCTTTAGCCTTTCCTGTCCCCCAGCATGAGATTCCTGGAGAAATTCCATTTCCTTGGGTTCCTGTGTTTCAATAGTCCGATAGCCAAGGGAGGGCTATAGGTGACTGCAGAATATTTTCACTCCAGCCAAGACATTTGTAAAACAATGAACCCACGCTGCTGCCACAGTGCCTATCCAGGAAGTGGCCAGGGCAATCGCTACTCCAGATGGGCTTGCAGCGTGGTTTCTGCCGCCAAGGGACCTTTAGTGGTGACTGTTCCTTCTGTCAAATTATCTTGAACAAGTGACAAAAACAAAAGGTTGACTTAGTTTTCTAACATCAGGCATGCGCTTCTGTGACAGTTTTCCTTTCCTTGCCACTGTTTGAATCACCTCTTTTCATACCTTTGCTGGATGCATGAAATGATCTTCTACTTTTCCAGTACCGTCCTCCCAAATCCCTCCGTCCCCTGATCCCATGCGATCAGTCCACCTCTTCTGATTAGCTTCTCCACTCTTGCTGTTGCTCACAGGTCCTGCCCTCTTATGATTACGTGTTGGGCTGCACAGTCTTGAGTTTATGGCACAAATTTGCTCATAATCTCCTGGATCATGCTTACTAAGAACACAGATCTTCCAGGAAGGGTCTGGATGAAGTGGCACTCTAAGTTCTATTTTCTTACCTAGATTACCCAGGATTCCACCATTCCTTGCTAGGAAAGCATGTTTTTCTAGACTCAGACAAAACTGAAAGTGACTTCACACAGAATTGTGGCTCTCTTTTGTATTTTAGGTGAGTGTTTTGGGGTATGCTCTGGAGAAGATTGCTCAGACATGGGTTTAAGCCAATAAAAAGTCTTTATTAGCCACCCAGCAACTACATTGGGTGTTCAGGAATCTAATTGTTGTTTTAATTCAGAAATGAAAACTTTTTTTTCAAGACAGAGTTTCTCTGTGTAGCCCTAGCTGCCTTGAAACTCACTTTGTAGACCTCAAGAGATCTGCCTGCCTCTGCTCCTGTGCTGGGATTAAAGGCATGTGCCACCACCATCCAGCTAAAAACAGAAACGTTTAATATCTTCTAGGTCCTGATTAACCTGTCTGCTTAGTTTGGAAAGCATCAGAAGAGGCATATTTAGTCAAACTATTGGTACTATGCCCACCACGTATTCTCAGGGGCTCGTAATATTGCTGTTACCCAGATAAATTAACCCGTAAGATAGAATAGCATTGGAAGAAGAAGCACCTGGGAAGCTTAGCCCTGGGAAGCACCAGGGTTAAAGGTTTTGGATATTAGACAAGTTTTAGCCCCTAATAGACTCTCTAACGTTAATTTGGGCTATTCCCAGTCACAATCAGTTTCATCAGTCAATGGGCTGACAATCTGGCTAGTTCCTATTCCTGTGTAGTACAGAGGCTGGGTATCTAGGCATAACCAGCAATCCTGGCTGATTTTTGGGTTGGAATGATTAACTGTATCCCTAGGGTCCCTTCCTGTGGCTTAGAATCTGATTCTCCAAGTTTTTCCTGTTTCCCAAAGGCCAGAATCTTTTTTTTTTTTTTTTTTTTTTTTTTTAGATTTATTTATTTATTATGTATACAGTGTTCTGCCTGCATGTATCCCTGCAGGCCCAAAGAGGGAACCAGATCTCATTACAGATGGTTTTCAGCCACCATGTGGTTGCTGGGAATTGAACTTAGGACTTTTGGAAGAACAGCCAGTGCTCTTAACCTCTGAGCCATCTCTCCAGCCCAGACAGAATTTTTTTAAAAGAAAATTTTTAGGAAACCTCAGTTTTACAACACCAGCTTTTGCAATGGAAACTCCTTTGTTTCTGGCAACTAGGGTCCCCGGCCACAGGACATGCATAGAATTGTAAACTCTCTATTCCTATCTCAAAAGATAAACTCCCGGCCAGGCGGTGGTGGCACACACCTTTAATCCCAGCACTCGGGAAGCAGAGCCAGGCAGATCTCTGTGAGTTCGAGGCCAGCCTGGTCTACAGAGTGAGATCCAGGACAGGCATCAAAACTACACACACACACACACACACACACACACACACACACACACACCCTCCCTTGAAAAACCAAACAACCAAACAAACCAACTCCCACATCTTTCCTTTCCCCAGGACAACCAGACAATTACAGTGGGCATCAGTGAGCCAAGGTCAAGGTGACTATGGGTTTGGTCTGTAGTCACAGTAGCCAATTCCTTCCTTGTGTCTGTTTCCTTAGTTCCCAGCTCCAGGCCTGAGGGCAGTGGGAGGGTTGGACCATAACCCTGTAATTTATACCAAACACAAGTCTCAGGATAGGGCAGAGGAACAAGTAGGGAGGGGCTTGCGGGCCCAAGGAAACCTTGATTTCAGTGGGTCTGTAGTCCAGGAGTCAGTCCATTTGGCAGCATCTGTGGTTTCCACGTTCTTGACCTTGGTATGGTAGACCAAGGTAGTGCCAGCTACCTTCACAGCCATAGAGTGGAGAGAACCACATGGAGAGTCCTTTCCAAGTTGGTTTTAGTGCCTCTGTGTCTACCTGCCCGACCCAGACAGTATCACCAGGCTGGAACAAGGGGAAAGTGGTGGTGGACTCTGAGGTCAGCTGGGTCTCTTGGATAGTCCAATGAGTAGCTTTTATGGAGGACTGGCTAGAGAGTTCTGCCAACTGCTGGTATCTGAGCCTGGGAAGCAGTGGGGAGTCTTCTGAACAATCTCATGGCGGGTAGGTCCCTCCCTATGGGGTGCAGCTGGTGAAGTGAAGCAAAGGGAAGGTCTATCCACCCTCCGCAGGACTCTAATGGAGTTTTGTTAGAGTTTCCTTTCACATCCTGTTCATTTCTTTCTATCTGCCCAGAACTCCAAGGCTCTTTTGCACAATGAAGTTTTTAATCTACACCTAAAGTTTTAACTGTTAATTGAGAGATTTTGACTATGAAAGCCTGTCCTGGATCTCATTCTGTAGACCAGGCTGGCCTCAAACTCACTGAGATTTGCCTGCCTCTGCCTCCCGAGTGCTGGGATTAAAGGCGTGCACCACCACCGCCCAGCAACCACAGCAACTCTTATGAAAGAAAACATTTAATTGGGTAGCTTATGGTTCAGAGGTTTATCTTCATGGTGGGACATGGCAGTGTATAGGCAGACATGGTGCTGGAGAGGTGGCTGAGAGTTCTATATCTTGTGCAGGCAACAGGAAGTGGTCTAAGACACTGGGTGTGGCTTCAGCATATATGAGACCTCAAAGCCCGCCTCCATGGTGACACACTTCCTCCAACAAGGACATATCTACTCCAATAAAAGCCACACCTCCTAATAGTGCCACTCACTTTGGGGTCCATGTTCTTTCAAAGCACCACAGACCCCATAGCTAGGGGGAGGCCAAATCAGGGAACCAGTTCCTGGAAGAGCTTTTTAGCTACAATATAAGCAGTTTCAATCCAGATGTGGGAGTTTTTATCCACCTGGAAAAGGTATCTATAACAACTAAAAAGTACTTTTTAGCTCCCATAGAAGGCTAGATCTTGGTGAAGTCAGTTTTCCAGAGTTTGCCAGGGTATTGATCTCTGATTTGGACCCCTTCCTGGGTAAGGGCTCTCTGTTTCTGATTTGCTTGAACACAAACCTGGCATCTGGCTGAGCCTTCTCACATAGGGTATCTAGGCTAGGTTTAAGATACCTTGGTCTGAGCAACTCAGAACGTTTTGTGGACCCCAGATGAGTAGCCTAGTGGAGATCAGTTACCAGACTCCCAGAGTCTCAAGGTCTGGCTCTGGGATCTCAGGACTTTCAGAAACTTTGTGGGGTACTCACAGAGACGACTGCTCAGACATGGGTTTAAGCCAATAGAAAGTCTTTATTAGCTGGCCGGCAGCTACACTGGGTGTTCAGGATCCCAGTGCAGCCCCGAGCCTTTCTCAGGTTTTTTAAGCACAAAAACCATGTCCTGAGTTGACAAACTTCAGTTAATAAGAACACTTAGCCAGGAGCAGAACTACAAAAGCTGAAAAGCAAGGCTAGTGCATCTGAGACTTTCCCAGAACCATGGACTTTGATGGATTTGTTTTAGTTTTAGCAGGCGAAGCTGTCTGTATGCTGAGTTTTACAGACTGATTGGCACTTCCATCGTGGAATCAGTTGTGCTGAGGTCTGAGGGCCTGTTTCAGTGACAGGGTTTGTTTTAATTTATTTATTTAGAAGAGGGCACCGGATCTCATTACAGGTGGTTGTGAGCCACCATGTGGGTGCTGGGAATTGAACTCAGGACCTCCAAAAGAGTAGCCAGTGTTCTTAACCTCTGAGCCATCTCTCCAGCCTGTTTTTTTTTTTTTTTTTTTGTTGTTGTTTTTTAAACTGTTTTTCTGAGTAGCCCTGGCTGTCCTGGAGCTCACTCTCTAGACCAGGCAGGCCTTGAACTCACAAAGATCCACCTGCCTCTGCCTCCTGAGTGCTGAGATTAAGGGTGTGTGCTACTACCACTGCCTGGCTGTTTCCTCCTCTTACTTAAAATTAAATGAATAAATAAATTTTTTTTAAAAAAGGATTCCTGCCCCTGTGTGTGCATGCAGGTACCTTCAGAGTCCAGGAGAGGGAGCCACAGGCAGTTGTGAGCAGCCCAGTAGGTGCTGGGAACTGAAGCTGTCCAGGTCCTCTGTAAGACAGCCCTGCTCTTAACGTCCAAGGTAGCTCTCCCAACCACTCCTAACTTGAATACTATCCCTAGTCACTGAGCACAGGAGTCAAGGGAAACGCGGAGAGGATACATCAGAAGAGCTGACTCAGTCATATAGAAGCGTGCAGTCTTCAGCGGAGTTTAGGTCACTCTGGCTTTCAAGATGGGAACATTTTTGGAAATTTATTCCAGGGAATCCACTTCCTTGTGTTTAATTTTATCTCCTAGAATAAGGCTTAGATACACCCAGTTTCCAGCCTGCCCAGAATGCAGTGAGTCACTCTGGGGGTTGTACAGTTCAGATCATGTCTTCCTCTGTCACACTCAGGGGTGATATATAACGCAACAGGCAAGACCCAGGCGCCAGGGACACAACCTGACTCATTCATTATTTTAATGAGAGATTTTAATGGAGATAATTGTGGATTCACACACAGTTCTAAGCAATTATACTGAGAATTCTCTGTACCTTCTGCCTAGTTTTCCCAAACAGTGTATGTTTATAACCAAGTTATTGAGAAGATGCACTGTTCAAAGTTCCCCAGCTTTTTGTTTGGTTTGGTTTGGTTTTTCAGACAAGGCTTCTCTGTGTAGCCCTGGCTGTCCTGGAACTCACTCTGTAGACCCGGCTGGCCTCGAACTCAGTGATCTGCCTGCCTCTGCCTCCGAGTGCTGGCACTAAGGGCGTGTACCGCCACTGCCCGGCTGAAAGTTCCCCAGTTTTACTTGTGTGAGTGTTGAGATCTATACACTATGGTCACATGGGAAGGTCTGTGTATTCCAGATACTGAACAGTTCCATTAACATCCTTTGCATTGTCCTAAAATAAGCACACCCACCTCCCCTGCTTCACCTCTTCCCATGATACCCAACCCTGGCAGCCACTATTGCCAGTTCAGAAATTTTGTCATAGAGTATGTAAACTTTTTTTTTTTTTTGAGGCTGGGTTTCTGTGTAGCTCTGGCTGTGCTGGAACTTGCTCTATAGACCAGGCTGGCCTCAAACTCAGAGATCTGCCTGTCTCTGCCTCCCGATTGCTGGGTTTAAAGGCATGTGCCACCACCTCCCAGCTAGAGCTTGTAAACTTCTTGGCACTGGCTTTTTGTACTCAGCAAAACTCCCTGGAGAATCGTGAAAATCGCTGCACACCTCGGTGCTCATTTCCTCTTGTCTCTGAGTTCATTTGCCAAAGTCTGTGCTTTCCCATCTCAAGAAACTGACTGTCATAACCCATCCAAGCTTCCATTTGTGGATCTGTTTTTATTTAATTATTATTAAATGGTAGGAAGTTGATAATAGCATTTCAGGGATGATATAAAAATTGAGTGAGCAAGATGTGGTGCTGTGTGCCTGTATATCTGTAAACACCTACACTCAGAAGACCAAGGCAAGAGGATGGAGAGTTCTAGTCCATCTGCTTACTGAGACTGTCTGAGAGCAGCAGCAGCAGCAGCAAGGCTGTGGGACAGTCCACACGTATATAGTCCCAGCACTTGGGAAACGGAGATAGAAGGATTACTACAAGGTTGAGGCTGGCCTGGACTACATAGAGTTCCAGATCAGCCTGGGCTACAAAGTAAGACCTAGTTTAAAAGACAAAACCAAACAATAACAACAACAAAAAACTGTAACAGATCAGATCAAATGAGACAAGCCCGCCCAGCATGCACAGGAGGGTGTTCCTGCAACCACTCAAGGGATGTCTGTCTTTCCTGCTCTGCTTCTTCCGGGTGTATCAAACAGCTCCTGTTCAGAATATTTTTCTGAACTCAAGAGGGGCAGGAATTAGACTCTGGGGCCTCCTGGAGGAAATGGCTTCCCTGAGCACAGAGTCGAGGGGCGTAGTATAAAACATGGTGATAATATTAAGGCTCTTTCCAGTTACCTTCCAAGCTGCTGTGGTGCAGGGTCCTGACAGTTTCTGTGCCATGTGCATGCATAACCAACAAAACTTCACAACCAATCAGCTTCTCAGTTAAGTAAAAAAGGCCTCTAGTTCTGTGTACATTGCCTCTCAGCACTGCCACACATCACATGAGCACGAGAAAGGAACAAGTCAATGGAGGGAGAGTTGGTTCTGAGCTCTCCTTCACCATTGAGTTTGGCTTCCAGAAGAGTTCCCTGGAGACCAGTGACAGCAAGACCTAAAGGTTGAAGAAAACATTTCCAGGAGACCAACTTAAAAGCGGAGTGTTCTACCTATGTGCTTCTCCCTATCAAAGCAGAGGGGCGGGGCGTTCTGCAGCAGTGGGATCGTGTCCAGCTTCCTGCTCTCAGTTACCTAAATTACAGCTGACCCAGGATTCCAATACAGACACAAATGTCCTCTCGTATTAATGCAACAGATATGGGATGGGACTAGAAAGTGTGCATGCATGTGTCCATATCATGTGGTGTGTGTGTGTGTGTGTGTGTGTGTGTGTGTGTGTGTGTGTAATGTGTGTATATGTGTATGTGTGTGATGTGTGTGTATATGAGTTTGTGTGTCTTCTTACTTTTTATTACATTCATTTATAAGGGTGTTGGGGCTGTGTGGAAGTCTGAGGACAACTTGAAGGACATAGTTCTCACTTCTACTGTATCAGGTCCTGAGGACAGAACTCAGGTCATCATGCTTGCCCACGGGCACCCTGTCACCCGCCCCATGTGTTCTTTGTTTTATTTAACTTCCTGAAGCATTATGGTAGTCAACCAGGTTGGGAACCTCTGAGAACCAAGTACGGATTTGTCTCTGGCTCTTGGATTGGTTTGGTTTGACATCTCTTGAGTATTCCCTTCATGAGCTCTTCTGTAAGATCTCTTCCACAAAAGTTTTTCTCTTAGGGCTGGGGGTGTAAGCAGAACACCCCAGCTCATTATAATGCCCTTGCCAAGGGAAGCTCCCCACTCTTCAACGTGTATGAGAACCTGGGTTTGTTCCCAGTACCAGAAAAAAAAAGTTGTGTTCTTCCAGACAGAGTTTCTCTGGGTTGCCCTGGCTGTCCTGAAACTCACTCTGTAAACCAGGCTGGCCTTGAACTCAGAGATCCGCCTGCCTCTGCCTCCCGGGTGCTGGGATTAAAGATGAGAGCCACCACTGCCCAGCTTGTTTTTTCTTTTATGAGTGGTGTTGAGGATGGAGCTCAGAGTCTCACGGATGTCACATAAGCACCTACCACTGAGCCACACTACAGTCCTAAAGGGGATCTGGGGGTGGTTCAGCTGCCTCACGCTCCATGGAATTATGTTGTGTCCTGGTCATCGTCACATTCTCGTTTTGACAGTTTTGAAGCCATTGACTGACAGATGCATTTGGTACGGTGGGCCTGAGATACTCTCAAATGCCCTTTCTTTGAGGGTAGCGTCTTGGAATCTTCAGATTATTCTTTCTCTGGTTCTTCTCCCTCCTTCCCTCCTCTGAGTGCTTTTTTTTTTTTTTTTGGTTTTTTGGAGACAGGGTTTCTCTGTGTAGCTTTGCGTCTTTCCTGGAACTCACTTGGTAGTCCAGGCTGGCCTCAAACTCACAATGATCCACCTGGCTCTGCCTCCCAAATGCTGGGATTAAAGGCGTGCGCCACCACCGCCCGGCATATGAGTGCTTTTTTGTTTGCTTTAAATTTAAGTGGAGTGTGGGCCATACAAGTGCCATAGCATTCATGTGGAGGTCAGGGGTCAATTTTCGGAGTTCTATCTTTGTGCAGCGTGGGTCCTGAGGACCAAACCATGAGCCATCTCTCCAGTTCTGGATTCTCTCTCTCTCTCTCTCTCTCTCTCTCTCTCTCTCTCTCTCTCTCTCTCTCCCCCCCCCCCCCCTTTTCCCTGCCTTATCTACACTCTGTCCTGAAGTGAATTCGACTGAAGAATTTGACTTTAAATCTGATAGGAGCCGCAGAGCTGCCTGCTTGGGTTCTTACCAGGTCCTCAGAAGGAACATTCACACGAGAACTAACTCTCTCCCCGACCCCACCTCCATCAACACCGTTAGCCTGGCTCTCAGCCTCGCTCATTTAACAGGGCCAGCGGTGACACCGTCTGCGGAGCTGCTCTAGAGAAACTTCTAGCAGTCAGTCACCTGTACTACTTCTTACTCCTCATCCACTCCTGAAACTTCTCCGTCTCTGCTTCTCCCCAAGCCCACGGTGCCATCATTCATTCACGCTGGTCACTGCCCCTAACTAGCCTCTGCCTCCGTATTTTACCTCAGAGCTGGAAATGGAACCCAAAGCCACTTGCATGCCAGGGAAGTGCTGCTGCTGAACCTAATCCTTTACACCTCCATTCTTGTCTTCCCCTCCCTCCCTCCCTCCCTCCCCCTCTCCCCACTTTGGAACAGGAACTCTCTAGGTAGCACTGGCTGTCCCGGAACTCTCTATGTAGTCTAGGCTGGCCTTAAACTCACAGAGAACTGCCTGCCCCTGCCTCTGTGGTGCTGGGATTAAAGGTGTGGGCCACTATGCTCAGCTTCCACTCTTGACCCCTTAGAGTTAATATTCCACTGATCACCATTTGTTTTTATTTATTTATTATGTTTATTGTGTGTGCCTGTGTGTACATATGTGTGTGTGTGTCTGTCTGTGTGTGTGAAGGTCAGAGGAAAACTTGTTGGGGTCAGTTCTCTTCTACCCTCTGGATCCCCAGTATTGGACTCAAATCATCAAACTTGGCAGCAAGTGCCTTTACCCAGAGCCAGCTCACCAGCCCTCTTTTGTGTTTTTACACAGGGTTCTTTTATGGCTGTTTCAGATAGCCTAAATGGTATTGTCCAGCCAGAACTTTAATCCCAGCACTCGGGAGGCAGAGGCAGGGGGATCTCCGTGAATTTGAGGCCAGCCTGGTCTACAGAGTGACTGCTAGGACAGTCAGGGCTGTTACACAGAGAAACCTTGTCTTGAAAAACAAACAAACAAAACAAAACAAAAAAAAACAAGCAAATAAAGTTCGCATTCCGAGAGAGCAAAAAGGAGAAAGGAAAGCAGGCAGGCTGCTGAGCCCCTGGAACATGTGGCCGTGAGGCATAGATCTCTCCAGCAGGATGCTTGAGCCAAGGCTAAGTGCTAAGGGGCTCTGGAATAAGGGGTTGGGTTTTATTCTATCGGGAAGCAAAGGCAGTAGAGAGTTCCAGATAGCCTAAATAGTATTCCAGCTCCATAAACTATGTGCTCAATTCACTTTTCATCCCCACCCCCAAGATTCTGGTGATGGAGCTCACTTTGAGACATGGTGTCAGGCAGTCCAGGCTGACCTCAAATGCTGACATTAGTCTAGAAGAACATGAAGTCTTCTCCCAAGAGCTGGAATTACAGGTTTCAACTGGCATACTTGGCTAAAAGTTCGACTTTTTAACATTTGTTTATGGTACTGGGGCTCAAACCTAGGGCCTCAATGTGCTAGGCAAGTTTTCTACCACAGAGCTATGTTCTCTGCTCTTTTTTATTCTTCCTTTTGAGACTGGTTCTCAATAAGTTACGCAAGCTGGCTTTGAACTCACTCTGTAACCCACGTAAGCCTTGAACCAATGATTCTCCTGCCTCAGTTTTCTGAGTAGCTGGCAATTTCTGTCCTATGCGACCAGGCATGGTTTCAATTAAGATAGCTTCTTTTTATAAATTAAAACCTTTTTGAATTGTATATACTCATCGTGCATGATAGTGTCGATTAATGTTTCTTAATCAGTCACTAATTCACACCATATGCTAGATGGCTGGCAGGACTTGGTCTTTCTTGGGCATTGATTTGGAACTGGGGTCAGAGCTCTAAGATTTTAATTATCAGCTTACCGACTGAGGAGAGTTTCTTCACCACTCCCCAGAAAAGTCATCCCTTGCTTTTTACAGGCCACCCCCATGCTCTGTCTGTACTTGCTTCTGGATCCCCTCCAACTTTCCTGGGAGTTTCCCTTGGAAAACTTTCTTCCCTAGGAGGACTCCCCACCCCCACCCCAACTCTGAACAGAAGTCTGAGCTTCCAGGCTCAGAGATTTCTCATGTGTGGCAGCCACACCTTAGTCTCATCTGAGGCGATGCCAGGGCCCGGGGGTCACCCTCTGTCCCATCAGCAGTTGTTAGAAGCCACCTCAGCAGTGCGTTCCTGCTCCGGCCCCACCCTGGCCCCACCCACCAGCTCTGCCTGCCCTTGTTCCCTGTACCTTTCCTGGCCAGCACCTCGCCTTTTTAAAAACTGGCTGTGTGCCTAATTTGGCCTCCAGCGTCTTCGGGGCTGCAAACATCTCACCATCACCAGTGCTGCAATTCCGCCCTCTAGTAGCTGAAGTTGGAAACACACACCTGTCCCTGGAAAGATAGCCCTCCCCTTTCCTAGTACCGCCCTCCTTGTGGTCTGTCATCTGAAGAAGGGTGAAAGCAACTTACTGTCTCTCAGTCCAAAGAGTCCTGGGGACCAAGCTTTCTCTGTGGCACCATGAAGGCCAATTCACATGGTCTTCGCATTCAAGCCGAGGTCTCTACCTCTCTTCTGCCTCGCCGGCTAGGTCCTCCTCTCTTTTATTCTCCACGGCCCTTGTTCATGACAGGAAGAAGCTATTCCAAGGACTGGGCTGAGAATGGTGCTTCTAATAGAAGAGTTTACACTGAATACATCCCAGGGAAACTGGGATGTATACCATAAACCTGTAGGAATTACTGCTTCACATTTTTCATAATCAAAACTCTGTATCCGCTGGGCAGTAGTGGTGCACGCCTTTGATCCCAGCACTCTGGAGGCAGAGGCAGGTAGATCTCTGTCTGTTTGAGGCCAGCCTGGGCTACAAAATGAGTTCCAGGACAGCCAGGGCTACAGAGAAACCCTGTCTCAAAAACAACAACAATAACCAAACAACCAAACACCAAACAAACAAAAACTTTGTATCCTTTACTGTTTGGTTCATAAGCAAGACATTATGAAGCTACACATTAACTAAATGTGATAGCCAACCAGGAGACACATTTTTAACTGACGAGGAAATATCCACCTGGAATGTACCTGCCTCCATCCGGTAAACTGAGATGCTAGGCGGAATAGAAATGTAACAGGAGAAAGCTGGCGGAGCACCAGGGTTCCTCTCCTGAGTTCCTGACCCTGGCACAATGTGATGAGGCCTCAGGCTTGTGCCCCACACCTCTGTCGGTCACTGCTTCCTCTGAAACTGGAAGCCAAAAGCCACCCTTCCTTCCATAAGCTGCTTCAGCTGGAGATGTTGCCACAGCAATGAGAAAGCATCCTAAACATTAAGCAGAAATTCAAATGAAGTCGTGATTAAAAAGCTGGCAGATTAAAAAGCTGGCAGTGGTTGTGCACACCTTTATTCCTAACACTCGGGAGACAGAGACAGGTGATCTCTGAGTTCCAAGCCAGCTTGGTCTACAAGTTACAGAACAGCCAGGGCTACACAGAGAACACCCCCACCACCCTGCAGAGTAAGTTGGCCATCTCTGTATAATTAAAGTGTTTTGTGTGACTGTGTTTGTATTCTATGTGCATGTCTGGTGTCTGTGGAAGCCAGAAGGTTTCAGATCCTCAGGAACTGAGGTTAGAGTTGGCTGTGAGCTAGCAGTGAGTGATGGGAACTGAACCCAAGTCTTCTGTGGAAGTAGAGTTGAGTACTCTTAACAGCTATGTCATCCATCCAGATCAACTCTATGATATCTTTTTAAACAAGCATATTATTAAAAAAGAAAAAAATCCATTTCAATAAACCCATTTGGAAAAAGTTTCTTTTTCTCCAAAAAATGTCTAGTTTTTGATATTTATTCATTGGCAAAAGAGCTTCACTAAAGAAAGATAGTTCTTTTTATGTTGTGTTTTTGAGACAGGTTTCTCTGTGTAGCCCTGACCTTCCTAGAACTCACTGTGTAGAGCAGACTGCCTCGGCCTCCCAAATGCTGGGATTAAAGGCATGCAGTACCATTGCCTGGCTGGAAGAGTTCTTTTAAAGCTTAGAATGTTATAAAATAAGATCTGGCATAGGAGTTACTCATTTCAGAGTGCTTGCCCAGAATATATGAAGTGCTGCATTCAGTATCCAGCACCACAGACTGGGTGTGATGTCCTTACCACTCAGAAGGTGGTGGCAGGAGGGTCATAAGTTCAAAGTCATCCTTGGCTGTATGTTGAGTTTGAGAGCTGGGTTGTTACATGAAACCCTATCTGAATTTTAAAAAGATTTAAAATAATGTTAATTCTTTAACATATTTAAAAACTGTATTTTTGGGGGGCTGAGGAGATAGTTCAGTAAGTGCTTGCCATGCAAGTGTGGGGCCTGAATTTGATCCTCAGTGTGTGTGTGTGTGTGTGTGTGTGTGTGTGTGTGTGTGTGTGTGTGTATGTGTGTAATTTGTTGTAATATTGCAATGAAAAGTTGGGCATGCTGGTGTACATCCGTAATCCTAATCCTAGGATTTGGGAGGTAAAGGCAGAAGGATTGCTTCTGATTTGGAGTCAAGGCCCAAAAGACACCTTCAAAGATTTCTTACAAAGGCTGTTTTCAGCAGTAAATAAAATGATGCCAAATTCAGATGCTAGACAGATAATAACTGGATCTTTGGCTTTTGAGAACACCAGTGCAGCATGCAAAAGGGTAATCAGGCTGTTAAAGGCAAGATCAGCACCCTTGGAGGAATGGATCCAGGATACAATTAATATTGAATCTCATGACCATGATGATACTTGGATAGGAGAGGTGATTTCAAGAGGTTTGAAGAAAAATAATATTGTCAGATGCTTTAATGGCGGTAAACAAGGTCACCTAAAAAGGGACTGTAAACAGGGAGTTCCTCAAAACAATGTTCTACAAGGAACAATGGTAACAGAATGCCCCTCCCTTCTGGATTATGCAGAAGTTGTGGTAAAGGCAAACATTGGACTAATGAATGTGGATCAACAAGGGGCAGGCAAGGTAATCCTTTGCCTTTGCTGTTGGGAAACTCCTTGAGGGGCCTCTGGCAGGCCCCCATGGCAAATCCAGTTCAGTCCTTTTTTGTCATCGTAGAAGAAACCCCTTCTCAGAGCAATTAAATAACCAAATGCATATTGGAATAAACCAGGCTGCTTGGGGTGATAGAATAGCTATACCAGAAAGAACAGAAAATTCAGGAGAAACTATAAAGCAATTTTTTTGGCAAACTTCTATAAAGGAACAAAGAACAAAATTAGAAATACAAATAAATGACATTCTCAAGGAGGGTCTTGTAGACATAGGTGTGGATGTCACAATAATTGCACCAGAATTTTGGTATCCAAATTGGCCTCTTCAGGAGGTAAATGTTCAGCTGTTAGGGACTGGAACATTATCTCAAGTAAAACAGAGCACACGATGGGTCGAATGTATAGGGCTAGAAGGACAGAGAGGAAAATTAAAGCCATATGTGGCTAATATAGCTATGAACTTATGGGGCCATGGTCTATTACAACAATGGAATACCCAGATTAACATTGCTCCAACCTCAGAAACCATAAACTAACACATATTTCTGAGAGTAATATTAAGAGATATTATAAAGAACAGTCACTGGCCATCCAGATTGTATAAGAACAGAGCACAGCAACTGCTGATCTTTCAGAGACACCAACAGCTCTACCTTTAAAATGGTTAACAGACAAGCCTGTATGGGTTCAGCAATGGCCTTTAACAACAGAGAAACTCCAGGCTTTAGAAGAGTTGGTACAAGAGCAGTTAAACGCTCAGCATATTGAAGAATCAACCAGCCCTTGGAATTCTCCTGTATTTGTTATTAAAAAGAAGTCTGGTAAGTGGAGACTGGTAACAGACCTAAGAGCAATTAACAAGGTAACTCAACCAATGGGCTCTCTACAATCTGAAATTCCTTTGCCTATTCTGTTACCTAAATGATGGCCTCTTATAGTTATTGATTTAAAAGACTGTTTCTTCTCAATACCCTTACAAGAAAAAGACAGAGAAATATTTCCTTTCACAGTGCCTACTTATAATATTTCTCAACTGGTTAAAAGATTTAAATGGAGGGTCTTCCCACAGGGAATGTTGAATAGCCCAACCCTGTGCCAATATTTTGTACAACAGCCACTGGAAGTTGTACATAAAAAATTTTCTAAATCTATAATTTATCATTGCATGGACAATATTTTACTAGCTGATTCAAATGCAGATACTTTAAAAAGAATGTTTGAAGAAGTAAAGAAAATTTTGCCTTGTTGGGGATTATAAATTGCTCCTGAAAAAATACAAAGAGGAGATTTTATTAATTATTTAGGATATAAAATAGGTCTACAAAAAATTAGACCCCAAAAGGTGCAAATTAGGAGAGATCAATTATGGACTCTTAATGACTTTCAAAGTTTATTTGGAAACATTTCTCATCTATGGACTATTGTGATAAAAAAATGATGAACTGAGTAATTTGTTCAAAACCTTACTAGATGACAAGGACTTAAATAGTCCAAGAGAATTATCAGATGAAGCTGAGAGAGAATTGGCTTTGGTGGAAATGAAATTACAGGAAGGACATGTGGATCATGTTGATTCAATGTTTGATTGCATTTTGGTTAGTCTATCCTCTAAGCATTCTCCTACAGGAATTTTAATGCACAGGGAAGATATTATATTGGAATGGATATTTCTATCAAATAAACAGTAAAAAATTAAAAAAAAACTTATGTGGAAAAGATCACTGACTTGATTTTAAAAGGAAAATTGAGACTTTGTCAATTAGCAGGAATAGACCCAGGAGAAATTGTGGTACCTTTAACTAAGGATGAAATTGATAAATTGTAGGCAGAAAGTGAACTTGCAGTAATTTTTTGGGAGAGATTAACAGATATCCCAAAAGTGATAGAATTCAACCTATAAAGAGAGCTGACTGGATTCTGCCTCGTATTGTATGGAAAACACCCATATCTGGAGCCCTTACATTTTATACAGATGCAAACAAACAAGGAAAGGCAGGTTACAAATCAGAAAATTTAAGTAAAGTGGTTCAAAGTCCTTGTAATTTGGTTTAAAAAAAATTAGAATGGTATGCTACTCTGATGGTATTAATGGATTTTTTTGGAACCTCTCAACATCGTTACTGACTCTCAGTATGCTGAAAGAGTGGTATTACATATCGAGACTGCAGAATTTATCCCTGATAAGTCAGAATTAACTTGTTATTTATTTAATTACAAGATATAATCAGGAATAGGAAGCATCCCTTATATATAACTCACATCCGATCCCATACGGGTCTGCCAGGCCCTCTAGCACAAGGTAATGACAAGACTGATAAACTATTAATAGGAAATGTGTTGGAGAACTCAGAATTGCATGAAAAAATCATGTCAATACTAAGGGTTTTAAAAAACTGATTTTTCTGTAACCTGGCAACAAGCCAAAGAAATTGTTAGGAAATATTCTACTTGTTTTTTTTCATAATCAGATTCCACTACCAGCAGGGTGTAACCCAAAGGGCACTCAGAGGAGTAAAATCTGGCAGTTGGATGTGTTTCACTTTGCAGAATTTGAAAAATTGAAATATGTACACCACACCATTGATACCTATTCAGGATTTCAATGGGCATCTGCTATGCATTCTGAAAAAGCTGATTTGGTAATCACACATTTGCTAGAAGTTATGGCCATCATGGGTATACCTGCACAAATTAAAACTGATAATGATCCAGCATATGTCTCTGGTAAAATGAAACAGTTTTTTGCTTATTACAATATAAAACATATTACAGGTATACCACACAATCCTACAGGCCAAGCAGTCATAGAAATATCATTGGATATATAGTACTAATTAATTCTAGAAAAAAGGCTTCATCTAGCTGCCTGTACATGTTTTTGTATTTGAGTCTCTATCAGTTTTCTACAGGGAATCATGACCACACCTTACAGAAAATTTGAAGTCTCCAAAAAAGATAATGGGCCCCACAATGATGATTCCACATGGACAATAATAATACCACTAAGCCAATGAGCATCACCCAAAGATCAGCTTTGGTCTACAAACTGCTCAGGACAATTTCGAGATGGCTTGATGCAATGATCCAGCCTCACAGATTACTTGAGAAAGTATTTGAGATAAGCCTTGCACTTTTGCATTAGGCAGAGACTGGACAACAAATAATACAGCTACCTCTCCCAGGACTTGATAATTAACCCCAAAATTTTCTTTTCAGGATCCCCTAAAGATGCCTTCACCCCCAAACAGCAGGAAATAATTTTAAGAAAATGACACCACATTCCCAAGAGGTGGGGTGGGTGGTTTTTGGTTTATCAATGGGTTTTGGATAATTGTCATTGTTTAGGATAGTTGGTTACAAGTTGTTATTGTTAATGGTCAAGAAAAAGGCTAAACAAAGGAGATTAGATTTAAGGTTCTTGTTTGAAAAAATAGGCTATAGATAAGAGATAGATTAATGAATCTACTCTGAAAAAAAGATATAGAATAAAGGGTAGATTATTGAATCTACTCTGAAAAGAAGAGAGGATATAGATATGATATAGATAAAAAGTTGATTATTGAGTCAACTTTGAGAAGGCAACTACTAGTTTTTAATATTTTACATTGGATTGGATTTTTGTATATTGTATACAAATTATGTGTATTGCTACAAATTTGAGATTGATTTTATTAGAATATATCGGACACCTATTTCTAATCTTGTTGAAAGTATTGTATTTATACAGTTCCCTTAACAATGCAATGCAACTTGCTAATCCTTGAAAGTTATTATTACCAACTATTAGGATATAAAGAAATGGAAGTTAATAGTCATTACAATCAAACTTGTAGTCATATTAGGTATGTTTTCAAGGTCAAGCAGAGATATATTTTAGGTAGACAGGTCATCCTCAAACACTTCAGAGATCTACAGAATATGGCATTTAAGATGTTTAATAATATAGACTATGAGACATGTCTGCTCCTGGCAGCACCAATCTACTTCAGAGAAAATGATGGGCATTGAAGAAACTCTACAAGGGGCAGGTCAGAATATTAACACCCATATCACCCCATCCAAGGCTGAGGGAATCTCTTAGAAGAGAAGCTGAAAAACAACGTACATTGGGGAGGATGGGGAGGAGGTTTGTGAAATGCTTTTTCATGGGCATGGCATGGCCATGTCACTCATGAATGTGTAGTAGCTGTAGTTGCATGCACAGTGCCTGCACAAGGCTGAACCTGTAAACATTCAGTCATAGGTGGGGGAAGGCTCATGATGCCCAGCCTCACCCAGGGGAGCTATTGGCAATTAAGGACTGCTGGGGAAATACATTGTCTTCAGTGATGTAATCACTGATGAATAGTGGATATCGCCATGCCCATCCCCACTGGAGAGGCTCTGGTTAAACCCAATGAGTCACAAAACAAAAATACAAAGATAAGAAAATGGGATGGACATGGTGGTTTGTGGTGGGGATGGGAAGACGATAAAAGAATGGGGTGTATATGAAATTGTCCAAGAATAAATAGATTTTTTTAAAGATTAAAAGATTTAAAAGATTATTTACTTATTATGCATACAGCGTTCTGTCTGCATGTATGCCTACACACCAGAAGAGGGCACCAGATCTCATTACAGATGGTTGTGAGCCACCATGTGGTTGCTGGGAACCTAACTGAGGACCTCTGGAAGAGTAGCCAGTGCTCTTAACCTCTGAGCCATCTCTCCATCCTGAAATAAATAGATTTTTGAAAGCTCCATGTTTCTGAGAATCTTGAAGCTCTGATCCTGAGGTCCAAATGGTCCAGTACTTTCACCAGGCCTCACTGTTTGAGAACATGTGTGTGTGAGGTACAGCAGCCACCTAAGATTCATCAGAACCCACAGTTGATGCTGTTGAAAGGCTTTCAGACAGATAACTCTAAAGTAAGGAGCAAACCCGTGAGAAGTAGGATGCCAGTCTACCTGTTACAGAACACATTGGGTGTTTCTGTCGGAAAGGACACGTGCAAAACCTTCCCTTATAGGAATTACTCTACTAAGCACCCTCACCTCAGCTGCCCCAGAACCCAGTCCTTCCCGCCATCCTATGTTTTAATTTTCATAGACACTCAAATTGTACCATCTTAAAAAATGTTGGTTTTTTTTTGTTTTTTTTTTTTGGCGTATGAAGGTTTTGCCTACGTGTATGCATGTGCATCCCATGCATACCTGGTGCCCTTGGATGCCATAAGAGGGTACCAAATCCCTAGGAACTGGAGACATAGCAGGTTGTGAGCCAACATGTGGGTGTTGGGACCTTAACTCGGTCCACTGGAGAGCAACATGTGCTCCTGACTACTGCGCCAGTTTTCAGCCTCCCAAACCATATCTTTTTAAGTACACAATTTGATTTCTTTTTAAATGTGGCTAGTCAAAACAGAGAACATCACCACTTCATGAGACCCGAGGCACAAGGGTCTGAACTGTGACAATTCAGCCCTGGTGTGAGACCAGAAGCACAAGGGTCTGAACTGTGACATTTCAGCCCTGGTGTGAGTCCAGAGACACAAGGGTCTGAACTGTGACACTTCAGCCCTGGTGTGAGTCCAGAGACACAAGGGTCTGAACTGTGACACTTCAGCCCTGGTGTGAGACCCGAGGCACAAGGGTCTGAACTGTGACATGTCAGCCCTGGTGTGAGACCCGAGGCACAAGGGTCTGAACTGTGACATGTCAGCCCTGGTGTGAGACCAGAAGCACAAGGGTCTGAATTGTGACATGTCAGCCCTGGTGTGAGTCCAGAGACACAAGGGTGTGAACTGTGACACTTCAGCCCTGGTGTGAGTCCAGAGACACAAGGGTCTGAACTGTGACATGTCAGCCCTGGTGTGAGTCCAGAGGCACAAGGGCCTGAACTGTGACACTGGCGCACTTGTCTCCTCCTCATTCTGCATTCTCATGAAGTTTCATCCATGGCCAGACCTGTAATTACTGGTGCACAGTGACTCCTAAGTACTCACTCCTAAGCTCTGGACTGGTCGTGCAGACATACTCCCCCGAAGGCACCACATCATTTTTTCCCAGCCCTGGTCCTTGCCTACCTGCCTTATCATAGTCATCATCACCCCCCTAGTGATTTGTGACTGTAGACGTTGCTACTGTCTCCTCAGTTCCCACAGCCGGTGGGTACTAAGCCTGTGATTACCTTTTATTATCTCTGTCCTCCCCCTTTCTGAGTTGATAGTTATGGTCTCTCTCATCGAGAGAGAGAGAGAGAGAGAGAGAGAGAGAGAGAGAGAGAGAGAGAGAGAGAGAGAGAGAAGTTCAGGGCTTGTATATGCTGGATAAACAATCTACCCCTGAAGTACATCCCCAGGTATGATGATGCAAGGAATCCTAGCACGAGGGAGGCTGAGGCAGGAGGATAACTATGGACTGGAAGTCAGCCTGCCTATATAACAAAAATCACATTCAAAATGAAAAAAGGAGGGGGGAAGAGAAGAATATGAATTTCTAACATTTGGGGCTGGGCATGGTGGCACATTCTTTTAATCCTAGTACTCAGGAGGCAGAGGCAGGCAGACCTTTGTGAGTTTGAGGACAGCTTGATCAACATAGCATGTTCTAGGCCAATCAGAGCCTAGAGATTAATACAATAATGATAAGAAATATCATTAATAGCTGGGCGGTGGTGGCGCACGCCTTTAATCCCAGCACTCGGGAGGCAGAGGCAGGCAGATCTCTGTGAGTTCGAGGCCAGCCTGGTCTCCAAAGCGAGTTCCAGGAAAGGCGCAAAGCTACACAGAGAAACCCTGTCTCGAAAAACCAAAAAAAAAAAATCATTAATATAATAACTAATAACATTAATAATAATAATAATAATAATAATGATAATAATAATAAAATCTAATATTTGAGTCAGAGGTGCTGGGGAGATAGGTCAACTGGTGAGGTGCTGGAGACACAGCCTGAAGCCCTGAGCTTGAGCTCTAGGACCCACATGGAGACAGGCTGGGTTGGTGGCCCATGCATGTGATCCTAGCCCCAGGCTCAGGGTCAGACACAGGAAGTTTCCAGGGCTTGATGGCTAGCCAGTCCAACCTACTTGATTAGATTTAGGATCGTGAGAGACCCTGTCTCAAGAAAACACTAGATAGACAGTGTTATTTGTTATTAAGTGGCACAATGTTATTTATTAAGTGGCGCTCTTTACTGTACAAGAGAAGACATGAGGCACAACAAAACCCACTCTAAGAGTTTATTGAGGGAAGGAAACAGAAGGGGGTGCTTAGGCCTAAGAATGACTGTGGAGGAAGAGAGGGAAGGAATAGGTGGAACCTGCTTTTATAGGTCCCCCTCCTGTGCATGCACATATGTGTTTATGTAGCTGCGCCATGCATGGGCACAGATGATGTGATCTGTGCATGGATTATGTAGGATGAAAGGCCCTAGGATGACTAAACATCTTGTCTGGCTACTGAACCACACACGCACAGTCATGTAGCTGGGGGAGGGAGGGGCTAGGAATTCTAACAGACAGATCCTGTGCAATGACACCCAAAGTTATCCTTGACCTCCACAGGCAAGTGAGCACACACACACACACACACACACACACACACACACACACACACCAAAAATAAAACCAAACAATTCTAACAGAAAGAAAGGAAAAAAGAAAGAGAAGTGGAATTTTTTTTTTCATTAAAAAGTGAAAGCATGCTCTTGATCCATGAAATACTTTGTGAGTAGGTTAACACACAAGACAGGCATGTTTGGCATTCCTTGCTTGCACACACCCAAACAAGCATTTTCAAAAGTTGGTGAAAGACTTTCACTGTGGATAGCTGAATGATGTATGCATTTGTAACGCTTAGTTTAATTTCAGAAATTACTGACCAGCAGAGCAGGGATTAGCAGAGCAACAAAACAAACAAACAAAAATGAAAGCAAAGAAGTCCAGACTGTGAAAGGCTCTGCCCAGATGTGTTCGCAATGCTCAAATCCAAAGCTTTGGCTTCGCAACTCTCCACCTTCGAAGCCACCAGACTGGCTTTTCTGGTGGCAGGCTTTGTTCAGATGAGTGACAGTTGTTGATCCATCTGGTTGGACAAAATCTCCTTTGAATTTTTGGGATCGTGGCCCTATTCTTTAACTCTTTAACTCCCATCCATCTCAGCTGGTTTCGTCGGGGCGCTGCTCTGCAGGGTCTCTCCCGTACCTCTCTCTGCCCTTGCTTGCCATGCTTTCCCAAGGCAGAATTCTGTGCCAGTTTTCCTAGAAAAAGAGTTTGGGAGATAAATAAGTAATATTTCTCGGGAATAAGAAATAAACAGAGCAAACTTTGTGTTTCAACTGCCCTGGGTGAGATATTAATGAGTGTGACAAATCTTTTTTTTTTTTCTTTTTTAATTTGGTTTTCAAGACAAGACAAGGTTTCTCTGTGTAGCCCTGGCTGTCCTGCAACTCACTCTGTCTGGTCTTGAATTTACAGAGATCCTCCTGCCTTTGCCTCCCAAATGCTGGGATTAAAGGTGTGCACCACCACGGATTGAGTGAGGCAAACCTTAACAAACAAGTGTAAATTGTTTGTTGGGAATTTGCTTGTTAAGGGTACACAGGACATGGAAATATTCATAATGGTCAAATGGTAGAAACAACCCACATTGAAAAAAGGTTTATTCATTTGTGTGTGCGCGTGCATGCCCACCTGCCTCTGCCTCCCGAGTACGGGATTAAAGGTGGGGATCACCACTGCCTGACATCAGAAGTCAGTTCTTCCTTCACACTTTGTTTTGAGGCACCATCTCTGCTTGGGCTGCTGAGCGAGACACTGCAGACTAGCTGGCCCCCCAAGCTTCACTTTAGGATTAGAGATAACACGGCGCTGTATCTGGATTTGTACACAGGTTCTCGGGAATCAAACACAGGTCCTTGGGCTTGTACAGCAAATGTATTTACCCACTGCGTCGTTTACTCAGTCCCCAAGCTGTGTTCATGTTCATTCTTGAGAATGAAATCCTGATACATGCTACCATGTGGATGAACCTTAAGAACATTATGCTAAAATGGGCATGGTGGTACATGTCTTTTGTCCCAGTTGAGGAGGCAGATTGCAAGTCTAGCCAGTCTGTGCTACCAAACAAGTATGAGTGTGAGTGAACCTGAGCTACACAGTGAGATCTTGTCTCAAAAAACAAAAACTAGGGCGTCACACCAGCTGCCAAACCTGATGAGAATTTGATCCTGGGACGCATGGTGGAGGAAGAGAACCAACTCCTGCAAGTTGTCCTCTGACCTCCACATGGGCCACACAGCATTCACACACCCATAGCACACACGTGCACACAAATACATAAATAATAAATGCACTTTTTAGCAAAAAGAGAGAGCTGGGCGTGGAGTCTCACAACCATAATATCAGTACTTCAGAGGCACCAAGAAGACTGCTGAATGTGAGGAGGCCAGCCTCATCTGTACAGAGTCAGCCAGGACTCCATAGAGAGAGCCTTTCTCAAAAACAAATCGACAACACACACACAACAGTGACAGGAAGTATGCTAATTAAATAAGCCGTGCATGAATGCTGTATGACCCCACCTATCAGAAGTACTTGGAGTAATCAAATCCAGTGGACAGAAAGCAGAGCAGTGGCCGCCAGAAGGAGAAATGAGCAGTTGTTTATTGGGTAGTTTTGGTGGATTAGAAAAATCCTGCCAGACTTCAGCTGTGGTTGCCCAACTTATGTAGTGTTAGCTGAATGGAGCAATCACACGCAGTTGAAATTGTAATTTGAAGTTATATGTTAGTCAGGTGCAGTGGTGCATGCACTTGGGACAGGTGGATCTCTGTGAGTTCAAGGCCAGCCTGGTCCACATAGTGGATTCTAAGATAGTCAGGGCAGTTACACAGAGAAACCTTGTCTGGAAAAACAAACAAAAAAAGTTACACCTGTTTTGCTTTGCACACCCAGAGGGTGTGTGGCCAGACTCAGTTCACATAGGGTGACTTCTCCAAAGGGAGCCATTATGGGCCTTTCTGAACTATCTCTGCGTGGCCCCAGCCTCCAGGGGAACAGTGTGGCTCCCAACCCTTGCCTAGAGCAGAAACCCCCACTCTGCTGCCAAATTCAGCCATTCTTAGGACCTGATTGATAAGAGCAGAACTCAGGAAAAAGCCTGCAATTGCAGGAATTATCTAGAATTACGCTGGAAAACATTAAATTTAAAAAGTTACTGTTTTAACTGTCATTATAGTATTTCTTTATCATAGAAAATGAAGATAATGACTTATAATCCTATCACCTGAAGAATGATCATTTCACCATTCTATGCCCTCTCACTAATTTCTATTTTATAAATAAACATGTATCTATCTGTATATATCACTTTCTTTTCAATTTAAGTTTTAAAATAGAAATTTTAGTTTCTTTACTCTCTTTTCTTTCTTTTTTTTGGGGGGGGATTGTTAATTTTTTGTTTTTTTGAGACTGGGTCTCTATAAGGGTTTTCTCGGGGCAAGGTCATCTTAGCAGTTGGAAGCCAAGGAACACTAGAGTCACACCACACAACAAACCTCACACAAGAGAGTTATTGGGCACAAGAACAGAATAGTGACCTGTAGTGGGTACCTGTTCTACCTATGACCTTTAAGTACCAGCCCCTGGGGTGTGGCCTTGGGGCTACCCTTAAGACCTGAGAGGCCTAGCTCTTAATCTCAGGGCTGTGGGTTCATGCCTCAGGTTGGGCACCAGATATAGCAAGAAATCCAAGGAAGTCTGTTAAAAGGGTGTAAGGAATTTATTAGAACATAAATTGGAAAAGACAACTCACTAAAAAGAATAGGCAAATCGTTGAAGGATCCTGGAAGGCTGAGTGAGGTCCTGCCCCATGCTGATCCAGCACCCGAGTCAGTCCGCACCATCCAAGCCCACGAGGGAGAGAAGAGAGTCAGGTATATTTGCCTCTCAGGTCTTAAAGGTAGCCCGGGGGCCACACCCCAGGGACGGGTACTTCAAGGTCATATGTAGAACAGGTATCCACCACGTGGCTGCCTCTGATGGGGGACAGAGATAACAGTGGGCAGAGTGGAGGAGCAGGGTTTTATGGGGTCTTTGGAGCAGGCACAGTGAGCTGGTGGAGAGGTACAGCCACGAGTATTGCCTGGCTGTTAACTCTGGAACGTTGTCTGGCCATTAAGGCTGAGTCACAGGGGCTGGGATTTCCAAGTCTCAGAGCTTGGATGCAGAGCAGGGGCAGGGTGACTTTCCACTGGCCTGTTACCCTACAGCCTCTGTAGCCCTGGCTGTCTTAGAACTCTCACTATGTAGATCAGGCTGGCCTCGAACTCACAGAGACCCACCTGCCTCTGTCTCCCGAGTGTTGGGATTAAAACATGTACCACTATGCCCAACCTCTTTTTTAAAGATTTGTCAAAAATGTGTTTTTATTTTTATGTGTATGGGTGTTTTGCCTGCATGCACTTCTGTGGCACATGCATGCCGTGCCCTGGAAGGCCAGAGCTAGAGTTGTGGATGGTTGTTAGTGGTCATGTGCGTGCTGGCTCCTCTTCAGGAACGACATATGCTCGTGATTGTGGAACCATTTCTCCTTCCCCCAGCCGTTGTGTGACGAAACTTTTCCTGGGGAGGTGTAACACACACGTCTGCTCACCCAGACAGGGGACCCATGACAGAACAAAGTATGAATCCCATCAAAGTCCAGTTTGGTGAGCCATGAGTTTTATTAGGGTTACATAAAGGAGTAGAGGTGCGGGGTCACTTACAGGAGCTGAAATGACTCGAAGACAGTTGCATCACCAAAGCCCAGCCCAGCATGTGACAGCTCACAGAGCTGGGAACCTGGCCACACTGCACAGCCCGCGGGCAGGTCGCCAGGCTGGAGAGTGCCCTCTCCAGGTGCCTCAGTTTGTAGGAAACTTGCAGGCAGCGGGTCTGACCTCAAGCATCTTCTTCCCAGCTTTGCTCAGTCTGGGAGTGACCCAGGCTTTTATTGTTTATTTAGGCAGGAGGGGCCTAGGGAATCTGGTCAGTTTAGGGACTTCCTGAAGCTCTGGAGTTGTTTGCCTTCCTATTGAAGGTGCCTCCCCGCCCCCGCCCCCCCCCCTCTCCGTTGGGATCTTGCGCATGCTGGAGGATCATCCTACCACGCAGTTACACTCGAAGCCCTTTATTTGTGGGTAGTTTGATTGATTGAGAGAAAGCCATCTCTCCCGCCCCCCCCCCCCCCCCCCCCCCCCCCGGTTTCATTTTATTTTCAGGTGTGTAAGTAGTGGGATTTTCCTATACTGCCTACCTGGGCTCAAGTAATCCTCCTGCCTCAGCCTTATGATTAGCTGGCTTCAGTTTTTTATTCTGGGAACTTTGGTCTACCAAAGAGGACTGGTGATGTAGCCGAGTTGGCAGGGAAGATGGGCCTAGCATCCATGATCCCCAGCACTGCACCAGTGCCGGGGTGGCACATGCCTGTGATCCCAACACTCAGAAGGCAGAGACAGGAGGGTCAGAGGTTCGAAGTCATCCTCGACAGAGTTTGAGACCTGTGTCCCCCCAACCCCCCCACACAAACAAAGAGAGAGGGAGAACACCAGGCAAAAAACAAACAAAAAGAGAGTTTTCTGGACAGCATCCTGCAGGTGTGTCCAGCGTGCAGCCCCTGGACTACATGTGCCCCAGGACAGCTATGAACATGGTCCAGTACAAGACTATACATTTACTTAGCACATTATGAGATTGTCTTTTTAGTGAACTCAGTTGCATGCACTTTGTAAATGACAACTCTGTGTTGCAATTCCAACGGCTGGGTGTGCTTGGGAGGACTCCTGTGTCCTTCTGCCCAGCTTCCCCTAATGTTATCATTTTATAATACTATGACACATTTAGTGAGAAATCCGGGGGTTGGGGAGATGACTCAGTCAATAAAGGCCGCAAGTATGAGGACCTGAGTTCAATCCCCAGCAGCCACATATAGAAATTCTCGATGGCGTGCGCCTAACTGGAAACCGAATTCCCTGGCTTTTTCTGTTTTAGGTTCTCTGATCCGATTCAGGATTCCACAGAGCACTTAACACAAATTTGGTTTTGGTTTTATTTTGCCACCTGATGCTTTCAGGATATTGTAGAGAATTCGTGACTAAAGAAGTCACATCACAGCCTTGTTCAAAGAGTTCTCAGTCTACTGAGAAGGTAATACAGGAATGTCAGCCCCAGGCTGGACATGTGGTTTAGCTGCTCAGAACGCATACCGACTGTTCTTGCCCAGGCCTGGAGTTTGGTTCCTAGCACCCACACCAGATGGTTCAAATCACCTGTAACTCCAAGGAAGAACGGATGCCACAGGCCTCCTCGGGTACCTGCGCTCATGTGCACATAGACAGACACATCATTTTTTTTTTTTTTTTTGAGACACAGTTTCTCTGTGTAGTTCTGGCCATCCTGGAAATTGCTCTGTAGACCAGGCTGCCCTGAAACTCAACGATCCCCCTGCTCTGCCTCCTGAGCGCTGGGATTGAAGGCATGTGCCACCACTACAGGCCATATGTATTTTTTAATCTTAAAAAAAAAAAGAAAAGAAAAGAAAAGAAAAGCCAAGTGGTGGTGGCTGGCGAACACCTTTACTTCCAGCACTTCCAGAGACAGAGGCAGGTGGATCTCTGAGTTCGAGACTGTAAAAAGGAGAAGGGAAAAAGAGAGACATGTTGGCAAGCATCTAATTGTTTTAATTATACAAATATAAAGATGAAATGCATAGAATCGTGTATTATAATTTTGATATAAATATTAGATACCATTGGATATAGGGTATATATTGTGGTGCCTGCTTCTGATGGCTAAGATGGTACCCTGGAGTTCTGTAGTATTGTTTTAGTTCTGAGCATGCTTCCTTAGAGGTGTTCCTATGTGTTATCCACGGAACAGCTTTCTCTATTGTCTGTGTTTCCTATCAAATTAAGACAGTAGCAGATATGCAGCAAGTCTTCAGTAATGTTTCATGAATGAATGAATGAATGAATGAGCAAATTAATGAAACCAAAGGCAGTGCAGAGCACCACAAAGAGACAGCGTTATTAAGCTGAGAAAGAAAATCAGTAATGAAATGAATGAAGATGAGCACAGTTTGGCGCCTGTGAGGATGGGTCAGTGGGATGGAAGGATGAGATAGCCTTTGGACAGTCTGGCTTAGGAAGCAACTATATTGGTCAGGTGGTGGTGGTGGTGCACGCCTTTAATCCCAGCACTTATGGGGCAGAGGCAGGCAGATCTGAGTTCCGGGACAGTCAGGGCTACATAGAGAAACTTTGTTTCAAAAAAAGAAAAAGAAAGAAAGAATGAAAGCCAGAAAGCAACTATATTGTGGTGGTTTGAATAGGCCTGGCCCCCACAGACTCACATGTTTGAATGCATGGCCCATAGGGAGAAGCACTATCAGGAGGTGTGGCCTTGTTGGAGAAAGTGTGTCACTGTGGAGGCAGGCTTTGAGGTCTCATATATGTTCAAGCCATGTCCAGTGTGACAGCTCACTTCCTGTTGCCTACTGATCAAGATGTAGAACTCTCAGCTCTTTCTCCAGCACCATGTCTGCCTGCACACTGCCATGTCCCACCATGATGATAATGGACTAAACCTCTGAACTGTAAGCCATCCCAATTAAATGTTTTCCTTCGTAAGAGTTGTCATGGTCATAGTGTCTCTTCACAGCAATAAAAACCTTAACTAAGATATTAAGTTAAATTACTTAAAATGGAGCTTAATCAATAAACTGTTTATTACTATTTTTTGTGTTTGTGTAGTTTTTCAAGACAGGGTTTCTCTTTGTAGCCCTTGCTGTCCTGGATCTTACTCTGTAGACCAGGCTGGCAGTGAACTCACAGAGATCCACTTGTCTCTGCCTCCTGAGTGCTGGGATTAAAGGTGTGCACCACCACTGCACACTTTTTTTATATTACTTTTTAAAAAGATTTATTTATTTATTTTATGTGCATTGATGTTTTGCTTGCATGTATGTCTGTGTGAGTGTGCCAGATTCCTTGGAACTGGAGTTACAGACAGTTGTGAGCCGCCATGTGGGTGCTGGGAATTGAACTCGGGTCCTCTGGAAGAGCAGCCAGTGCTCTTAACCACTGAGCCATCTCTCAAAGTTATTTTTATGCTATGAAAAAAATTGGTTCTCTGAGACAGAAATGCTAAAAGCACTATAAGAAAATCCAAAAGACACAGTTAAAAATAAAAGCAGACTGGATATTGCAGCATGTGCTTATAAGCCTAGAAGTTGGAAGGCAGAGGCAGGAGGATCATAAATTCAAGGCCAGCACAGATTACATAGTGAGTTCTAGGCTGGCCTGGAGTATACAGTGGACTTGGGGGTTTTGTTTTGTTTGTTTGTTTTTAAAAAAGATTTATTTATTATTTATACAGTGTTCTATCTGCATGTATCCCTGCAGGCCAGAAGAGGGCACCGGATCTCATTACAGATGTCTGTGAGCCACCATGTGGTTGCTGGGAATTGAACTCAGACCTTTGGAAGAACAAGCAGTGCTCTTAACCTCTGAGCCATCTCTCCAGCCCTTGTTTGTTTGTTTTAAGGAGAGGAGCTATAGGTATAGCTTGGGGATAGAATGTGCCCTTAGTAAGTATAAAAAGAGCCCTAGACTTAATCCACAGCACCCTAAAATAAACAAACAAACAAACAAACAAACAAACAAATAAATAAATAAATAAATAAATAAATAAAGCTGAAGAGTTTAAACAATTCTAAGCACATTCCTTTTAGTAGATGTTGCAGTGGCAATATCAAGTGGAGTCCCATTCCCACGAACCTGAAGGCTCATCATCAAATAACACGTGGCTTCTCTGTTGTTACATAGTTATTAATTTAAATGCTGGAACAGTTCCTGCTGCCCACTAGCTGTCAGGTGACTGCATTAGTAGCTGGAACTCCCACGTGTGAGATTACCCTCGAGGTTCTACATCTGTGAAATGGGTGGGCAGCGCTCGGAGTGTGTTGGATTTTGCTCTTTGTGGTTTTAATGTTTCTTGCAACATGGCAGAAGCAATGTTATCTTTGCCGTGTGGGGGGCTCCTACATTCTCTTTTTTAGCATTTTGGAGGATGTTTTATTTAAATTGTAAAACAAGAGTGTGTCTGTGTGAAAAACTTAGCCCTCTTGGGATTTTCACCTGAACATCGACTGGGCTTCTCTGAATGCAGCAGTGGCTGGAACTGGGACCCTAAGAGCTGTTTAGAACACCCACTTTATCATCCTGACATCTTAAACACTTGAGTGAATAGACCTGGAGAGCCTGTGGACATTATACTATCTGAGGAAAGTAAAGCTGGATTGTGTGACCGCGGGCACATTTCAGTGAGGTGCTTGCCGCACAAACTCGAGGATCTGAGTTCAGTCCCCAGCAACCACATCAAAAAGGCACATGCAGTCCCTGTGCTGAGGAGGCAGAGATCCCTGGGGTGCTTGGAGGGAGAGAGAAGGAAAGGAGGGATACAGAGAGAGAAACAGACAGACAGAGACACAGAGAGGCATAGCTAGAGACAGAGGGGAGGCTACAATGCAATTTAGACACATCCTTGGGCTTCAAAGGCAGGCAATACCTCAAGGTGGAAGCTGCCTCGGCGCTGCGGTAAAATAGTCTTACAGTGTGTCGCCCTCTGGTGGCCAGATCAAGTCAGTACACTGCAGCAGTCCATAGATTGACCTCTGCCTTTAGTGGGCCTTCCATTGGTCTCCTTTGAAGAAGGTCTTTACATGTCAGGGAGCTTTAGTTTATATATATCAAGCATTCAGTCCTAAATGCGAGTACAATGCCAGCATCTTGATTTGGAACCATAAAGGACAAAAATAGAAGACAAAATCTAAGTGAATGAATGTAGTTAGCATTTGAGACACACAGGAATGTGCCAACGTCAACCAGTGGACAGGTAAATAGAAACCCAGCAGAAATGGGAGCTCTAGGAGATAAAAAATGCTACTGATATTTTCAAATACTTGGGAAATAGGTAAAACACTGTGCCTTGTCTGTGTGTAGTTGAAGAATACCTGTTAGTTTTGTGATTGTAAAGTTGTAAACTTCATGAGTACAGGAGTTTGCATGTTTGAGACAGTGTCTCCCTAAATAGCCCAGGTTGGCATCAGGCTCTCAATCCTCTGGTCTCTGTCTCCCATCGCTGAGATTACAGGTGTGTGCCACCATGCCTGGGGAGTATGGGAGTTTTGAAATAACACAATTGTAAATAATATTCCTATTCTCATTAGGTGACAAAACCAGCTTAAGGATTCATTTCAGCTCGAAGTCTGTCACGGCTGGGGAGCCATGGTAACAGGAACGTGGACAACACGGGATCTGCAGTCAGGACGCACAGAGGAGGCTCAGGTCCAGCTCACTCTTCTTCTGTCTGGCCCAGGACAGCAGCCCATGGACGGGTGCTTCTCACAGGCAGGGTGAATCTTTCCCTTCAGTGGACCCAGTCTAGAAACTCCCTCACAGACACACCTAGAGCTTTGACTCCTGGACCCTGTCAAGATGCCTCAGTGCCAACCATCACTCCAGCACTCTAGGATGTTAGATACTGGTCACCTAACTCCAGAACCTGATTTTTCTTTGCCATAGAAAAGCAGTCTGTTGGAAGGCCTTGACCAAACTCAAATGCTGAATCACAGGCAGGAATCAGAGCCAGGGTTTCTTAGCCAGATGTAGCTAAGGGGAGTGGCGTGGGCAGTGGCCAACCTGAGACAGGGAGGAACCGGCCATAGGTGAGCGCAGTCTCGATGTGGCAAGCCCTGTAAGGAAGTGAGTGTGCTGTCTTCACAGAGCCTGTGCCCAGCGGACACGTCAAGGAGTTGATGTGTCCACAGCATTGCCTCGGGTGCTCTGTACCGGCAGGGCTGGTCCACGAGTGCGCTTGGTCAGCCTTGAAGCTTTCCTGACACAGCCCTCTGCCAGCTTCTCTCCTCGGTCTACACAGCACTGGCCCCTAACCCTGCAAGAGCTTTTCTAAGTGTAACTGTTTTAGGCAGGTCCTTCCTCAGCACACTACTGACTCTCCCTCAGGACTGTTTGCTTTTTTCCTTGCAGCTTTTAATTATTAATCGAATTTATTGATTTTCATATTGGTCTGTTTGAGCTTCTGTAACAAAATACTATAAACTTGATAGGTTATAAACAATAAAATTTTATATCTCACCATTCTGGAGCCCAGAAGTCTAAGCTCAGGATTCTGGCAATGTAGGTGTCCAATGAAGGCTCACAATAAGTTCTCGATGTTTCCTCATGAAGCGGAAGAGTGAAATCTGGAATCAACATTCAATAAGCACCTGCTAGCCAAGAGGAAGGCTGGAAGCCATTTCTTCCTCAGCCAACTCGTAACAACCATCCATGGAAGAGCTGGTGCTAAGAAAACGACTTTCCTTGCAGCTGGAGAGATGGCCCAGTGGTTGCGGGATCTTGCTGTTGCGTTGCTAGCACCCACAGGATGGCTCACAACGGTCTACAACTGTAGTTCCGGGGACCTGTGGTCACCAGGCCCACACTTGAAGCACATGCATACATGTTGGCATACACTTAAAATACAAGTAATATTATACAGACCAGGTTATATTGGGAATACATATGTATCTACACATACATACATACATACATACACACATACATACATACATACATACATATAAAAACAATTAATGAAAAAAGAGGCCATGAATTTGAAAGAGAGCAAGAAGGGGTATATGGGAGAGTTTGGAGGGAAGAAGGTGGGGAATGATATAATTATATTTTACTCTTAAAAAAAAAAAAGAAATGCCAGGTGGTGGTGGTATACACCTTTAATCCCAGCACTTGGAAAGCAGAGGCAGGGGGATCTCTGAGTTCGAGGACAGCTTGGTCTACAGAGTGAGTTCCAGGACAGCCAGGGCTACACAGAGAAACCCTATCTTGAAAAGCCAAATAAGTAAGTAAGTAAATAAGTAAATAAATTTAATTTAAAAATAGTCTGCCTCCCCCATGTACTACCACTTCTACCCTGTAGCTTCATTTTTCTGCTCCCATCCACTTCCTTGAAGTGTATTATTTTTTTTCTTTTTTGTTTTTTGCTTTGTTTCTTTGAGACAGTGTTTCTCTGTGTAGCCCTGGCTGTCCTGGAACTCACTCTGTAGACCAGGCTGGCTTTGAACTCACAGAGATCCACCTGACTGTCTCCTGACTGCTGGAATTAAAGGTATGTGCCACCATGCCCGGCTAATGTATTATTTCTTAATGAACTGTCTCTCTGCTTTCTGCTTTTCCCTATGACTGTATTCCTGCTCAATTCTTTGTTCCTGGGCACAGAATGCAGAAATCCTGGTGGGTGCCCACGGAACCCCAGATCCACCTGTATCACTCATGTGGTAGAAGGTGCCAGCTAACTCTCTGGGTTTTCTTTTATAAGGATCACGAGGGGCAACAAAACCCATTATCAGAACAGAGCTTTATTAGAAGTGAGGGAGGGGCAGAAGATGGCGTGATCAGGCCTGGGAAGGAACTTGTGGGGAGGAGGAGGGAAAGAGAGCAGAAGAGAGGGGGACCAGAGCCAAAGAGAAGAGAGAGGGGAGGAGTCTGTGACCAGCTTCTATAGGATCTCCATGCACTTGTGCACATGGCCCACGGAGCTATGCACACATGCGCAGATTGCATGATCACACTCTGTGCGAATTACGTGATCACGCAGCACAGCGAACAAATTACGCGTAGGACGCAAGGTTCCCCCTCCCCCCAACTTGGCCACCAAAGTACACATGTTCAGCCAAGCAACCACTACCTAAAGGCATTACTTCCCAATACTATTACCTAGGGAATTAGGTATTAATTCAGCATATGAACTTGGAGAGTGAGGGGTAGGTAGCATTCAGTCCATGGGCTGTATTTACTTCCTCAGTTTTCCTTCCTCCACTAGACTCTGAACTGCAGAGCAGGGCCTGTGTCCACTTTCTTCAATATTTGTCCAGCAATGTACATAACTCATTCTAAATGCCTCTAAGCGAGAGAACACGTTTAGCATTGGGGCAGATTATTCGCTTTTGTTTTTGTTTTGCAAAGCAAGGGGGCAAGCCTAAGGTTTTGTTCATGCTGGGCAGTTTCTCTCCCGCTCAGCTATGGAACTGGCCAGCTCAGCACTGGTGGGTTAAAGGCTTTCTCCCTCATGCCGTCCGGAGGTAGAGGTGTGACAGACTCGCGCTGGGGGTGGTTCCAAGGGCCAGGGCTTTTTTGGTCAAAGTTGTCGTACTGGTCACTATAGCAGACTGAATACTGATCCCTATCCCCAGTTCCACATCTTAATCCTCAGGACCTGTCACTATTTATTTTAAATGGCAAAGGGATTTTGATGATGTGATTAACGATTTAAATATGGAGAGACTGTCCTGGATTGCTAAAGTGGGTCCCATGTAGTCATGAAGGTCCTTTAAGCAAAGGGTATAATCGAAGCACAGATCAGAAAGAGCATTGAATGGGATGTACTTCTGACTCTGATTATGAATAAAGAATGACCACTGAGAAATTCAAAGTAGCACCTAGGAGCAGGAAAAGGCCACAAAGCAGATTTTCCCAAAGAGCCTCCAAAATACACTTTGGTGACTGAGTTTTAGATTGCTGGCTTCTAGAATGGTAAGATAAACAAATCCGTGGCTCTCCCCCAGTGCTGTAGATTGAACCAGGGTGTTGACCTTGCTAGGTGAATGCCACTGCCAGCCTAAGTCTGATGTCTTAAGACACTTTGTGCCAATTGTTACAGTAGCCAAGAAGTTGATGTAATCAGCATTGCCACAGAATATTGCTATATCCCTTATGTAATAAGCTTTGTGAATTAGTTCAAGATGGCTCTAGTGACTACATTAAGAATAACCAATAATTAACAATATCCCAGAATGGTTGTATGTACCTGTGATCTCAGCATCCAGGAGGCAGAGTCGGGAGGATTGCCCACAAGCTCAAGGCCAGCCTGTAACACGAATCTTTTTTTTTTCTTTAAAGATTTTATTTATTTATTTATTATGTATACAGTACTCTGTCTGCATGTATGCCTGCAGGCCAGAAGAGGGCACCAGATATCATTACAGATGGTTGTGAGCCACCATGTGGTTGCTGGGAATTGAACTCAGGACCTCTGGAAGAACAGCCAGTGCTCTTAACCACTGAGCCACATCTCCAGCCCCTGTAACATGAATCTTAAAAGGTCTTATTAAATAAAAAACACAGAGCCAGATATTGGCATAAATTCTGAAAGATCAGAGGAATAGGACAAGCCAAAGTCAACCTCACCTTGCAGACCTTCAGTCTCCAAAGAGACCTATTTCCTGTATATCCACACCTATATGCCTTGTTGTTCAGTCATCTCAAGTCCTCTCCAGCTACATCACTTCATGTCTGTCTGTACAGACCTACAGACCTTTATGGTTAACTAGTGTTGGAATTTAAGGCATGTGCCACCATGCCTGGCTCTGTTCCCAGTGGGCCTTGAAATCACAGAGATCCAGACAGATCCTTGCCTCCTGAGTGATAGGATTAAAGGTGTATGCTACCATTGCCTGACTTCTGTGTTTAATATAGTGGCTGGCTTTTTCCTCTGATCCTGAGATAAACTTTATTGGGAGACACAGATAAAATATCACCACATTCCCCTTTTTTTTGTCTAATAAAAAATAAAAAATTGTAACTAATATAAGTAAAACTATATACAAAGATTACAATAACTATATATAATATATACAAGCAATAAATACATCAACAATGTTTTAGTCCATTTGCATTTGATAATTTCAGCAAAAATATTCTGTCATCTATCCTATTTTGGTGAGTCCAAAATGTACCTAATTCACTTTCTATCCTATCTTGTATTACCAACAAAAAAATTATCTTATGATGCCTCTCAAATTTATACACTTTACAACTCTTTAGTGAGTTTCTTTTCTAAATTGTTAACAAGGAAAACTATAACTCTGAAATCTTCAACTCCCTCAGAGACCCAAGAAGGAAATCATGTTACCTAGTAAAGCAGGAAGTGCAAACAGTGACTTCCAAAAAATGTGACAGAAACAGCCAGCTGCCTGGACAGAAACCCGAGGTTTCTCTGCAACGTTGGGGTAGCATCTTTGGCCTACAGGCTTAGTGTATCTGATAGACTCATCTGTGAAGAAAGATTTTCCAAAGAGCCTTCCTACCTTGTCTTGGCAAGGATTGGCAGTCCATTGTTTTGTGTTCTGCTTGTCCATTTTGGACAGCATACTGTCAGCAGTCCATGTGAGGGCACTTTCCTGCCCAGTGTGTGACTTTTGCCACAGTGAAAGCAAACTCCATGTGGAGGTTCTTCAGTGCCAATATCTTCTCTGAAGTAGATTGGTGCTTCCAGGAGCAGACATGTCTCAAAGTCATAAAAAAAGAAAAAAATCCATGTTATTAAAACATCTTGAATGCCATATTCTGTAGATTTCTGAAGGGTTTGAAGATGACCTGTCTGTCTAAAATATACCTCTGCTTGACCTTGAAAACATAGCTAATATGACTACAAGTTTATTTGTAACTACTAGCTACTAACTTTCATTTCTTTATATCCTAATAGTTGGTAATAATAACTTCCAAGGATTAGCAAAATGCATTACATTGTTAAATAAACTGTATAGGTTCACTACCTTGAACAAGATTATATTACAATATATTCTAACAAAATCAATCTCAAACTTGTATCAATATACATAATTTATATACAATATACAAAAATCCAAACCAATGTAAAATATTTAAAACTCGTAGTTGCTTTCTAAAAGTAGATTCAATAATCTACCTTGTTATCTAATCATATCTATATAAATCAATCTCAAATTTGTAGCAACATACATAATTTGTATACAATATATAAAATCCAACCCAATGTAAAATATTTAAAACTATTAGTGGCCTTTTAAAAGTAGATTCAATAATCTATATCATATCTATATGATCTATATATCATATCTTTCTTCTTTTCAGAGTAGATTTAATAATCTACCCTTTATTCTATCATTTCTATATCTTTTTTTTTCAGAGTAGATTCAATAATCTACCTCTTACTTATAGCCTCTTTTGTTTTCAAACAGGACCTTAAATCTAATCTTTGTTTAGCCTTTTTCCTGACCATTAACAATAACAACTTGTAACCAACCATCCTAAACAATGACAATTATCCAAAACCCACTGAAAAAACAAAAACCACCCCACCCCACCTTTTGGGAATGTGGGCGTCATGTTCTTAAAATTACTTCCCGTTGTTTGGGGGCAAAGGCATCTTTAGGGGATCCTGAAAAGAAAAAAAATTGGGCCAACTGTCACATTCTAGTAGCTGTATCATTTGCTCTCCAGTCTCTGCATAATTTGAAAGTGCAGGGCTTATCTCAAGTCTTTGCTCGAGTAATCTGTGAGGCTGGATCATCTCAGCTAGCCTTCTTGAAATTGTCCTGAGCAGTTTGTAGGCCAAAGCTGATCTTTGGGTGGTGTTTTTCAGCTTAGTGGTATTATTATTGTCCATGTGGAATCATTGATGTGGGACCCCATCATATTTTTGGAGACTTCAAATTTGCTGTAAGGTGTGATCATGATTCCCTGAAGAAAACCGATAGAGACTCAAACACACAAAAACATGTACTGGCAGCTAGATGAAGCCTTTTTTCTACAATTAATTAATTAGTACTCTATATGTCCATTAATATCATGACAAAAGTTAATATATATATATAAATCTTATAAATTTTGATATCAAATTCATACCTTAAGAAAGTTTTAAGGAGTCAAAATAGAATCAAAGAATTATGAAATTAGTTGCAGTAGAATAGTTCCTTAATTTTGGTTTTCTTCTGTCCCATGTCAGATGGCTCTTTTGACACGATACAGAGATTTTTACATTGTGTTTTAACAAGCATGCTTAGGATTAGAGAAGGAGAGAATCATTCTCCAACTCCAAAGCCAGCTTTAATTTTTAATTGAACTGGGACTACATAAAGACCACTTATGTTAAATGTCTGTAGAGAACAGCAGAAACAAACATTTAGGAAGACTTATGAAATTTTATATGTGATATACCAGTAGGCCAATTTACTCCTTTTCTTGGGAGATTTTTTTTTTCTGGATGATTTGTCCTTTTTGTTCAGATGTCTCATTTGTCCAGTGTTCTTCAGATTCCTTAGCCTTCATTCTCCTGAAAGACAAAAACAAAAACCTTTCCCCAAGCCTAACTCTGGGGAGATTCCCTTTTGGCAAGTTATTATCTGATTAAATGAAAAGCATGTGTTAATGGCATAAGTTAGTTTAAATTGGATGGTCATGCTGGTCGATGAACTATCACCTCTTCTCATTAAGAGGTTTCTCTTGTTCAGATAGAACCATTATCAATTTTTATGGTATCCACAGCTTATCTTCTCCTGTAGAAACAGAAGCAAAACCTCATCCCCAACATATCCTGGTTTCCATTCTGAGGTCAGCATATCTTTAAAGTATATAGGCTGATTTAATTCTGTAGTTTTTTTTCTATTATCCAATGTCTCTCTGCAGCTATTGTTCCTTTCTCATTAACATTGAGAAAATTCAAAGTTAATTGAGCAGTATGTAATCTATTTCTGTTTTTTTTTAACCCCTTTCTGTTTATTTAGCATATCCTTTAGAGTTCAATTTGATCTTTCTATAACTGCTTGGCCTGTAGGATTGTGTGGTATACCTGTAATATGCTTTACATTGTAATAAGCAAAAAACTGTTTCATTTTTACCAGAGGAAAATGCTGGAGCATTGTCAGATTTAATTTGTGCAGGTATACCCATGATGGCCATAACTTCTAGCAAATGCATGATTACCAAATCAGCTTTTTCAGAACTCAAAGCAGTTGCCCATTGAAATCCTGTATAGGCATCAATGGTGTGGTGTACATATTTCAATTTTCCAAATTCTGCAAAGTGAAACACATCCAACTGCCAGCTTTCATTCCTCTGAGTGCCCTTTGGGTTACATCCTGTTGGGAGTAGAGTCTGACTGTAAAAAAAAACAAAAAACAAGTAGGACATTTCTTTATAATTTCCTTGGCTTGTTGCCAGGTTATAGAAA